>NW_017729022.1:75704411-75752507 GCF_001723915.1 Gavialis gangeticus
ATCACTCTATCACTACATCTCGCACCTGCATCAGACAGTCAACCAGTTTAACAAAATAGGCCTTGATGTCTCACTGCATGCATCTACACTAACCTTATTCACCCACAGTGAGCCAAAGCAATAGCAATGATGGGTGCAGGTTTTAGTGCAAACAATATGGGCCTAGCCACTGATATTTCTACCACCATATCATCTAGAATTGCCCTGTACTGGATGTCTGTATGACTCAATGACGATCCCAACAGCAGTGAGGTCTACATTTTCAGTGCCACTGATGGGAATACATGAGTGGTAACAACTCTGTGAAATCTCAGGTAAAAAGACAGTCAAATGCAGATGCAGCCACTAAGTCTTGGTTTTCCAGTAGTGGGACTCAATGGCTGGATTTTATTTACCCCTCATATCCTGAAGTGACACCTATGTACTTGTGTAACTGCACTTTTGGCTCTTCAGCACAGCTTGTGCCTGCTAGAAGTCAGACAGAATAACAACCCTTTTAGTAAATCACCTAGTGGTCAAGGCATTTGACCATGGAGTGGGAGGCCAGGATTGTACTCCTCTCCTCTCCCTCTCCCCCACCCCTGCTGCAAAAGTTTGTACCTCTATCTTCGGCTACCCAGCAAACTGCTCGAACTATCAGATCATGGGCCAGACGTTATCCAGCCCTCTCTAGGGAGGCAAGACTGGGAAATATGTGAGGCCAGGAGGAAAAGAACAGGAGGAGGGTGTGTGGCTCAGTGAAATGGCTACCATTCACTGAGCCACACAGGTTCTAGAATCCGAGCTAGAACGGAGGTCCTTTTTGGTTAGGAAAAGGACCTGGGTTCTAGCTTGGATTCCTCCTCCCAGTAGGGCAGAAACCTTCCTAATGCCGTCTGTCTGATGAATATTACATGCAAGGTGAAGTGAGCCAGCCTCAAGGGGAGAGTTGGAGTGGGGTCTGGGCAATGCCTGGCCCATAACCTGGTAGTTAGAGCAGTTTGCTGGGAAGCAGGAGACGTGCTCTAACCACTAGGTGCATGACAAGCCAATTGGATCTAGCTCCATGTCCCAGCTTCGTGCTTATCAGGACAAGAGAGTGACACTGAATTCTGACTGCGAGGTACTGTACCCACAGCCTAAGGTATCAAGTCAGGCAGACTCTCAGCCAGACCCTGATCCAAAGCCCATGGACAGAAGGAGGAACTGCTTGCATTGATTTCCATAACCTTCCAAAAAACCTTGCCTGCTTATGTCCTTAGACCAACACGGCTACAACCTATAACCCTGATAACTGGCTTCTGGGGTCTGTTTTGGCCAGACTCTGCTTGCTAAAGTGTAAGAGCAGAGCACTGCATATGTCTGAAGAGGAGACTCTCTCACTCTGGTGGAGGCCGTTCCACTTGCAACACCGTACTCTGAATAACTCAAGACTACACTCCTACCTAGAAGGAAATATAAAACCTACTTCCCCATGACAGGATTTTTGGAACGAATAACTTTGGAAATGTGCTGCATTTCTGAATGAGTTACACGTGCCCTATTTTGGGAGTTTTAGAATTGTTCAAAGCAAAGTTCCAATAAATTGAGAAATGGAGAGAAATTCTTTCTTAAGGTCTGTGCAGGAGCATTTCTAGTGCCTTACAGTACTGGTTAATTCATCCTGGCTCTTTATGCGTGTGTTGATGAAACAGAATGGTGCTCTGTGAAATCTGCCATTTTACCCCATGAAAATTGGCACCTTTTGCCATGAAAATAAAACCCACAAGGTTCTGACCACCAGGCCTCCCGCCCGGTTAAACTATGCACACAGATGTGCGCATTCTCCCCCGCTCTGCTCTGCTGTGCTGGTTTTTGGCAAGAAACCTCAACAGCTGCACATCTGCAGAAGGGAAAACCTTTCAGTAAAAGATACAGAGGGGGATCGTATCCTTTCCCTCTCCATCCCCCACAGCAAGCTCAGTATTTGTTTCTCTCTATATGGCACCCTTGATGGAGTGATTTAACCATTCACATGTGCATGTCCGTGGTTGCAAAATGCCAGCGCCATGACTGCATCTCACCTGAAATGCTTGTGGTAATGTGATTTGTCAGCCAGATCTTGCCAGAGAATCTCATGGAGTGGAAAGAGGAATGCAACATTCACATGCGGCAATGACATGCACATGCACATATGTCGTGCTTCAACTTAAGAATATGCTTGAGTCTTTTCTGGAAAGTATTACTGTAAGTGGGTGCTTAACTGACAAAGAATATCTTGCGTTCAGAAGCTTGTCTAACTTTATCCCAGTTACATAGTTGGTCTAATAAAAGATATCACCCTAAGAAATCTTTGCCTCTTGCATAACTTTAAATACTAGCTTAAGTCCTGTTGGCTTCAATAGGGGTTAGGCCTGCTTTTACAGGTCAGTATGCACTTTTCCCCCCCAGTAGGAACTGTTTACTGAATTGGGAGCCCTAGTGCTTTGTGGAAGGAACGAACCTAAGTCACACAAAGGCTCCAGTTCATTGATGTATTAGTGCCAAGGACCTGAATCATTCACTCCTAAAAAGATGCCCTATCCATGGCACTGACTGTATTCCCAGGCAAAAAATCCACACATCTTAGTAAGCAGTCAGTAATTAAAAAGAAAATTCAGTTTCACCGAGTAGTGAACAACCCTCTTTTGCAAATGAGCCCTGCTGAGGTACCTCCTATTGGGGACCCAGCAATCACCAGGACTTTTTGAAAACACAGGTATTGTGTGGCAAACCTTGTCAGGGGGTCTTCAGCTTTCACTGGTTTGCTGGATAGGTGGCTGCAAAGGCTACAGAGCCATACATAAAGGTAGGAAAGGGACAGTTCCCAATGGAAGTGCCCCAAATCACCAGCTGCTCTTCAAACTTGATGCCACTTGCACCAGATTTTCAGGTGTGCTCCGAGCCAAATTTCTGACTGTTCAATGCCCAACTTGGGAACCAATTCTCCGAAGAGCACATCCCTCCTACAAGGGTGGCTAAATAAAAGGCGCCTCTTCCAAAGAGCTCCACACTCCATGTACTGAGCTCTCGTGAAAACCCAGTCTCAGGTGTGGACCTATAGATCTGCCTGAGGGAGAGTGAGGCCTCCTCTTCCCTCCTCTTTCTTCACATTCCTCCTACATCAAATGTCTTGTTCTCTGCTTGGTTTGGCTGCATCTACACCAATGAAACTGGGATCTTAATTTCTCCCCAAGGCAGCTCAACCCAGGGTAGCAATGGTGAAGTTATAGCAGAGGTAAGGCCCTGCAGAGATTTTACCTAACGCCGTTGTAATGCCTGACACTGGTCTACACTACAACCTCCACTACTGCTACCACCAACTGTGCTGCTCCAGTGCTAATTTATGGCTCCCACTCTAGCCGCTGCAGACAAGGCTCCAACAGCCCAATTTACAATGCCTTCTCCTCTCATTTTGGCTTTTATTTTGGTTTTTCCATGCCCTGTTTCTACAAGGGCAGCAGCCCACCCTGAATCTTCCACATGCCAAAAGGGGGGAGATTGCTGACAGCGCATCTGAAGCCACTGCTGCGTGAAGCGGCCCACTGGAGCGCTAAGGCCCATCTGTTACAGTTTGCTCTCTGCGTGGGTTACTGTTTTTGTTTTCGCTCCCTCTAGCTCCTCTGCCTGCAGGCCTCCCTCTATCCCTGCCCCCCTTCTCAACTCACTCAGCTCATGGAGGAGAGTTCCCATCAGAGCTGGCTCAGAGCCAACGTGTGCATGGGCAAAGGCAGCAGCCAGGAAAAGCCATCTTCTGTTCCCTTTCATCTCATAAACATTGTTACTTCCCAGCTCATGAGAATAGTACAGAGCAAGATCTTCCACAACCATTGGGAGGGCCTGAATATCCGGGTAAACTAACCCCTTCAGGCTCTGCTGAGCACTGCTGCCAACCCACTGCGCCACTCATCCCCTGCTCTGCTCAGTCTGTCATCTGAAAATGCTCTCCTTTGCATGCTCATAGACCTTTGCATCCTCCGTACCATAGAGAGAATCACAACAGGCACGTGTACCACTGCTGTAAAGTGCCATATTTAGTGGACGGTTGCAACAACTCAAGACAGCCTGTTTCCCTTTAACACTGAGGCCAATCATTTATAGTAAGACCCCTTTATAATATCAAGCACTAAATCATTAATCCTATACCTGAACACCCTTAGTCAATATAAAAGCAAACTCTAATCAATGAAACCACTGTCACTGTCTGCTCAGTTTAGTCCTAACATTGAAACGGGCCAGCTCTAGTCTAGCATGCTATCCCTAACCTGGGAGGTCATGAGCTATCTGTTGTTGTTATCATCATCATTATTTTCAATAAGAATAATTTAAAATGTTAAAATGCAGATGTCTCATTCAAAAGGATAGAGTTCATTTATTCATTTAAAGATCCCAGCATCTGACATGCAGTTGGCATTCACTCAGTTATTATTGTGGAAAATTAATCAGAAAGGATGAAATGGAGAATATCAAAATCATCCACCCTAAAAAGAGCTCCATGGCATTCCAAGTATCTTACATGTGTAATTTCCTGTTTCTTTCCCTTTGGATAGGCCTGGGGTCTCACGTTTGAGCAAGAGCAGGAGAAAGAAACACATCTCACTGTTGCATATACTTCAGATTGGTGAAATCCTAGGGACAGTCCAGAACACCGTTGCTCTAGACAGCATAACGGGGTTCCCACAGGAAAGCAGTTTCTGTTAGCAGGAGACAGGGAAACTGGACTACGACCATCCATGACACAAAAATTATTCTTCTAATACTATTTCAGGCATAGTACAGTCAGGGTCTTAAATACACTGCCCTCGTATG
This sequence comes from Gavialis gangeticus, assembly GCF_001723915.1. Lineage (NCBI taxonomy): Eukaryota > Metazoa > Chordata > Crocodylia > Gavialidae > Gavialis > Gavialis gangeticus. Next base: position 75,709,218 of record NW_017729022.1, read on the forward strand.
AAATACCTGATTAGGTGGAACAGCAGTATTGCTATCTCCCTGTGTAGCTCATGAACTTATCCTAGTGGCAGGCTTTTTCAAATTTTCAGCCAGTTAAGTACTAACATCCTCCCATCTAGCTGGGATCTAGCCACACACCCACTGAGCATGAGAAGAACAGAGTAGTCGTAACTGTGACAGAAAGTTATGACCCTTTCATTAAAAAATAAAAACTATTAAAAACAAAAGACCAACATACCAACATTTATATGGGTCAGAATTTTCTAACATAGGTGCCTAGATAAAAAAAAAGAGACCAGCGTTTCCAGAGACACTGATCACTTTTTGCCCCGCTGAAGCCAATATTTAGATAGTATGGCCACAGGCAATATAGAAAAACCACGGATTCATTAACATGGTGCACCAACAGCTTGTGACTAAAGACTAGAATGAAACCAAACCCACTTGCATTCATGAGGACTTGTGATCAAATTATCAGATGTGACCAGCACATCTATGCCCCTACTTCAGTCCTGCTTTCACCTCCAACAATCAGTGATACAGCAGTTTAGTGACTCAAAGCAGAGAAAATCCCACAAGGAAAACATGGAGCCTTTAGAGTTTTATTAGAGGGGAAAAAAAACCCACTCCTCTCCTAATCCTAGCACAGCAATGTCCACTGAGTATCTCTGCATGGTCAGTAATATTTGACCTTGGACAATATCAGAGTCATGTCATGATAGGCTCTAAAAGGGTAGGGAGGAATTTCTAGCCCGGGAGAGTCAGTCCTTGGTCTCCCCCAAAAAGGTTTTCAGTGTGTGAAAAACAGACAAATGAGTTAACGAAAAGCTTATTCCAGCTATAGCTTTTTCTTTCAAACCTCCTCCAGCTCTTGGGACACTGCCAAAGACTTAACAGCCACCAGTACTTAAGTCCTTTCAATAAGAGGTACTGTCCTGAAGAGCTGATAGCCATGCCAAGCTCTGACTGTGGATGAGAGACTTCACATTAACCTGTTCCAACAACATAGCACAAAGAAACCTCCAAGCTGGGTATTTGCCAAATAGTAAAGGTTTCACAAAGGGAAAAGTAAGTGAGAAGCCAGTGCCATCCACTGTGTCTGCTTACTTAGACCCTAAGTTGCTTGGAACAAGAAGCTTATGTGCAACACTGGACGTGTTATGAACACTTAATAGGGGACTGATTTACCCCTATCTTTTTGGGAGATTAGAAAGCATCCTATAACCCCTTTTTGTAGCAAGGGTATCTTTAAGCACTCTTAGTTTCATTGTCTGGGACACAAAGCTTAGCTTGGACAAGAAGTACCACGGGATCTGTAACACCCAGTACAGACAGGCAGAGGAGACCTGTTCTGAGAGCTGGGTTTTCACAACGACCAGTTAGTTCTGCGCTACCTGTTGGTGAATGGAGTGGAGTGCGCATCCACAGTTGAATGTGAGACTTCAACCATGATTTCTAGTACATAAGCAAAGAGTGCTACCAGCTGGGCTATAAATCTGCAGATTGCTTTTACACCTCAGGTCACTCTTGTGCTTTGTTTGCAGTGCTTTCCCTTCAGTTTCTCAAAGAGATGCCTATTGTCTTAAGAATCTTTTGATTTCACCTCATTGAAATACTTATAGCTATTCAGAAACAAAATATGAATACTGACTTCCTACCTGATGTATCAGAGGTTCACACAGATATTTTAAAATTTAGTATTGCCAACTACCAGATTTGAAAACACAAATAATATGAAGACAGCTCAGGTTACAGCGACAGCCTGCCAATGTTTCCATTCTGAGCTCATCTCATATTGGTTTGACTTAGAGATACTCATTTCCTGGGGTTCAGAAATGCAGCCCACAAGCTTTATTAGAAAGCTGTCAGAAGCATGGAGCTCACTGCATGGTAATCAGCCACAAAACACTCATAAAGGAGCTGCAAGGTTCAATGCAATTGGATGAGAAGTTACCACTGAGAGGATGGCCAACAGCTAAAGTAATAACTTGTACACTTCCAAGTTTCCTCCTTGCTGGAGGGATAAGGATGTTCCCTCTTTCTCTCTTTACCCTCAAAGCCATTGTCCACACAGCTTGTGGTTTTTCAGGACCCCACTAACAACTCTGCTTCAATGGCGTGAGTGGCTGCAGTGCCAGAAATTACTCTGTCTTATCCAGAGTCAAATACAGTCTCTGCAGGACCCCCCAACCTGACCGGAAACTAAACTGTGCTCTCAAGAAATGCCATTCAAAGCATTAACCGCAACATTGCCACGGCTCTGGCAAAGCATGAACCACAGTGTTAACCACAAAGCATGAACCACGGTGTTAAAGCATTAACCACAAAGCATTAACTACAGCGTTATCCACAGCTCTGGTTAATGTTTCTGATTAGGAGGTAAAACAAGCCCATAGTCTGCTCCACTGAACTATAAGTACTGGTGGGGAGATGCAACTTCCAGGCTTTAGTCTGATATTGTAGTGATGAGCGCAGTGCAAGATGTCCGTATTCCATCTATATAGGTTTCTGTGCAGCATTCATCATTGTGAACCCAAGTACTTTGCGACTTGGCTTAGAAGAACCAAAGGCTGTGGACTGCAAAAACCAGGCCACCTCACAAACGTTGTCCTCCAGCATACATTTCACAATTTGAGAATATCAGCAAGGGTAGAAATCATATGCCAAGTCTGCCAAGTCACATAATGTATTTAGCATTATCTCAAACGTCCTTCCCTTCTTGCTCTGTCACCTCAGAAGCAATGAAGAGGCTCAATGAAGTCTTGCCACTTGCTTGAGTTGCTCTTGCCAAGCATTTGACCACAACTGCTTAGCTCATATCTACAGAGCTTAGTACTCCAAGGTGGTCTACCATCCAAGTAGTAGCTAGGTCCAGGACTGCTTAGCCTTCACAATCAAACAAGACCAGGTACATTTGATTTAGAAGGACGGCCTGACATCTCCAAAAATGGTAAGTTAAACAAGGGAGCTTCAAGCAATTCAGCAAACATATGGCCAACCAAGCTAAAAGTTCTGGGTGGGATCCTGACACCATGGAAGTATACAGGAGTTTTGTCACTGACTTCAAATGGGTCAAGATATCACCTGGAGTGTTTTGTTGTTTCTCAAAGTCATCATGTGGCTGGAGAAAGATGTGGGACTGAAAACACTAGAAAAGAAAGTTCACTGCTTAGAAGCAAAGCAACCTCCACCACTTTGCCCCACCCATTCTTCTCAGTCATGAAACAGGGCAACCTCTAGGAGTGAGAAATGTTGAATTACTTATATGTCCATGTCTATTTAAAGGCGCCCAATGGATGGTACACACTTGTAGGCACGTGTCCACTAGCAAATGGATTGACGCCAGCAACCTAATCCACAGAGACCTCACTGAATAACGAAACAACAAGTGTTTTGAGTCACTATGTACCTATGCCACTTGCAAACCGGTGACCTATGCATGACTGGTTTTCAAAGGCAATATGCCTTTTCATAAGAAAGCAATGGATTAAGGAAAAATGGCACAACTGTGGAGGGAATACGCTTAAAATATTGATTTTTTTTTTTACCTCTGCTAAGTACACAAATATTCAGCTAAAACCAAAATAATTATTTCTGAGCAGACAAGAGGATCCCCTGCAGACTTGTGCATTTCTATTCCCCAAGGTACACATAGCTGATTCCATCTAATGTCTCGAGACTGACTGCTTTATGCCTTTAAATCATACCTTTATCTAAAGTCTCCAGCCACAAGAAGGCAAAAGCCCTTTTTGTCTCCTTTCTGTATAACAAAAGGCAGACATTAAGTAACTTTTCCTTACCTTAAGAACAAAAAAAAAAAATGCCCTTTTCCTCCCAAAGAGTTTGCTTTGACTTCAGACTGGGTCTTAAAGCAGCAGGGCAAATATCAGCCATTATTAAAACCCTCAGCCCTGAAACTGTTTTTTTTCCCCCTTCTAAATTTATTACTGCTTTTCCTCCCTATAATTTAGAGGGAAAAATGTGCCTGTCAGTTTTTCCACTTGGGAATCTGTTGCTGGAAATTTAAAGCATTATACAGCCTATGGAATACGTATGTCTCCATCCAAGACAGCCTGTTGTTGAGCTGATCAAATCATACCGTTATTATTATTATTTACCCCCTTCTCTGGGATGCCAATGATGGTTTGCTATGATGAAGAGGCGAGCGCGTGAAAGCTACATTTGAAGTGTGAGGGGAAGGAGAGTGGCCGTACACCACTTTCCCTTCCAACACCCTGCCCATTCCCAGAAGGGGAGATTTATTTTTTGCTTTGTTTTTTAAGTGGACTTTAAACATGAGTTAAGGAGTCGCTTTGCACCTTTCTGCTTCAAAAAATGCAACTGAGAACTCAGATTAAATATCTGGAAGATTTTGCTGCCTTTGAGACACCAGCAAAATAGGGCCCAACTCTCCTCTCATTTATACCAATGAACCTGAAGGACTTCCCCGAAGTTCCTCGTGATTTACATCAACCTAAGTGACAGGAGAATCAAGTCCACAGACCCTTGTCATTCCCCCTAATTCCTCAGAGCCTCCACCCAGTCCCTGCAGCTGTGGTGTGTAAAATCAGGAGGGTTGCTAGATAGCTGCACTTTCTAGTTCATTTAGTCTTGGCAGGGGTGAGGAATGGAGGGAACTTTAACCCTTTGTATCTCCGGGCTGAAAACAATACTTGAAAACATGAATGCAAATCCTGCCCCAGATCAATTGGGGGAGAGCCTGCCAACGCTGCGGACGTGTGCGTATTGTTACTCTCCCTGCAATGATATAACGGCCCCATCTCTCTTGCCAGCCCCATCTGCTCCTTAAAGCAAGAAATGGGAAGAGAGCTCTCCCTTGTGAGCCTGCTGGGTGACTCCAGGGACAGGGGGCAGAGCATGGGGACTGCTGCGGTGATGCTCAGCTTCTCTGCTGACTTCGCATGCGACCCCCGAGCCAGGGTCCAGGGCGGGGGCTGCAGCCCCTCCAGTGAGGATGGAGTGACGGCAGTATTTCCTCCCTTTTTTAAATGAAACTTCAGTCTCTTTTGTCCATGCCAAACTGGAGTTCCAGGCGATATCCGCCTCCCTGCCCCTGGGTAACGTAGCTGTTCAGTTCTGGAATAAGCTGATCCAAAAGCCCCCGTGCCCAATGTATTCCCAATGCTGGCTGACAAACCAGAGCTGGTCGCCTTTATCTAACCATCCTCCCCTAGCCAGGGCCCTTCGTCCCCTCTCCCCACACTCCCCAGCACGCGAGCGGGTCAGCTCTGCTGGCGCCCCATCCCTACCTTCCTGAGCGGCAGTGGCTGGCCTGCAACTCCTTTACCTTTACGCCTCATTTTGGGCACCTCCTGACCCACGCCGGCAGCGGCCGCAGCATCTGGATGCATGGCTCCCTGGCTCTCCCCGCTTTTGTTAGCAGAGTGCCTTACAATCCACTTGGAAGGATTTTTCCTCTCTCTGGCAGTCCCCACCTCCCTGCTCCATGCAGATCAGTTTCCACTCCTAGACCATTGCACAGACACAACCAAAGCTGCTGCTCCTTGCTCTGCCTGGGCTTTGGCGGCTTTTCCGTCCCCCTGACTCTCCTGTTGCTTTTTCCCTCTCTCCTGACTTTGTGACTATCTCTTCGCACTCGTGACGTTAGACACAGGAGGGGGAAGGGGTGGAATTTTCTTCCCACCCTTCCCTAGCCTGACCCATCCTGACTCCTTTCCAGTGAGCTAATCTGCAGCTGGCTGAAGAACAGGCCCCATTGCCATGGAAACACATGTCCCTGAATGCTTGACAGACTTGGGGAAACTACAGTAAACAGGACCTTCTGCTGGACTCTTTTCTCTTTCAGGGGTGAGTAGTGGACTGAGTTAACCGTTTCAGCGCTTTTCAAACACTTCTTTCACTTCTGTGAACTGGCCCCTAAGATCTCGACAGCTTTCCAAGCTCACCAAAAAGCGATCTCCTTGACTGATGTGGAGGGTCACCCATACAAAATACATACTACTTGGCATGGAGTTGACGGAAATAAAGCAATTGACAAACAGAACGAATTTACAATTTACAAGCAGAACTGCGGGACGCCCAACTTGTGGAGCTTGGGCAGGATCAGACCCGAAGACTTGCAACAACTGGCACCATGCAGCACAATTCTCCGACACCCTGCAGTCAGCTGTGTGGGTGGGGGGCACTGCCACATCACACAGCACTGCATTCAACTTTTATTTTTCTTTTAATAGGAAAAGGAACTTTCCAGAGAGCGGATTTGGAGAGGAAGCACTGGGAAGGTAGCTGTACTCTGTGGGAGCTGTGGTTCCGCAACCCCCCAGCATTTTTTTAGCTTTAATTTGGTGTTTGTGATCACGCTTCCCTTTTCCTCTGATCTTTTTCTGTTCTGCTAGTAAAATTACCCACCATTACTGTTGTCATTATCTCAGCTGCAAAAAAGTATGCTAAGTACTATCCAGATCAAATCAAAGGTCCTGGGGGAGTTGCTCAATCAAATCACAGAAGTGCCAGTTCTAGTGATTGTATCAAGACTTTCCTCGTACTTGTTCTGTTAAAGCCCCAACTCCCAGAGTCATGTTATTTCATGAGACTTGCCATTCTTTTATAGAAACAGCAATGCTTCTAGTCTTCATGGCTGCAGAGAAAAGCAACGTGATGTAACCTAAATGTACTTTCAAAGTCTGCAGCCAGAAGGCGAAGTCCCTGTTTATTATTATTTTGTTTAAATTTCATAGCTAGGGCCTGATTCATGCTTTTTGAACACCTGCAGTGGATGATGCTGTAATCTGGACGTGAAAGGACAAGGGAGACTAGCAAGGAGTATGGGAGCAGGAACAGACAATGCAGGGCAATTGCGTCAGTACCAGGGTGATGTGGTTACTCATGTCGACATGCACACATTTTGACGGCTCCAAACCCCCTACCTTTCAATCGGATGCAACAAGCTGAGGGTGTTCTCTTGCTCACAGCTCTGTGGGAGCCGGGGAAACACATAATGCAAGAAGTAAAACCATAATGTAGAATTCTCCATCTCAGAAGTTTCCCTAAGTTTCCTTCACAACCAGATCAGCAAACTTTCACAGGAACTGCATGCAGCCAATGTGCTGAAGCTAGTACGGAACAGGACAATTGTTCAGTACGACACCGCCACACACTACCAAGTACCTGAGACAGGAAGTAAAAGATCACCACCAAATTGCCAAACAGTAACGTGACTAGTGTGGGGTTGGTGGGGCACCAGCCCTGAACACTGATTATGGGGCGGGGGCACCAGAATCCCCCCCAGGAGTCTTTCCAATACAGCAGCCCTGCACCCAGCAGTGCATCTGGGGGAGCAAGTTGAATGGTGCTCCTCCTCTGCTGGGGAGCTTAGCAGGTACAACTCTGTGGAGAGGGGGAGTGAATGGGGCCCCAGAGATGGCTCCCAGGGGGCCCATGCTATGAGGCTGCTATGCTGGACTCTTTCTCTACCGCTGCCACCCACCTGGAAGGCAGTGCTGGCTACAGCAGCATCCGCAGCAGCTGTATCCCCAGTGCAGAGATCTGGGGCAGGTAAATCTTCCCTTCCTTTCCCCTCGCAAAGTCTGGCTTACCATCTCCTCTCCACACCCTGGGCGCTGCATGAGCTCACTACACTTCTGTTGCCAAAGCCCTTTTTCCACGTCATTCAAAATTCCACCATGTTCAAAACACAGAAGTCCGACCTCAGAAATCCTTAGATTGTCTTAAAGTTCGTAAGAAACCAAATAAAATGTATCAATCAATCACAAGTTCTTTATATTTGCCTTCTGGTTTCTGATGCTTCAGGCCATGCTTGGCTCATGTTTTCAAGTCTTCTCTGCAACCATAAGAGCTGGAAGTTTCTTCTCTTTAAAGAAATGCAAGCTGAGATTCCCATGAAATGACATGACACCAGAAGCTGGGGCTTTAAGAAGAGCACCAACTACTGCAAGCCTCCCAGTTCACCAAAAGAGCTAGGGACACTCCAGCCATTTGCTGATGTATGACAGAATTTATTCATCCGATTCAGCAATAGATGAAGAGCAGTGGGAGAGGAAACCAAGTGAGAAAGTTAGTTGCCTGGGGTCTCACAGCAGGTCAGTGGCAGAATCGGGAATTAAATTCAGCTTCCCTGAATCTGTGTCCAGTGCCTTAGTGACTGGACCACAGTGCCTTGATGGTTACTTTTGCCCCCTCTGTAGAGGACACCATCATTAAGCGATTTGCCAGCCTGAAGCTATTCCCAGTGCAGAGGCATGGGCCCCTTCAGCTCTTTCCAAGTGCTAGTGCCCCTGCAAAGGGCAAACTTTGGGAGAGTCAGAGTGTGGAGAAAAGGTGCCTGTAACACTTTTCCAGATGAGGAATAGTGAGGACTGAGGCCGTTCCCAGTTGGTGCCTGGTCATTAACATGCCCCAGGTACCCTAGCACATTTCGGCTCCCAGAGAGGGCCAGTGCTGCAGCTGACCAGCCAGTGATAGGAGCTCCACTGCAAACCCATTGGTCATAAAGGCCTCAAGGCTGCAGAATGATTCAGGTGGATGCATCTGAACACCTTCAGTGAGTCCTGGTGAAGTCAGTGAGATTCTGGTCTGCTTGTGTGGATCATTTGCAGGAAAAGAGCCAAAAGCAATTACAGGGGAAAGTCAGGAAGGAGGGGGATGAATGTTCCTTAAGGATCTTCAGCTGACAGGGCAAGTGGAGAGCATTTTGCAGGGAATCACTTCACTGACTACAGCTATATGATGGCTGCCATTTTGTCTGACACAGCCCAGGCTGAACTCAGGACTGACAGAGCTAAACGTGCCAGCTACTGCAGCTTAAGCTCCACAGTCCCAGTTCCCCAGCTGGACCTATAACAGACTGCCACCCTCTGTGGAGCAGGTATGGAAAGAGCCCTGCAAAACATATTCAACAGAAGATTACAAGTACACTGAAAAGAGTCTCCCACCTGGGGAGGCAAGTTATTGTGCTGCCAGGTTTATCTTGGGCAATGCACATTCAGTTGTTTCAATTCAGAGAATACTTTTATCCCACTCATTACACAAATGAGCAGTAGCATGTGAATCCTTATCGTACAACAAAGCGAACAATTAGCCAGCTGGTTTGAGGGCAAGGAAAGGACTCCAAGCAGCCACCTGGAGAAAGAAGCCTTCCCACAGAGCAAAAGAGTTGAGCCTCGTACCATGCCTGGAAGAGCAACCAAGGCTTTGTTAGGCCATCAGAGAAAAGAAAGGGCAACTTGCCAATAAGACCTTGGCACCTGCCATTGAGACTTGGATGTCAGCTCAAGCGTCCCAACAGACTTCACACCAGGTTGCTGATTCCTGCTATTTTAGCATGAGTCATGATAGTTGGCATTGTCTTTGAAGGCCCCAACTGCTGGAGTCAGGCCATTACCAGAGAATCTCAGGTCTCACTTAGAGGGGCCCAGGAGACCTGAAGACTCCAGTGATTTGCCTCTTTATAAATGAAAAACTCCAAGCTCCCAACCAAGTCATAAAGAGTGAGGAAGAGTGGAGTTGGCGTTAAAGAGCTGGACTCAGGAGATCCAGGCTCAGTTCCTAGCTCTGTCAGGGCCCTCAACTCCCTGTCCCTCAAGTCCCCATGCATAACATGAAAACGATAATCTTACTCCCTGTCCATTTACGTCCTAAGCTACTTACCCATGTTCAGGAGTCAGGGATTCCAATATGAGCTCAGGCTTTGGAGCATTACTGTGATGAAAGAGTTGTATTTCACCAAGCCCATCTGCACATAACCACTCTGCTGCTGGAATACAGTGGCATTCTATAAAGTGAATAACAAGATCCATGAAATGTACTTTATGGAGCCACGGACTTGGTATTTGAATGCAACACAGCAGCAGGCACTCTCTGGAAGTATGATGGATACTATAGGAATGATGCCCACACAATATCTTGTGCACATGTTCAAAATTTTGGGCTACTAAAAACTGGGCCTCTCAGGCACAAGAAGAAATGATTCACCTTCCAGTTTCAAATTGTGCTTTGTCGGAACTATAATTACTCATGTCTGATTGATTAGATCAGGGGTTGTCATGTACCCCCTGGGGGACTTAAGAAGGCCCTAGGGGGTACACATGGGCAGGCGGGGATGGAGCACTGCCATGCACCATCCTGCGCTGCTGTGCAGGCACCACCCACCTGGCTGGATGGGCGTAGGGGAAGCTTGCATGCAGCGGCTGCCACCCCTCCACATTCAGCGGTGCGCCTCCTCCCCCCCAACTCCTCTCCCACTCTGTCTGGCCACCAGGGGTACACTAATCCAAAAAGGTTCAAAACCCCTGGATTAGATTGATTTTTCCCATTCTATCCAGTGAGAGTCCAGTTACGTGAACTGGAAGGAAATGATCCCTCTTCTATTACTCCAACTCCTATTTTTGTTAAGTTAAAAAAAATGCCATATTTTTCTTATTCTTGCTTTTCCTAAATGTAAGGAAGTTGCACAAAAATATCCTGAAGCACATATAAACTCTCTCCCACAGCAAAAATAACTTTCTCCAGTTTAAGATGCAATGGATTTTATAAAGAATTGCAATGCAAAGTTCTCCCTCTCGTTTTCTTCCCCATTATAAATATGATTCTTTTTACAGTGCAGTTGAATGTGATCCTCAGTCTGAGGATCTTAATCCACATTATGAATTTAGAAATTTCTGGGCACATCTATATATGCACTTCCCTTGCACAGTAGCCTATTTTACTGTGCATTAAAGCATCACATCAAAAACTGCACTAATATGCTAACGCACAGTAAAAATAGGCTACTGCTCATTAAGCATCACTAAAAAAGTGTGCACTTCTGCTGCTGTGCAGTAGGGCAGCTTAATGCACATTTATTTAATACCTCACGTTAGATGTATTAAATTCAATGTGCATTAGGGAACATGAATTACTGAACACGTAGACATGCCCTCTGTCCTGCAAACTTTAAGAGTTCAAGGAGCTGCTCATATGTGTAAGCTGGTCACTGTTGTTTCCCTTGCTGTTTGCACAGTGATTCTCCACCAGGGTGGTGCAGCACTCTGGGGTGCCTTGAGATTCTTTCAAGGGTGCCGTGGGGGTGCCACACAATGTTAGCACTATTAGGGTGCAAGCATGTTTCACCAAATTAACCCAGATATTTCAAATAGGAAGCCAGAGTGTTAAAACCGTTCTGCCCTGTTGTGGGCTTTCCTAGGTCTTTGCAACAGAAAAACTGCCCTATTATTTTATTTTTCCACAGTGAAAAAGAGGCAAAACTAAAAGCTGGCATTTTTTGAGGGGCACCTTAAGTCTAACAGAGGGTGCTTTGAGTCTAGTGAGGTTGAGAACCACTGTCTTAGCATAATAGGAACTATCTGAAGAAGCCACATTTGGGGCTAGTCAGGTCCCAAATAACCACAGTTAGTAAATGTACCCAAACACGTTGGACTTGCCTATGGCTGGATCTAGAATTTTGTAAAAGGGGGTGCAGACGGTGAGGTGCATCGTCACCTATACTACAACATATTTTTCTCCACTTAAAAAGAAACTAGAGACTTTACTAATATGCTAGGGGCCTGGGGCTATATTATTCCGTTTAACATCCAAATAAAAAACCAAATATAACAGTATGGGAATGGGCATTAATTTGCTATATCATATATTATGAATAAAAACAAAACAAATTAGGCACAAATCATCCAAAGATGTTTCATTAGTTCTGGAGTCATTAGAATTATATGCACAACTCTTTCAGAGTCATAAAATAAAATCCAGCATCTTGACAAGTGCAGCCAGTGCTTCACTGAAAGTAATTTCCAGGCCTGAGAAATGTTTGTAGCTAGAGTTAAAAGCAGTCTGTAGGGCTGTGAAATAGGAGCTATGTGACCAGGAGCAGCTAGCGGACAGCAGAATTGCAGAACAAAGGCTAGCTTGATTAGTAGAATCAGTCCAGCACTTTAGATAATCAATCCCTACGGGCTTTCTTTCCCTTGGAAACCCTTGTCCTGTTCCCTCTCTTAGAGGCTAGACCTGACAGGCCTGGCCTCTCCAGTCTCTCCTTGTGCGGGAGCCTCTCCATAGTGCTCATCCTCCCCACTGCCCTCTCTGGACCAACTCTAAACTGGGCCGTAAGCACCTGTGGAAAGGAGAGTTGAGAGGAGCCAGGTGGATAAGCACGAGCTGTCACAGCCAGGCAGGGCAGGAGAGGACTGCGGTGCCACCGCAGCCGTACACACGGTGCATTGGCTGCTACTGAGCCCTGAAGCACAGTTGGGGCCCAGGGAAGCCCGGGGTGGCTGCGGACACACGGGCAGGCACTGCCAATTGCTGGCAAAGCTCAGCCAGCATTGTCAGGTCTTAAATACGAAATTATTGTATTGGAAGCTCAAAATGATCAGATTTGCTGAAAAAACTATTGTACCCCGAAATAATATACAAATAAGTATGCAAATAAGTCTTTTTCTTATTTATTTGTTATTGCTCACTGTAACTCGCCAGTGAGTGAGAGAGAAGGGGTCAACAAAGCTGAATCATTTCTTTGTTTTAAGGTAAGCCACTGTAAGGAGAGGGGGGCAGCAAACCCAGGAGGAGTCAGTGAAGACGCCCTGAGCCAGGCTCAGGTTTTGCACGTGCTGCATCAATGCGCTGCCTCAAAAGTGGGCCTTAGTTTTGTCAGGTACCCGCGCTGTACATTCTGAGCACTTTCACTATTATTGGACACTTTTGTTTTTAAAAGGCGTTTTGAGCGCGTGTGCTATTCTTGATCGTGCGTTGCACAGGGGTTGAACTGATGGTACAACTACGGTCACTGTTGTACAGCGGGCAACACCGGGCACAGCCGCCACCTAGCGGCGGGCGCCTGCCGAGGAGCAAGGGCCGGGCAGCCTTGGGCTGCAGCAGGGAGCAGGGCCTGGCAAGGGTGCGGCGGGGCACCAGCTCCCCCGGGAGAAGCCCCAGAGGCCCCCCTCCGCCCTGCCCTGCCTCAGCAGGAGCACCGCGCTAGGATTTTTCCGTAGTGAAAAAAACCAAAAAACAACCCCCGTCGAGTTGCATTTTCCAAACGGGGCTTGAGTCTAAAACCCCGCAGTGGAGACCCCCTGGCAGGAGACCCCCTGGCAGCTTCAGTAAAGCAGCCCCCCACCCCGCGTAGTCCGTGTCGCTGCCTCTCTCGGCGCCGCGGTCCCTTTAAGAGGCGGGGCCGCTCCCGCCCGATTGCGGAAGTCGCTGGGACTCGGAAGGCCGCGCATGGTGCGGAGTGTCCCATCGCCCGCAGGGCGGGTCTGTGGCGGCCGGCGCTTGCCCCGGGCAGTGAATGAAGTCGAGTCCCGCAGGGCTCCGGGGCGACAAGCGAGCGGCGCACGGAGCGGAGGGGTAGCCCACTGCCTCTAGCAGGGCCTGGCCGGACGCCCAGAAGTTTAGGGCTGGAAGGGACCTCGTGGGATCATCGGGTCTAGTCCCGCTGCTCTCTCCTGCCGAGTCTTTCCTGCCAGCCCGCGGTGCCTGGTAGGGCTCCGGGCGCAGGGCCCGCTTGGGGGAGGGAGGGGTGTCGTGTGTGAGCACGCCTGGCTGAGAAGCAGGGGCGGCCCAGACGTGTGCTCCCAAAGGAGCAGCTTCACTTGATGCACAGATAGTGAACGAGGAGTTCTGCAGAACGCGAGGGTGGCATCTCTGCTCAGACTATGGACCATGTAACACTCTGCCGTCTGCACAGACTTGACCATGACATTGCAGAGATGTATTCCTTTTCCTCAAGAGTATTGGACTGGTTAACCTTAAACTGGACTTTATAATTGTTGCTCCAAGTCACCCATATGAATGAGAGCAGTTTCCTGTGCTGATAGGTACAGACCTAGCAATGGGCTGTTTCTTACTGCCCTGTGACCAGGATCCATGTAAACCTTGCCTTTCAACAACCCTCCCCCGAGTTGTTCCACTTCACCTGGGTTGTACTGCTTGTCAGCACCTGTCTTAGGTGTTTGCCCTCCCTCCAGGATCATGACTGCCTGGTGCTGTACTGCCAGGATTTACCTTGCCAGCTTAAGGCCCCTTATTGTTAGGAAAAGCTTGGCTTGTCTGAGATGGGGTAAACCTGGCATATTCCCATCTGATGACAAACTTAGCTGGTTTAAAACTCAGCTCTTAGCCAAGACCACTCTGGCATGCTGGGGAATCACGGAGCTGTCACTTGGTGTGAGGTGCCAGGAAGCTCCAAATAAATGTACCCAAATAAAAGGGGCCGTACTCCCCAAGCCTGTCGGAGAGAAGCCTTCCAGCGGATTCCTCTGGTATCTTGGTTTTTCCCTTCACCTGGGGCTCCGGGCTTGTGTTCTCTTGTTGAAGTTTGGCCCCCTGATTCTGCTTTATCCCTGGACCTACCTGTCTTCAGGTTTCACATCTCTCTGGCTTCAACTTCTGCTCAAAGCCACACAGTCCTCAGGCCCCACCTTTATCAAACTGGGTCAGTGGGCCAGCACCAGGAGGGATCTCTTCTCTGAAGAATTCTGCACAAAGTTTTCCAAGCTTCATGTAAAGGTGAGCCCTCATCCCTGGGGTCACACCAAGCAGGCGCTTCAGAAAGCATTTGGGGAAAACTGGAAGAAAGTCCTCAAGTTTAAAAGTAAGGAACCTATTGGCTCTGGCTGTGTTGCCCAGGTATATAAAGCATATGCTGATGCCACTGCTATTGATGACCCACAGTTTGAAGAACTAGTCAGGAGCACTGAATCAGAATCGGCTCTGGAAGCCTGGGAGGTATCTGGATTTCAGGGCATCTTCAGGTGGTGCTGGAAGAAGTGTGGAGAGATGTTCGGAGAAAGCAATGCAGAGCAGCTGCTTCAGAAGGACAGTTCTCATGGAGACACTAGTAGGACTGCTACCTTTAAGAAGTCAGTGACTGGATCTCAGCTGACTACCAACACCTTACCCCCTGCTGATAGTTCCAAGGAGATAGATCACTTTATTCCTGTAGCCATAAAAGTAAGTGTTACTGGTGGATGCCTGGGATGAGAGATGAATATTGGACTGTCAGATGGTTTGTAGTGTAGGTGCTGCTTAGCCTCTCCTCTCAAACAGCATTTCTAGCAGTCTTCAGTCCCACCTTGCGATACCATTTACCACAAAACTCAGCAAATGATCCTGACCTGCAAAAATCCTCGCTGTTGAACTTCTGGTGCTCCCTGGTATGCAGCTCACCAGTAACACCATTTGGTGTGGCGTTCACATAACAAATCTAAGTAATGTGACCTCATTTATGTAAACCCAAGGCACTGAGCTAGACCTCATCCATGGTCAAGAACGGCCCACCAGATTAGCCAGCCATACTGTGCCTCTTACACAGTGAAATTATATATGAGAAAAGAAAAAAAATCTGTTTTCGCTTACCTCAGTTACCAGGATTAAAGCAGGCAAGAATTAAACTTCGTGAGGCTGTGGCTCTAAATTGCTTGGAATGATTTACTTCAGCAGTTATTCATATCTTAAAGCATGGATTGATGGGAAAGGTAGATTGTTTGCTAGATCTAACAACTCTGTTAGGCCCTGGGCAAACCCCTTCCCCACTAAAATTTACAGTTAATTTTGTCTTATTTTGCTTTACCATTAGGTGAGGTTGGAGGTTAAAATACCATGACTACCCTGGGATGAATGTGGATGGACAGCACCTAAAGTGGTGCAACTTACACTCCTTCATTTTACTCTCAGTTCTTTCAGGGATAATTCTGCAACAGATTGAAGGACTTCATTCCAATTTAGGGGCTTGTCTAATCCATTGCCTTTCTCTTTCCATACACCACTGTAAAGGGCATTTTTGCCTGGGTTGCAACTCTCTGTTTCAGCTCACTAAAACGTACCATTTTTTTCACAGTATTCTGGGAAATCATTTAGTTAAAATGTTTTCATTCAGGTCCTGCATCCTGGACTAGTCCATCAGGTCCAGATGGATCTGTTCCTGATGAAGATGGGCAGCCAGATCATTGAGCTTCTGCCTGGAGTCAAGTGGCTCAGCTTGACTGAAATAGTAGAGGAGTTTGAGAAGCTTATGATTTACCAGGTAGGCATAATTCCATCCTCTTCATACACTGAAACAGAGGTGCTCCCTCCTTTGTCATATATCTACCTATTAATTAACTGCTACCTGCCATTGGAGAGCATTACTGTTCAGCATTACTGCATTCTGGTGGCTAACTCCACTGACAAAACTAGATCATAGAATCATACAAAATTAGGGTTGGAAGGGACCTCAGGAGGTCTTCTAATCCAACTCCCTGCTCAAAGCAATACTATCCCCACTAGATCATCCCAACCAAGGCTTTGTTCTGTCACCTGTCACCACTGAGAACAGGAATCTTTGGACTGTTTGGACCTCCACTGAGGCTCCATCCTCTTTGGGACTCCACTTCAGGTAGTTGAAGGCTGCTATTAAATCCACTCTGTCTCCTCTTCTCTAGACTAAAGCTCAATTCTCTCACCCTCTCTTAAGAAGTCATGTCCCCCAGTCCTCTAACCATTTTTATTGCCCTGCACTGGACTGTCTCCAATTTGTCCATATCCTTTTTGAAGTGAGGAGCCCAAAACTGGACACTCCACATATGGCCTCACCAGTGCTGAATAGAGGGGAGCAATCACTTCCCTTGATCTGCTGGCAACCCAGCTACAAATGCAGCCCAGTATGCTGTTAGGCTTCTTGGCAACAAGGGCACACTGCTGGCTCGTATTCAGTTTATTGTCCATTGTAACCCCCCGGTCCTTTTCGGCAGAGATGCTGCTTAACCAGTCAGCCTGTACTGGTATATGGGATTCTTCCGTCCTCAGTGCAGGACTTTATGCTTGTCCTTATTGAACCTCATGAGGCTTCTTTTGGTCCAATCCTCCAACTTGTCTAGGTCTCTCTGAATTCTAACCCTACCCTCCAACATATCTACTACTTCCCCCAGCTTGGTGTCATCTGCAAACTTGCTGAGGGTGCACTCTATGCCATCTTCCAGGTCACTGATGTAGATACTGAACACAAGCAGCCTCAGAACCAACCCCTGGGGCACTCCACTCAATAGTGCCTGCCAACTAGATATTAAGCCATTGACTACTACCCTCTGAGCCTGGTGATCCAGCTAGTTTTCTATCCACCTTACAGTCCATTCATCCAACCCATACTTCCTTGCGAGAATGTTGTGGAAGACTGCATCAGAAGCCTTGCTAAAGTCAAGGTACACCACATCCACTGGTCTCACCACATCCACAGAGCCAGTTATCTCATCATAGAAGGCAATCAGGTTGGTCAGGCATGGCTTGGCCTTCGTGAATGCATGCTGACTGTTCTTAATCACCTTCTTCTCCTTCAAGTGCTTAGAAATGGATTCCTCAAGGATCTGCCCTTGATCTTTTCAGCAACTTAGGTAAGGCTGACCAGTCTGTAGTTCCCTGGATCCTCCTTTTTCCCTTTCTTAAAGATGGGCACTATATTTGCCCTTTCCCAGTCATCTGGGACCTCTCCCAATTGCCACGAGTTTTCAAAGATGATGGCCAGTGGCTCTGCAATCTCATCAGTCAACTCCTTCATACCCTTGGGTGTATCCCATCCAGCCCCATGGACTTGTATATGTCCAGCTTTTCTAAATAGTCTGCCTGTGAAGACTGAGGTGAAAAAGGCATTGACTACATCAGCCTGTTCTGCATCTTCTGTCACTAGGTTGCCTCTCCCATTTAGTAAGGGATCCACACTTTCCCTGATCTTCCCCTTGTTGCTGACATACTTGTAGAAACCCTTCTTGTTATCTTTCATGTCCCTTGTTAGCTGCAACTCTAATAGTACTTTGGCCTTCCTGACTTCATGCCTGAGCAATACTCATACTCCTCCCTAGTTGTTTGTCCAAGTTTCCACTCCTTGTAAATTTCCTTTTTGTGATTTAGCCTACTGAAAAGTTCCCTGTTCAGCCAAGCTGGTCTTCTCCCATACTTGCTGCTCTTCCTGCACATTGGGATGGTTTGATCCTGCACTCTCAGTAAGGCTTCTTTAAAGTATACCCAGCTCTCTTGGACTCCTCTCCCCCTCAGACTGGCTTTCCAGGGGATCCTGCCCATGAATCCCTGAGTGAGTCTGTCTGCTTTTCTGAAGTCCAAAGTCCGTACTCTGCTGCACTTCTTCCTTTCCTCAGGATCCTGAACTCAGTGATCTCGTGGTCACTGCTGCCCAAGTTGCCATCTACTGCTACATTCCCCACCAATTCTTCCGTGTTTGTGAACAGCAGGTCAAGAAGACCATGGCCCCTATGGCTGCTCCAGAACTTGTACCAGGAAGTTGATCCTAACACTCTCCAGAAACTAAATAGATATGCCAGGGATGTGTTCAGCCCTGAGTTTATAATGGCATCTACTCTGGGGGACCCTGAGAACTGAAAGTATAGTCAGGACTGGAACAGTATCAGACAGGCCAGTCCTCTTTTCCTTTATAAAGTACAGGGAGGAAACCCCCCTGGACAGGGAAAGAGAGCTCACCTAAGAGATGTACCATCTGTTAATTTTTTTTCATTGAGATCCTTGTTTTCAGCTAGTTTTCTGGTTGACTGGGCTTTGTAGGAGTCAGTTGTAAGTCAGTGAGATTATATTTCACGCAGGAACCTCAGTGTATTCCCATCCCTTTAATACTAGGCACATAGACTACATGGCCTTCTCTTGCTTTGCAGACAGACCTACGCTACGAAGCCAAAAACTTGGAGCGCTTCCAACAAAATTTCCTGGGCATGGATTTTGTGAAGTTCCCAACTCCCCTTCACCCCTTTGTGACCAGAAACATCCTGATGGAAACATTTGAGGTAAGAGTACAGCTTCTGGGTGAAGGAGGGTACTGGTACTGGCATTCTCACCTCTGTCACGTATTCCCATCTCAACACAAAACTCCTGTCTAGAGGTGGCATTGGGCTTTTCAGTGGAGCAGCTCTCCTGTGCCCCTCCCATCCTTTTCTAGAGAAGGGAAGTAAGGGAGTACCTCTTTTTGTTATTTGCTTGCATACAACTGAGCCCTTACTTGCTTTATTTTTCTTTCCTATTGTCAAGGTTCCCAGGAGCAGGGGGCAGACAGTCCTAGCTCAGAAGAGAAAAGGGCACTGGGCCTTGGGTACCAGAATAAAACCAGCACTGCCATCCAGCAGCCCTAGGTTTTTCCTACTTCCAGACTAAAGTCTTCTTTCTCTTCTGCTGTTGAACAGGTAGATGGTTGGACCTACAACTTGGTCCAGTCCATAGAAACAAGTATAGCTAGGTTTGTTCAGACCACTTTCAGTCACCGTTAGCTTTAGTCAGCATGTCAATTGTGCCCTGAGTATCTCTTGCCTGCAAGTCTTCCGCATCTGTTTCGCAGACCTCTTCCTTTTGCAGCCTCTCTTTCTTTAAGCCATCTCTTAAGTCAGCTTTGCCTCCAAAAGACCAGCCTAGTACCTCCTTTCAGCTCCGTTCAGCTCATAGAGGCCCCTGTACTATGCAAGTTATTCTCTTAATCGTTTTCTGATCTTCATCCTGTTTGGCTGTCTGGTCTGCTTGGGTCACTGCTAGGTCCTATCACTCTTTGGGTTCCTATCCAACCTTTCCTTTGTTGTATGCAGCCTATAGAGGTTCCTTTCCCAAATGCCTTCCAATCCCAAACATTCCCGAGTTCACCAGCAACAGTAAATACAGTCTGCATTGACTGAGCCCCCTCTGCAGCATTTTGTCCTCCCAAGGGTGAGAGTATATGACCCTGGATTGTATGGATGGGGTAGGGCACATGGGATCTGTTTGCTTCTTGCTTTCTTTAAGGAGAGTGAACCCATCTCCCAGTATCTGCACACAGAAGTTGACCCTGAGCTGAGGCAGAGAATTGCGAAGATGGGTATGGATGTGCTCCTAAAGATGGTAAGAATCTGGGTTGTTAAAATCATGTAATTGGCTTTGGGAGGATATGGCTAAAGAAGAACCCACCTGCTTTCTTCCATGACATCACTGGGTTTCCAAGAGCCAATGAGAACACTGGATGTTAGGGACCTGCTGGTACCATGATATCCAGGATGTCAGGGTGCTGTGCCACTCTGCACTAAATGAAAGCAAATGAATATATACACGTTAAATGCAAGATCCAGGCAGAACATAGACTGGATGCTTGTACCACAGGCACTCTGACAGATCCTCTTCCATAATGAAGGGGAGTCCCTTCAGCATGTGGCAGGGGCACCAGCTGTAACTCAGCAGGTATGTTGCTTTGGGAAACCACAGAATCACATTAATTAATGTTTACCCTTCATCTTACAGCTGTAAAGCAAAATCTGCACCTACTGTTTCTGCAGAAGTTACGGAAAGATTCAAAGCCACAGGGAAATCTGCTAAGCTTCTAGTTTCATTTATCAAAAACACCTCCTGCTGCCATTTTAAGGCAGGTAGAAGACTAAATCTGGAGCAGAGAAAATTAATCTAGCCAGCTCTTGCTTCTAATTCAACTTACTTTCCTTGGTTTTATGCTGAATTGTATTGTAGTTATTAGCTCAGCCTAGCCTTTGCTGTCCTAACTGGTGGGAATTTGCAAGGAGAAGCCTGATTTCTCTCCAGTTAGGGCTTGTTTTCGTACCACTGAAAACAAGCTCTCTCTGACCCATAGCCATCCTTGACCTATAGTACATATATAGTGCTTGCAGCTTTGCTCTTGCACCTAGTGCTTTACCAGCAGTGCTCCAACCTCAGCACTTGTCTCTCAGGAGCTGGAGAGACTCGAAGTACCAGTCTGTAGTGGTTTTGTGATGCGAGTCAGTGTACCAAGGGGACAAGACTAGAAACCACCTAACTAATGCCGCATACCATCTAGCTTGGTTTTGAACCCTGGCCCCCCACTATAGAAAGTTTTATTTGAATTACCTTGCCATTCTTTTCATGTCATACCTCTTCTTCCTCCTCCAGGTGTTTGTTGATAATTTTGTCCATGCTGACTTGCATCCTGGGAACATACTGGTTCAGGGTGCAAAGCATTTTGGTGCTACCCGCAGGGATCAAACCACTATCGTGGACATGTGTGACACACTCATCGTAGAAGTACAACCTTCCCTTTGTCAGCTTCGTCTGGTGCTGCTGGATGCAGGGGTTGTGGCAGAGCTGCAGGAAGCTGATCTGCAGAACTTCAGGGCAGTCTTCACCGCTGTGGTGCAGGGACAGGTGAGGCCTGCTTTGCCAGGGGAGGGACTTTAGACTCTTGAAGCTCATCTTGGTGGGGCGGGAAGCAGCACTGGAGGTTCTCATGATCTTGGAGCTGACTGTAGTCTGCTTTTCTTCAGTTGCCCATGCAAGTCCCATTATGGTTTCCTAGGAGGAGGGGAGGGGGGAGGTGGCTACCTCTCACACATTTGCTGTAAATCGTATCAAGCACAAAAACAAAAATGCTGGCGAGAAGGAAGTAGGTTACCCTGGTCTGTTGTGAGCAAGTTTAACTAGCACAGAAGAATGAAAGGCTGGATTTAGAGGCCAGGGGATGGCTGCTATTCCCTGGGTTAAAGTTACCAACATGGGCCCAAGTGTGGTTTGCTTGGGAGTAGCTTTTGTGCTTGGTATAAAGCCTGCAGCATGTTGCTGGAACAGCTGATCAGCTGCAGTGGAGCTTTCCTATACCAGGCTTGTTGCGTTTGTCCAAGGCAGTCACAAATGGGTGACTCCGGCCACAGGTGCGGGAAAAAGTATTGCCAGTCTGGCAGGCACAGAATGTATTGTAAACATGCAGTAAAAAGTATCAAGGCACTGACATTAGCAAATTCAACACATTCATATGTCTTACAACATCCGTCCTTCCACACCCGGAACTAGAAGCACCCGCAACACACTGACCCTCCCTTTTCTCCCACTGGGAACTGTGGAGAGCAACCAGCAAGGAAAGCAGCTGATCTGTCTCTGCCAGATTTCCACCAGGTGAGAGTTCTTTGGTGCAGGGGGAATTCTACAGTGGTCACCTCCAGCTACTTCCAGTCTCCTTTGTACTACTGACCTCTCTGGTTTGCTGAAAAAACAGGTCCAGCACTCACCATGTCCTGTTGCTGTGTCTCAGCTCTGAGCAAGACAGCCCACCCATAGGCAAGTAGTTAAACTCCATTGCTTGCAGTCATTGCCAACTGCAGTAAATACTCTAGTGAACATCTATACTGAGATCAACAAAAAAACTTTCTTCAAATGCTGAGCAGCCTTACAATGGAACTGTTTTCAGTAACTAGGAGCACAAACTGCTTTTGAACCGATGACCTACAGGTGACCAGCTTTTATACTTTGTCTCCTCACCAGACCTTGGATTAAGTGTCATGGCCCTGCTGGCCCTTTAAATTAGTTCCATGCAGCTCTGCTAGACTAACCACAAAGCCCCTCAGATCAACAAAACCTAGAAAACCTTCACAAGAAAACCTCCTTTTCTGCCCAGGCAGAGGTAGAAATCTGCTGGGCGGGCAGGGTGGAGGGAGGAGAGAGGAGATTATCTTACTGTTCCTCCACAGTTTAGAAAGAGAATTTTATTCATTCTAGCCTGAGATGGCAGCCAACAGCTCTCTTCTCACCGGCACCAATGTCTTGGTCTCCTAACTGTGATAGAAAAGACAGTGTGTGCCCAGATGAATTGCAAAGGGATTCCTGCTGTACTTTGCACTACAAGATGGTGTCAGGAGGAACAGGTCTTCAGAAGGAACAGTATCCTGGGCTGGTCTCAGATACCAGGGGTTATGCTGCAGCCATTTCGGCTCTGTCTTCATTGATCTTTTGTTACATCTTAGGTCTCTTTGCCTCAGAACTCTGGAAACAGGGTAACTTAACTTTCCAGCTCTCCATCTCACCCAGCTCTAAAAGGCATGTATACCGTTTCAAGAAGCAGTTGAATGGCTGCAGCTGTCTGGAAACCCTACAGTAGGAGCACTGTATAGCTACATGCAAGCTTGGTGGTATTACCAAGGCCTGGTTCTGTTCCCCACATTTCCTTTAACTTGATTCACAGGGGGAGAGAGTGGGAGAGCTGATCCTTCACCATGCTCGGGCTAACCAGTGTAAGGACATAGAGAGATTCAAAGCTGAAATGGCAGAGCTGGTGACCAAGGCCAGGATGAACACCGTAGCCCTGGGAAAGGTGAGCAAACTAATGATGGTATCCAGCTCATGACAACCTGTTTTTAACTGCATCTGCCCCTTTAGACTAGCACAGCTTGAAAGGCCAGCCATTTAACCATCAGTTAGTTCATCAGTCACCTCCCTTGCCAGTGCTACCAAATCCCTCAACTCTGGTTTCACAGCAGGAGAAAAACATAATTAAGGTCCCTGATCCTCTTCTTTCCTTCTGATTGGGATAGGGTTGGCTCTTGGGGGTCCTTCACTCTTGCTGGAGCCTTGAGGTTCATATCATAACCTGCATCCTGTTGACTCTCTTTGAAGTCCACAGTAATGCTCCAGAGGGGCTGCTGTTGAACACAGATGTGTTTCTGCTGACCAAAGGGACTGCATATACTCTCCTCAGCTTTCCCAGCATCTTCCTGGGTTAGGAGTGAAGACTTCAGAGGCACAGGTGGAGTTTCATCTGTCACTCTCTGTATTGCTTACCACCAGGGAATGATACCAGCTTTTATGACAGTGACTGTCAGTTAAGCACAGGAATATTGTGCAATAAGCACCAAGTAATGAAATCTAACATTTAAGTTTGTAGATTCTGAATTGATCAGGCAGATTCCTTCTAGCTTACTGCCTGTGGTGAATCACTGCCATTCTGGCTGACACTGGTTTTTATGATATCCTGCCAGCCAAGGTAACTTTTATTTTTTTAACTTCATATTCCAGCTTCAAGTGACAAATCTGCTTTCCAACGTCTTTAAGTTACTGATGATCCACAAGGTGAGGCTCTCTTTGTTCCCTTCACTGCATGCTTTGATGTTTGGAAGAAGCACATCTGGGGAGGGAGAGTGATTGGGATGATAAAGGTCTGAGGCAAGGCAGGGAGTATCTAAAATATGTGGGGTCAGGGTGGGTGGGGCTGCATGTGCTGTATTTCCAAGCAGTACAGGCAGAGTGCTTCTCTGGACTGGAACCAAGCCCACTGAAACCGTTGGGAGTTGCCCCCATCCTTTCAGTGGGCTGTGTATCATCAGGGCCTACCAATATCTGGTATCAAGATTGATATCAGATCATACAGGGAGACGATCAGAATCTCATTTATATTCTCCCTTCCTGTCCATAGCTTCTTCAGAAGCTTGAGATTAAAATATTCTCATGCACTTGTATTACTTGCTTTCTTCCATGTGCTCGTTGCTTTTCTGCTAGGGTGACCAAAGGAGTGCTGGGCTCCACTTGCTCGGGTAGCAGGTGATGAGATGCTCACGCTGCCTTTAGAGAAGAATAAAATCTCCCTTTGTTATAGGAAGTCACTTCATGGGACAGACCCTTGGCTGGTGTAAATTGTCATAATGGTGCTGAAGTCAGTAGAGCCACCAGTTTCCACCATCAGAGGATCTGCCTCATGGGCTTTGCAAGGAGCAGATCAAAAGACTGTAGAGTCTCTCATAAACTCCCTATTTCCGTCCATTGTATGTTAAATGCCATTAACCTTCAGTAACATTAAACATTATTAAAACCCTCCTGCTCGCTACTCAGTCTATACACAAAACCCTGTGAATGGTGGTACTTACAGCAGTTTTGTTATATGGCTAGGGGGTAAGATGTAGGCAGCCTGTATGTGAAGTAGGTTCTGCTTCTCCTGTGAACTGTGAAGCTGTGCTCCCTGGGACTCCATCTGTAGTATGGGGAGGGGAGAGGAGGGGGAGCAAATTCCCTTTCCTTTGCAAATATGCATTCATGGGCCAGGGATGCTTCTGCAGCCTTGCAACTGCAGGCAGAGGCTGGCATTTCTAGGGCCCGTGACCAAAGAGAGGAAACATGCTGCTCTCCTAAATAAAGAAAAGCATAGGCTGGCCTTGCACAGTCCTTTGAAAGTGCCTGCTTCTTCTCAGACCTCCTGCTGAATTTCAGCTATGATGCCTTGAAGTGAAAGATGAATGAGTGAGCCCCCATGTTGCAGTATTGCAGCATGCATATGTCATCCCAAAAGCCTGACTACAAGGGGTGTCCCACTTGTAAGGGGTCTGGAAAGCACGAAGTGCGCAATGCATTATAATCTTTGCATTTATGATTTTAGGTGAAGCTTGAGAGCAACTTTGCTTCGGTTGTCTTTGCCATCATGGTTTTGGAAGGGCTTGGTCGCTCGCTGGACCCCAAACTGGATATCTTGGAGGAGGCTAAGCCACTTCTCATCAAAACAGCAGCAGCTCTCTTAAAATAGCAGTGACCACTGGAGTTGGTGTTCCACTGTTGGGCTTTTTGGCAAGGAAGTGCCTATTCTTTTTGTCAGCAGAGGGGAAAGGAACCTGAAGTTGGAGTTGCTGCATGGCTGGTCAAGACTGAGAGCAAGTTTTAAGGGAACATAACCCATTGCTTCTCACCAGAGATTTGAGAGGTGAGTGGCTATGTCGTAGTGTCAAAGACACTGTCAGGTAGTCTAGATCCCCAAGGCTGAGGCAAATCATCTGCATTCTGAAAATAATTTGAAGTGTTTAGAGACTTCCGCTGTGTTTGTGAACTGAAAAACAAACCAGAAGGACCCCACTCTAGTGGAACAAAACAACGTGTGAACTTCTGTTGATTCTGCAGATGTCTGCAGCTGCCCCAAAGCTATGGCAAGATCAGGCTACAGAGGCAGGTCAGTTTTTGTTTCATGGAAATGCCAGGGAACAGGATCAGACGTTGTTAGAAAGGGACAGAAACTTTCTTTTTAGGCTTTGAAAAAATAGAAATCACATAAATATTTCTGAGCATAGCAGATATGCTTCTCATTCTTCTTGGAACCCGATGATCACCCTCTGTTCTGTTGCTGGCAGCAGAATGCATCCCAGTTACTGCAGGTATGCTTATACATAGTGTATAAGCTCAGCCTTGTTTCCACAAGCACCAGCAGGATTCAGATTACAGCCAGCAAGGAAAAGAAACAGTTGCTGAATTCTGATGAGTAGGGTCCTGTGCTTGCTGCTGACTTAATGGGTACAGGATCAAACTCTACTGGTTAGTGCGAATAGCATTGGGCCAGGACAGCAGAGAAGACCGAGACTGCCACTACAATAAGCTAAATAGTAATGGGGATTTGGTTTGATCTTCCTATTTTGATAGTATTTGTTTTTAAAAATGAGTTTCCTAACATTACTTGAATATTATTCAGTCCTTTCTATAGAATAAATGCTGGGAGTGGGCTTTTTTTTTTTTTTAATATAATTTTCTTGAAAGAATAAAAGCTCCTGGGAAGGGTACAAGTTACATGCATTTTCATCATTCTTCTTCTGGGTGACATTTTTGAGTAGTTGATCATGTAAGTACAGTTGCATGGAACATGATTTCCAAAAATGTTGTTGCTTCTGAACCTGGGAATGAAACTGCCACCAGTAGGAAGCTGCTTATTTTTACAAGATACAGCATAACAACATGTACAAATGATGCGGAGATCCAGCTGCCTGTTCTGTAGTCCATTTTTATACTAAAATATCTGGAGAATTTTTTTTCATTCTGCTTCCCTTGTAGATCCGAGTTACCAGAATAATATTGATACTTCATGACTGTGTTAAGTGCAAGTAATCTGATTATTTTAAAAGGAGAGAAGTGTTAAACTACTATCTGTTAATTTTATGAATAACCTATCATTTCTGGTATGAGCAGTAGTACCCTGGCACCTAAGATGGTTACACAGTCCTAGTTTTATTTACACTTGTTCTGGCACTGCAACTGAAATCTGAAGAACCAATGTAATTTCCACTGTCTTTCACTTGTTCTTACATTTGTTTGTGTCCCCAAAGTGCCCTAAAATCCCAGTCAGGAGTGGGGTGTCCCTGCTTCTTTGGGACAATGAGAAAAAGATTAGTGTGGTGATTCTCAACCAGGCAGTTGCAACATCATGGGCTGCTCTGAGATCATGTCAAGGATGCTATGGGGTGTCACACAGTGTTAGCACCATTAGGTGTGCTAACATAATTCATGACAGAAACCAAGAGATTTCAAATAGGAATCCACTGTGTCAAAAACATCCTGCCCTGTCATGGTCTTTCTGAGTTCTCTGCAACAGAAGAGTTGTTCTGTTATTTTTTCCATAGTCAAAAATGGGTGAAAACTAAGAGCTGGCACTTTCCAAGGGGTGCCCTGAGTCTAAAATGGTTAAAAACAATTAGACTAGTCAATTTTACTTTCAGAGTCACTTTCTCAATGTTGCAGAAGTTTGGGCAATAAATAATAACAGGAGATATTTGTCTTAAAGAAAAGCTGGTTCTACAATAAAAACATGATTTTGAAAACATGTCTAATAGTTTTATATTATGTTAAACTTTTTTCCCATAAAATTCAAGAGGACTGAACTTCAGTTAATTTTCAATTAGTAGTACGCAAATAATTGCTTTCACCTCCGATTGTTTGCACTAATGGCTAGAAGATTTATTGTGAATTTTTCAAGCTACCACATATGGACTATAAGAGAGAGTAACTCAGTTATCTGGTTTAGTATTAAGAAATATTTTTCAGCCTTATTTTAAGAGCGATATGCACAATCCACAGAGAGTAGCAAATAGAATAATATACCAACAAATATTTCCTAGTATGTCTTGAATGAAGTTTTAGTAATGCTGTACTTTTATTTAGAGTTCTGCTGTTGAATCTTTGAGTAATAAACAAAGGCTGCATGTGTGGGTAATCTGCCAGTTATTTTCTGAGGACTATGAAGCACAGTGTAGCATGCATAAATTTAGAAAAAACAAGCTACCTGCTCTATGTATGCAACTGCTCTATGTATTTCACGTTTTCTTCCATAAACAATATATATATTGAAACTCCAAATAATCAGAGGGTAAATTTTTTTTTTAAACTATTTTAAAGCCTTGTCTTAGTACTAGAAATGTATTACACCATGAGTTTCAGACTCATCTTTGCTACTAACATTTTGGTAGGTAAACTAATAAGGTCTTTTAGTTAGCCAAAAATGTGACTGTTTATTGAATTATTCTCATGAAGCCACTTCTCTCTCTTACTATAAGGGAGATTTAGGTTGAATATTAGGAAAAGTAAGGATAGTTAAGAACTGGAATATATTACCTATGATGGTTATAGAATTTGTGTCACAGGAGGTTTTTAAAGACAGAAAAGACTAATATCTGTCATGAATAGTTTAACTGTAGTTGTTTCTACCCTTGAGGACTCAGTGGTTCTCAACCTTTTTCTAATGGGACCCTTTTGCAAAGATCAATGGCTTGTCCCGCCCCCACCTAACCTGGACCTTCCTGGTGCCCCTTATTCCCACCCTGCCCGAGGGAGCTCCCAGCTGCCCCCATCCCACTGTTGCTGGAACGTGGTGTCTGCAGCAGCTTTGGTTCATGTGGGCAGCAATTGAGTGAGGCTGGAGGGAGGAGGAGGGGAGCCCTGTGGCACCTGCTGCCCTGGGCTGGGGCTCCTGCACTGCACCAGGCAGTCTGGTTGTGACCCTTCTTGCCCCTGGGCAGCCTCTCCTGCCCGCTCCACCCCTGCAAGTACAGGCAGTGGTGCCGCCAGCCCAGCCATGCAGCTCCCTGCCCCCTTCCCTTGGGGGAGGGGCAGGCACCTCCCCTCCCCACCCCTCTCCCCTGCTGCAATGTCAGTGCTCAGCCAGCTTCCCCCAGCACCAGTAAGCACCCCGCCCCCCCCCAAACACACACAGACTCCAAGCACTGGCACTCCAACCCCCATTCCCCATACACGTATGTGCACCCAGCTGCTGGGGCTGCTCCCAGACCCTGCCTGGCTGTGTGCTGCTACATGTGTGCACACATGCAGATACAGCTGTGCCCACTGCCTCCAATCACCCCAAACAGCCCCTAGCAGGCTGGAATGCTGCCAGCCTGCAAGAGGAAACCCATGCTTTCCTGTGTTTTTCTGGGACTTGCTCACAACCGTTTAAAATATTGCTGCGACCCACTTTTGGATCATGACCCATGGGTTGAGAAATGCTGGACTACATGATGTCTCAAGATCCCTTCTGGGCCCGTTTTTAATTATTTTTATATGCCCTCACATGAAGTGTACTTTGGCCAGCTTACTTTACGGTAAAACTTAAGTGCCTTGCCTTCAACTGGTTTTATTACTTACAACATACAGACATTTTAGTAATGAAGACAAGGCTCAAAACACAGGCAACCTGACATCAATTCCAAAAAAGGCCAGTGGCCAAACACTTTAACCTCCCTGGCTATTCCATCACTGACCTTAGAGTAAACGTTCTTAAATAACAAAACTTTAAAAACCAACCTGAATGCAAAAATTGCAAAACAAGAAATAATCCACAGGTTGGATTGTGTTAAGTATGGTCTCAACAGAGACTCTGGATTCTTATGCCATTACTTGGACTAGCTTTCATAGCCCGTATCCCTCAGTAGTTTAACTGCTTTGTTTATCCCCTTTGATCTCTTCAACTCACTTCTCTCAGTAGCACCCACTCCTTTCTTCCCCTTTCCCTATCCTTTGTATTTAAATTATCTTACTCCTTTCTATGTAGTACCCCTGCTCTCTGCAAGTCCATTCATAGCATCTGAAGTAGGCTAGAAAAGCTTACGGATCTCTGAATAAGTTAGTTGCTCAGGGCACATCCAGATGAGTTCAGATATGCAGTATGTGGTACTTAAGACCCATCTGTGGCACCACACATCACACATGCTGCACGTGCAGGCATTCCTTGCCCTGGAGATCCCGGGGTAACAAAAAACCCCACACCAAAAAAAGCAGGGCAGCACATGTGGGAGCAGTGTATGCCACCCAAAACTGGAGCCTGGGCAGCCAAAGCTACACTCTGGCTGCTAGCCAGGCTTCTTGCTGCAGACTCAGTGCAGCTACAGCTCCCCGAGGCCCCCCAGACCCTAGATAAGGCTGCTGGAGCCAGCACAGTTGCTTGCCCCAGCCTCCCCTACCCCACCAGGGTAATGTGCTGAGTTCCAAAGCTCTGATCTCTTGTACAGACTCCTTTCTGCCTCTGCACCAATCCTGGTAACAAGCAGTCCAGCTTACTCACATACCGTGCTTCCACCAACTGTCTTGTTTGCAAGTGTCCTCTTGACTGGGAGGAGAAACTTCAAGGTAGTTTGTGCTGAATGCTGCAGGTTGGACACTGACACCTCACTGTGCCATGTGAATTAAGCTATTTCTATGACCACAAACTTTATGCACAACTCTTCCCTGACTTCCCCTTTTTCAGGGCTCTCACAGGATACCATGCCACTATAGCACGTGCACTGGGAAGAATGCCTCACAAGTCCAGGCAGCAGACAAGCTGAAAAGCCCCCAGCTGGCCCTTGTTAGCTGAGCAGGCCAGGCTGTCAGCAGCTTAACTGCTTCCAGGTGGCCCCAGTTGCCTGCATGGGTGTGTCTGCCTGCTTATAAAAGCAGCTCTTGTGTGCTCAACAGCTTAGTTTCTGCCTACCCTCAAGCATCTGACTTCTTGTTCTTAGGGTTCTGCATACTGATTCCTAGTTTCCTGGTTCCTTCCTGCTGACTCCTTATTCCAGACCAGACACCCATCTTTCAACAGCTAGCTCCAGTCTGCTGATCACATATGTCCCAGTCCTTTATACCTACAGCTGCCTGCTCTAGACCCCCTGACTCGTGACTCTGGTCTGGACCTTGTCAAGCCCCAGTGACCCATGTCCTAGTTGTACCCCTGATAGAATGCCATACGACTGCCTTTCCTATTCTACAGGCTTCTTGTGTATTAAACACACTTTAGTAACCTTGTGCAGAAGAAAAGTGCTCTCAGTCTTCTGTTCCATAAGGAGCAGAAAAACACTTAGCAGGCTTATTCTTCTGCCAGTCCAGGACTATCCCCAACAATACAACCCAATACTTTTAAATGGGTATTGGGGGGGGGGAGGGTTGTGACTTCCATCTGTCTCCTGGGACAGTTAACCAGCCTGCTAACTCTCCCTTTCACGAAGCTTCTCCAGACTTTTTTTTGCCTTGATTGTTTGTCTTTCCCCCTCCCTAGTCCTAACCCATACCCCTTTTACTAGCATACAGCATTTTGTCCCTCTGGGTTTGTAGCTTGAAAGTACTTACAGCCTGATGTCCCCTTGCCTGGTAGTAGTATGCTTTGTGTTCTTTGTCTCCTATATGAGTTAGTCCTAAAACCCTTCTGCCATTTTGCTGTTCTTCTCTGAACTCCCTCAGTTGGTTTATATCTTCTTGGCACTAAAGAGTTCAGAAGACAGCGCAGCAGGTCTAGTCTCAGTGGTCTTCTATAGGAGACAGCCTGTCATCTTTCTGCTCCCTGGCTGGACGGTTCTGTCAGAAACTCAACAGAGCTGGATTTTTTGTCCTGGCACATCACAATGCAAACATCTTTGATGCATGTTATATCTCATCTCTATTCTAGATTGTGTCCACCTCCCAAGTCACTACATATTTAGCATGTAAGACAAAATAGAAACCAGCCAGCAGTTTTACTGACCTGACTGTCTTCACAGCAGATAGATTCACCTCTCCAACAAGAAAGGTTTGTGAGGGACGGGTACCTGCAAATAGACTCTGGCTATGCTCAAGAGGAGATATAAATATTTCCAAGAATGACTGTCATCTGTTTCTCATCACTGCATTATAACTCAGGCCCAGTACATTGGTTCACATCTACAACATATATAGCAGACGTGAGATAGTGCTCAGGGGACTGATTACCTGCACTGCAGCCTTTTTACAACAGCAAGGAGGCACGGAGCATCAAAAGGCTCTGCTCCCTGAGGTACTGCTGGAGGTCCTGATGTTTTTGGCATTCCTTTTCCAGTCTCTGATGCAACTGGTCCCGCTTTTGGAATGCTCTCCATTTGGTAACCTCATGCTTTCTCTGCTGAGCGTGCTGCTCCTGTAATTCTTGTTTCAAGATCTCCTGTTGGGACTGCCTTCTGGTCCTGAGCAAATCCTACAGAAAAATAAGTGAAAGGATGTTCAAAGTCCTACTCATGCTCTCATGCAGAAGTCCTGTCCACCCTGTGCCTGTTACTGGGAAAAAGTGGGACGGGGTAGCTGTGAATTTGCCAGCCAGCAGCTTGTATGCTGTTCCCTCCATGATCTCTTGTGGAAAGTTGGTATCAGCAGAGTCTGTATGTTACAGAGACACGGACTGTCTTACTTTTCCCATGTGGACTTGTCTCATTTTTCATCAGTTTGCACACATTAAAAATCAGGTTATACAAGTATCTCCGAATGATATTGCTAAGTTAGACAGCAACAGGGAGCTACAAAGAGTCCAAGAAAAGCATTCATGAAACAGCCCTCACCTGTCTCTTTTTGTTGTGGTCAGAGATCCTGTCATTGTATTCTGCCAGAATTTTCTCTCTCTGCAGACGCTGTGCCTTTAGGAACTGCAGCCTTTGAGTCTCCTTTTTTTTCTCCTCCTCTTGCAGAGAGGATTCCTTTCTGTTCCTCTCTGCCCTGGCAGCTTGGAGCTGTACCATGTGCTGGCAGGCCTGCTCATTGTGCTCCAGCTGCTTCTCCAACCCTTGCAACATTCTCTGAAGAGATCTCTGCCTGTTTCCAAAAGTATATTTCCAAAACAACTCAGAAAGAAGAACAAAGGCAAGAGACTATCCCCAGGTGTGTCAATGGCTGAGATACAAACCAGAGGTCCTGACTGTGTGGCCATTAAAAGTACTGTGCCACTTTCTGAAAGGTTTTGGAAGTCCTGGCCAAACTCCTGCTCATAATTAGTATGGATGGTTGAAAATGAGCAATAATTCACTTGCCTGCATTTTCATGAGGCTGAATTTTTCAACTGCACAGCTATTACTAGTTATTATGTTTTGTTTCCTTCTATTCACTTGGCATTTTCAGGCCCATATGGAATTATGCTTTGCTTCCCATTGAAGGGTGCTGTATGTTCATAGGCTTTATCTAAACAAGCTCTGCCAGTGGACAGCACCCACCACAGGAAAAGGCACAAGGACATATTTAAATCCATGAGGCTTCTCCCAGATCCACCTGGCTCCACTAAATAGCTGCTGGCAGGGCATGCAGTGAACCTTGGGAAGACACCAGCTGATGAAAGCATCACAGCAGCCAGTGGAAGGCATAAGTACACATGCCTCTGCCAATTGGTGGGCATCAGCAGAAACCTTCTTTTAGGCAGAAAGCTGATGTTGCTCTGCCAGCAGAAAAGAGGGGTTCTGCTGTCACAAGGGAGCTGTAAGTGTTGAACAGAAGTACTAACCACAAAACTATGTAGTATAGCTCAGACCTTGGTAAAGGGGCCCCTAACCTGCAGCACAAAGCCATAAGTATTTTAATGTAAAATAGAGCTACATCCTGAGACTCCAATTCCCAGAATATGCTGTTCTTTCTTGATCACTATACACTGATATCAGATCAAGATAGAGCACATGCTGGGAAATGTCTGCACCACTATATTAAAGATGAGGGCAGCCACAATCTGGTCTAGTGTATACAGCCAGATGCTGGTATCACCGGCCGGTTGCTCATGCAGTCTCCTCAGCTGGGCATAATTTTTATTCTTCTGCTTCTAAAATACATAAAGTTTCAGTTTACAAGATCCTTCTGATTTCTTGACCTGCTACTAGGAATCTATCAGTCAAAAAACAAAGAAAAGCTTAAACTCCAGGTGGTGGGAGAAGGAGGTGGAAAGGATGCCTAAACATAACCATAACATCTGAAATAAACTATCTGGTGTTTTGCTCCAATATTCTGAGTGCCCTCCATTCCCACTGAGGTGTATGAAAGTAGAGGGCTTTCAGCATTTATCAGGATCAGTCTTTTAAGAAAGCAACTGTGATCAACACTCAGCTAATAGCATAATGGGCAATAAAGACAGAGAGAGGGTATCAGAACATAAGCTCAGGAAGCATATATTACTGAATATCTCATGCTGGGTTGTAAAGGGCTGGATGATGCTTAGGAGCTGCTGAAGTCTCCCCTCTATTCCTCCAGCTCCTCTCTGACCTTGGAGATCCTTACCTGCGGCTGTCCTGCAGCAGCTGGCGTCTCAGGCCTTCTGCCAGTTGTTGTTGCTCCCTCTTTACCTGCCTCTGCTTCTCTTGCTGCCTTTTGTGCTCAATCCTGGCTGCATCGAAGTTTGCCTCTCTCAGGCTCTCTTCAGTTGCATTGGTAATTGCAGATTTCTGAAACAAAAAATTGTGTATAACAGTAATATATTTTTCGACAGTGAACTCAAGTCCTGTAAGATCAGAAAGGTTTGGCCTTCTGACATTGTTTCCAAGCACTGGGAGCTTTGGGTACCTACCCATGTGCTGGGCATCTGCTCCAATGCACACTAATTAGCATGCATTGGAACAGACTCTGTTAGCCAAGTCTGCTGGAGCTTGCTAATTAGCACGTTCCAGCAGCCTCTGCATCACATGTATTCAGCACTCCCACACTTCAAAATGGTGGTGGGGGCGCTTTAACTAGAGCTTGTTCAATACATGTGACACTGTGGGTGCTGAAGCTAGAGTGACTCTTGGACGCTTGGAGCCGCTCTAATTAAAGTGCCGCATCCCTCCATCCTGGAGCATGTGTAAAGACATTCTTTCTGATTTGTATCATGGTGTCACTTCCCAACATGGAGAAAAATGAGGCTGTTGCTGGCATAAAGCAGCACAATTTACCTCAGGAGGACTACCCCACTATGGTATGACCATTCATTACTGCAGAGATAAGGCTGGGGTACCTCAGTGTCCAGTCAAGAGAGTGTGGCCAGGGACCTCAGGGCACAGCTGAGGTTTTGCTCTTCTCTTGGCAATTGGCACAAACTACAGAAATGCTCAAACTGTTTAATATATGCTGGTGTGAAGCTAGAGGATAAGAAGAGCTGATTGCATCTAAGACACTGGGAGAGTGAATTAAAAGTCAACCATGCAAAAGTGTCAACTCACCTTTCACTGAAACTCAGCTAATCAGAGATGAGACTTCTGTATTTCTAATCAGGATCTTATAAAAATAACCTTTCAGGAAATTAGCTTAAAGGTCTTTGCGTCACAAGTTAGCCTTGAATTTATTCAACTGATTTAAAAGGCCTTGCTTTATTCTAAGAATACTTTTGGTTCTTCTAACCTGCACAGTTGGAGAGCTGTGGGGTCTCCGCACACACAGGGCAGATTCAATAGTCAAGCGGTCTTTCTTTAGAGACTGATCCACTCGGTGAAACCAAGCTTGGCGACCAGAAGTGCTGAAAGCATGGACTTTAGTGGAAGGGTTTGTTTGGGATTGCTGGGCTGGACCTTCTGCAATTCTGGACTGTAAAAGACCTTTCAGACACATCAGAAATATAACAATTACACGCTTTAGGAAAAGTGGACAAGCAGAAGGAAAAATCTATTCACCTAAAAATTATAAATACTAACTTTTCTCTTCAAGGAAGTGAGATCTTTTCAATGACCAAAAAAACAAGTCACCACTTTAAAAAAAATTGCTAACATAGGCAAGCATGAGTTTTTACTCAGGATTCAACTGACTATTCACTATGCTCACAGACAAGAGTTGCTGTAGGGAATAGGGCTGCAATACTGGCTGTTAGGGCATATACATTTTTGCTATTCCACTTTCAGACTCTCTTGGTAAGAGACCTGATAGAGAGTGGGCAAAGGCAATAGCAGTTTGGTGAGGCTGCAGAAGGCTTTCAGCCTATTGGTCTACAGCCAAGTGCCTGCGTATTTTACAAATCTATTTTAGATGAAGAAGGCACTGATCTTAATTAAAGGATCTTAATTAAAAGGTATTTTAGATTATGAACCAGTCCGTTTTTATATATGAGACCAAAGGCTTACATAATGTCATTAAAAAGTAGTAATCACAGTGCATATAAGAGGACAGACAGAATATAGTCAATCTGTGCAATGCTTTGCCACAGGCATTCAAGTCAAATAAAGCAGATGGATTTTATAAAGGCAAGGGTAATCTCAAGACTAATAACATTAGCAGTGAATGATAAGATAAAAGTAATCAAAGCTCTTGCTTCAGGGCACATAGTGGCAGCTGAAGGAGCCAGAAAGGATTTTTTCATGTCTGAGAGAAGGATGAGCAATCACCAAAATGCACAACCAGTTGAACCTATATATAATAGAACACAATTGGCCAGGTTCATTGCAGCATTTTCTCATCTTCCTTTGAAATGCCAGGCCTTCAATGCTGCCAGAGAAAAGAGACAAAACATGACAGCCTAATGCTCTGATCTGGACAGGCAAGTCTCAAGTCTGTGTGCAACTGCTAACTGATATAGTTTCAATACCTGGATCATTCTTAAAATGAGCCTCAGGGTCAGCCTCATGGTACTTCTTGCCTTCTCTGTCTTTGTGCATTAACTCCATTAGGCAGCTGTCTGTGTTGACAGCCATATCAACTCTGGCACGGTTCAACTCCTGAGGGTTTTGGAAACAGAAAGAAACATTACCAAAATCCTGAACTGGTGAGGAAAAAAAAGGTGTCAGTAACAGGAATTTGCACAACAAGCTACTTTATCATTTTGCCTTTACCACACTAATTCCATCTTTAGTAGGGGTGTGCAAAGTGGGCCCTATTCGATTCAGATTCGGCCTGAATCAGGGACAGCAATCTGAGTAGTTGATTTGGATTACTGTGCCTGATTCGATTCGGCCAAATCTGAATCTGAAGATTCAATGCTGATTTGGAGAATCAGCAATTCAGATATAGACACAACTATAAAAGTTTTTTCAACATACCTTGAGGTAGCAGGCGTGGCTCATGATCACTGCGATGCTGGGGCGCATGGAGTGTCCCACAGGAGTGCGGCGGGGGGCCCTCCATGTGCTTGGTGATGAATCCAGAAGTGGACTGGAACTACTTCGGCTGTGGGGAGACCTCAGATGACCGCCCCCAGACCCAGAAAGCATCAGTCACCGAGCCAGGGAGGCATGGGGGGGGGCCCTCTTGCATGCTCCCCAGTGGACGCGGAAGTGGACCAGAAGTGCTTCTGGTCCACTTCCGGGTCTGCTACCAAGTGCACTGAGGAGCCCCCCGCACTCCTGTAGGACACTCCATGCACCTCAGCATTGCAGCACTCAGGAGCCCCTGCTACCTAGAGGTATGTAGAAAAAACATTTAAAGTTGTCTCTAGATGTCCAAATCTTCAAATCTTTCTGAATCTCTCTCAGTCGATTCGGAGGATTCCGATTCAGTTCAAAGATTTGGCCACCAAATAAGGACACATCTCTGCCAAATCAAATCAGGGACTGAAGCTTTGCACAGCCCTATTCTTGGCTATGCAAAGCCAAACCAGACTTGGCTGACACTTGTTGAATGACTGGTCAGCCTTTCAGTTACAGGAAAAATGTTGCCTTCATGTGACGAACAACCACTGCCAAGACAGTAGTGATGAACTACAAACCAAACTTTCTAATGAAACTGCGGTTTAAGAAAGAAAAGAAGACGAATAATGAAATAACTGAATCCTTTAAATATGTAGTTGTTATCTGGTTCCTAGGCTTATCTGCCTTCCAAAATTACCCCACACCTGGCAGTGTTTTGAGTCCCTGGCAGGGACTCAAATTACAGGAGCAGGCTGGGATTGGGGTTTAATGGCAGAACTAGAATAACAGAAGGTGCTGTGGTTCAAGTCTGAGAAGCCTGGAGTTTGCTTGTATGCAGCGTACCTCTTCCTAATGGCATTTTGCCCTTCTGAATTAAACAGAAAAGAGCATTGTTCATTATTAGGTTGAAAAATCCCAGGGGATAGATACTGAGCATAAACTGTTATAGCTCAAGTGATTTCAAATTATAACTTGTGTTATAAAAGAAAGCAGACTAAAAGATCACAGTGGCTCCTTCTGCCCTCAGAAAGCTGTGAAAGGAGCTACGACAATTTATACCAACTCAGGATCTGCTCCTGAGACTTAAACTAAAAAGAAAATAAAAACCCAGAGTGCTTAAGGCTGTTTAGAATTATGGGAGTGCTTATATATGAAAAAAAAAATCTTCAGCTAACTTTAGCCTTAGTGATCTTTGATGGACCAATTAGTTAAAGCTAAAGAGGCTCATTTGTGTTCAGGAACATGTTTGCTTCTATTTGAACAAACAATTATCATCTCAATTTGCAGATGGCCAGTTAGGCACTTCTGCTACCAATTAATTGTGCAGCGAGATGAATTGTAGGTACAATCCCAGCAAACTGCACATGAAAACATAGGTACTCAAGTGAACCTGTCCTTTTAAAACCCTTTGCCCTTTATGCAAATTGCCAGAGGCCACTAAGTGAGAGAAAAAAGGGATGCGATAAAGTGTTTCCTTTCTCTGTTCATTTAACACTTTCACTTCATACACCAATGCCGCATAGCAGGGACCTTGCAATTCTGACATTAAGAATGCACAATATGGACTACTCTAGAGCCAATAGGCAATATCTCCAAAAAACAAAAATCATGCCACAAACAGCTGAGTTCAATAAAGGACAGATCCTTAATTTGGTTGTGTCATGGATGAAGAAATGCCTTAGGTAATTGGGGACCTTTCTGCATAGTAATTTCAGAGTGGTTTCTGCTCGTCTCTACAATGCTCTTTCCTCCTCAGTGAAGGAGGCAGGTCAAAAGCAGAATGGGGTGTTGCTGGAGTGTGTTGTGATCCAATGATTCTAAGTGGCACAGTAGGTGCTGAGGGGCTATTCGTACCAGTGCCAGGTAATAAACCAGTTTTCAACTATCTCCAGGAAGAAAGGATCAGAAACGTATTGAAAAGCCATGTATGGTTCCCACCCTTAGCAAAGCACAGGCATTTCTGGTAATTTTTCTGTACAGAATGCAGAATATTACTATAGCTATACCAAAGGAGGCTGTAACACTGTGGTCTAGCTAAAACACTTTGTACCTTCTTGGCTTCTGCAACCTTGCTTCCTACCTCCATCCAAGATTCTAAGTCTTTAGGGGCAC
Source organism: Gavialis gangeticus (assembly GCF_001723915.1). Classification (NCBI taxonomy): domain Eukaryota; kingdom Metazoa; phylum Chordata; order Crocodylia; family Gavialidae; genus Gavialis; species Gavialis gangeticus. Next base: position 75,748,127 of record NW_017729022.1, read on the forward strand.
TTCCTTTCTTTGCTGCCTTTTTTTCTTCTTTCTCTTCCTCTCTGGAGACCCATTCTGAAGTGGGGGTGCTCCCTTTAGACAGCTGCTCTTCTGTCTTCCTGCTCAGCTCTTCTTTGGTCAGGCTTGTTCCTGGGATCAGGTCATCATCTGATTGAACTCTGGTCACCCTGGGCCTAATGGGTACCCAGGCTACAGGGCAGCAATGGCAAAGTGACGGACACAGAAAACAGCAATCAGGATATGACTGGACTTGTGAGGTGCTCTGACAGTGAACAGGATCTAAATGTCTGCAGTGCCCTGATGCTCTGTAACCAGGTGTCACAACATAGGGATAGTCTGAGCTGGATTCCACCAGCATCTGCCTGGCTGCCAAGGGCATCTGAAGTTCTAAGATGATGCGCTCACTTAAGGGCAAAGGGATCCACAGAGCTTGGTCAGCACGCACCTTCTTAGTCTGCCCATTCCAGAAATTCACAAGCACTTCTCTGTCATTAGGCACTGAAAACAGGAAAAAAAAAGTCATGGGTAACATTTTAGAAGCAAACAAAACCTGTCTCTTGTAAATCAAATGAACCATACCTTATACCAGGGATGGGCCACTGTTTACAAGCCACAGGCTGGAAGACCACAGCTCTAGTGCAACACAGGCCAGGTGGCTTCTGCACTGCATCAAGGTCGACGGCTTTCCCCATGCCTGTACCAGGGCCAAAGAGCTGGGAGCTGTGCTTGCACTGCAGCTGCTTCTCGCAGCCCCAAGCCCCCTGCTCCCTGGCTTCTGCTACCAATTAATAGCAAGGGTGCAACTTCCAGTTGGTAGGGAGCTGCGCCAGAACCAGGTATCTAAAAACTGTGTCCACAGTGCCACCACTGCTCCCACCCTCTGCCCCCCTGGCTACAGTGGGAGCACAGCTCCCCGGTGGATAGAAGCTGTACCCCAAATCGCAGCCGGGGATTGGGAGGACTGAGAGAAGTGGCAATGGGGTGGACCTAGCTCACAGTTGCTGGGTCCCAACATAGATGCAGGCAAAGCCCCCCCACCGCTGATGCACCCGCAAAACCACCTGGCTCATGTCACACTGGAGCTAGGAGAGCTGGGAGAAGTGGCAGTGGTGTGGGTATGGCTAGAAGTTGCCTGGGTGCAGTATAGCTTCTCACTGCCCAGGGGGTTGGCTCTGCCCCCTCCCTTATCCTGTACTGGTATTGGGTCCTGGGGGGCTGGCACCCTCCCCTCCTGCTCCTCTTGCACCAGGATTGGGTTCTGAGGCCCACACTGCCCCCGCCCAGTCTCCCCATGCCAGGACTGGGCTCTGGTGCTGCCCCTACCTTGCCCTGCACACTGGGATCAGGTGCCAGAGGCTGTGTGCAGGCCCTGGGGCGCCCCATGGTCCAGAAATTTGTTGTTGGGGGAGAAGTGCTACTACTGTCCTGCTGCCGAATTTTCTGAACCCATGAGGAACCCCACAGGCTAGATAACATGGCATCACAGGCCAGAGGTTGAGTACCCCTGCTGTAAGAGATCACTGGCTTCACCTGAATCAACAGAAAAAAATCCTACTGACTTCAGTCAAGCCAGGATTTTACCTTTTGTGCATGTGGAAATTAGTCTAAACTACAGGTTTACACTATATCCAAGTATCTGAGAGATCGAGGTATGTGGTTCTCATTATGTCATAAGTGGTATCAGTTACACAGCAGAAAAAGAGATCACATAGGCCCTGGTTCATAAAAAAAACTCTACACAGTGCAGCGCTAACTTCAGTACTGAATAAGAAAGAGTCACTTAGGAAAAGGAAGAGAGAAGTGAAAAAAATAAAAGGAGGACAAGTGAAACCAAACTGCAGATTGTAAGCCAATATGCCATACCTAAATGTGCTGCTTTGCTCTCTGCAACCTGCAGTACAGTGCCTGGGCCATATCGTTCACCTTTGGGCTCCCAGGGTGCCAAGACCCTATCTCCTGGAGCTAGAGGCAACCGCCTGGCATCTTCATATTGGATGATATCATAGAGGGGGGTTTCTTGCATTCGATGCTGCACCTTGCCTTTCTGTAAGCGACTTCTCTCAAACTCAATTAAAAACCGTTCCCCAGAACTCTGTAAGATCAAATCACGCAGTTTGCCAGACAAACATGAGTCTCACCCATGGCCAAACCTAGGGGCTGGTAGCTCTTTCCATTAGGAAGAGGGAAAAGAAGAAATCCCAAGAATTGAAAGAAACAGCAAGTGGTTAGTGAAACCTTAGAACCTGCTGCATTAGTAGCTAAAAGGGTTTGACAGCCCATGTCCTCCTGCAGTTTTAGAATGCGCTAAGTGTGCTTGCTGGGTACGGAACAGCACAGCCACTGTGCCAAGGAAGAATTCTACCACCCCTCCAAAGCAAGAGAAACTGAGACACTGTTCTTTGCCACATGTCCAGTTACATATAAAAAGAATAATAAATTGATCAAGTTCCCCAAATGCTATAATTCTGACCATTTTAGATTAAACCTCTCTCTGTAAAAGGTATGGGGGGAGGGAGGGTCGTTCAGGTAGTGCCCTTGTTCCACTACTGGCAAATTACTGGGCATCTAAATGTTAAGACCTACAAATGCCTAGAGGCCAACATCCTTTTCTTTCATTTCTGCAAGTCCAGTTTCCTCTCCTGCTAATCAAGAAGACAAAGTACATGGTCTTTCCCACTCTCAGCCAGAGTTGGCAATGTTGACTTAGAATAGCTGTTTCAGCCGTTCTGGCCTCAAGTGCCTACACCCTCACCCCAAATGCAGAAACATCATTCCCCCAAATATGCAATTTCCCCTGGCCCAGGTCTCACATCTTCTACACGGTTATGACAGCATCTTCTCTCCTTCCCAAAATTAGTACCTTCCATGAGATTAATCTGACATTTCATTCAGTGAAATGACTCACAGTTTTGCTATAGTCACATTTGTTTCATTTAAGTCACCTACATTTTGGTTCTGAAACCAGCTCTTCCTTGTATGATAGTACAAAATTCAGTTGAAAACACAGTGCTGCTGATATTATATTTCTAGTGGGAGGAACACCAAGGAGGCCCACAGTTATGTAATCATAAAACCCAAAGAGAACTCATACCAATGATATTCCTGAGTAAACGGTGACTTCTCCAAGAAACCCGTTTTCAACTGGAAAATAGAGACGAAAGCACCTCTGTCCAATTGCTATTAAACATCCATGCTCACTGAACAAAGAACACAGTAACTGTATATCCTTAAGAGGGAGAGAGGGAAAAATCCTGTGCTCAAACTACCTCATTCTAGGAGTTTGGATGCAGAGAAGGGCCCAAGTAATGACAGGGGGATAAGAGATGGGGAAGAGATTCAGAAAAACCACAAATGTCAGTAGGGACACCTGTGGAAGAAGGAGTCCCGGAGACCCCAGAACATTTCAGTATGCTCAGCTTTACTGCAAGTGTTCTTTAGCTACTCAACTTTGCTTCCAGTCAAGCTTGAGCTTGGTGAAGAGGATATATTCAGAGCTGGTCTCTAGACACAGCTAGCTCTGAACAGCAACTGGCTGTAGGCACCAAAAGTATGTTGCCTTCTGTGTTGCTTCTGCTTGCAGGACTCCTTGTACTAAATGGCGAAATGTCATTAGAAAGTACAGAGAAAGATGATAAAAGAACCCCACCCAGCAACAGAGGGAGAGATGGTATTCCAAAAGAGACCCACCCCTTGGAATCCAAGGTCAGAGAGAACAGACACGTAACCAATGGGGAGTCACTTACACTCACCACTCAGGTTAAAGACTTACCTTCACCTGTTGGGCAATGTGGCCTTGGTAGTAATACCCATCAGTCTCTCTCCTGGCTAGGATCCGAACCCCCCTCAGTAAATAGGGTACCTCTAGGGATATGTCCATTAAATTCTCCTTTGCTGACGATGCCAGGGGTAGAGTAGGAGGATCTGGTCTCCATCCACAAGTAGGAAAGCTGTTGGAACAGGATGAAAATCCTTTAGTAAGCAAGGCAGATTTCTGCAAGGCATTAGAATCAAAACCACAGAAAAAAACACCAAAAGCTGTCTTATATTCCCAGTTGCTTCCATCCCTGAGTTTTTCAACTGGCCTGCTAAGCTTATGGATCTAGCAGTCTGTTTCCAACATTTGAACTTACTGTTTTTTAGGGCACCCCAACAGCAATGAACAACCTGAACGATTACTGACTGCGCTGCAACAGTGGACATTTGAGCATTTGGCGTTTACCTGGAAAAGGAATGGGAAGTAGGAAAGGATTTTTTTAATGAAGTCTAAATCTTTAAACAGTTATTTCATACAGAGATTTTCAGTTCACCTTCAAGACAAATGATTTGTCTAGCTACTTCCACTATACCCACTGCTGTGCTATTTCAGCACCTGTAAGCATCC
>NW_017729022.1:75757507-75758401 GCF_001723915.1 Gavialis gangeticus
AATGAAGTCTAAATCTTTAAACAGTTATTTCATACAGAGATTTTCAGTTCACCTTCAAGACAAATGATTTGTCTAGCTACTTCCACTATACCCACTGCTGTGCTATTTCAGCACCTGTAAGCATCCATCAGCTGTTTTCTCCCATTTTCAGTTATCAAAAAGTTAAAAAGGAGAGACATTCCCATAACATAAATTAAAACATTATACAACACAAAATAAAAATATTATACTTTAACAAAGAACAGAGACCATACAGCATTTGAATCACTAATTCCTTCTTTCAATCAGGGTCCAGGCCCCAAGCCACAAAGGACAGATCGGAATATTTTCAGACTGGGCAAGTATTCATTTGATCCTACCTCAGATCTAATAATCTAATGTTGCTGTCCTCGGGGGTGGGATACAATAAAGAATATTATTTTTAAATGAGTCTGACCCTACTGCCTTGCAGTTACTCAAAGATCTATACTACTAAAGTACTATCTACTTAAATAGCTTTGAAGATGAAAGGTTCACACACTTCTCAGAGTGGCTTGGTGGTGGTCAACAGACCCCCTAGTGGTCAGATGAGGTGGAAACAGACTTTGGCTTTGGCTGCCTTTGTGCCACCATAAATGAGGCCTTAAATGCCTCTATACTAATGCTTGTAGTATGGGGAACAAGCAGGAGGAACTTACCCTCCTGCTAGCTAACACAAACCTGTACATAGTGGGGCTCACTGAAACCTGGTGGGATTCAACCCATGACAGGGCAGTAAACATCAAGGGCTATAGGCTGTACAGGTGGGATAGAATGGGGAGGAAAAGTGGGGGTTTGGCGCTCTACATCAAAGAGCAATACACGTCCTCAACAAAGAGCACAGGGTCAGAGGAGGGGCAGACTGAAGTGCTCTGG
>NW_017729022.1:75758412-75759222 GCF_001723915.1 Gavialis gangeticus
AATTCACCATCCAGCGCAGGGTGTCAAAGGCCTGCAGCATGGCATCAGCTCTTGACTTCAGAAGGGCCAATTTCAATGAGCTAAGGAGATTAGTTGGGGAGGCACTGAGGTCCTGGAGGGGAGGAGAGTTGGGAGTTCAAGGCAAGTGGTCATTCCTTTAGGAGATGATCCTCCAAGCCCAAAGGGTGACAATCCCAATGCGAGTCAAAGGGGCCAAGAGCGCTCAAAAGCCCCCATAGCTCACCAAAGGCGTTCAGAAATGTCTGAAAGCTAAAAAGGAGGCGTACACCCGATGGAAGGGAGGGGCCAACACCAAAGAGGATTATACCTCCATTGCTCAAGACTGTAGGGGGGGACATTAGGAAGGCTAAAGCTGAAACCGAACTAGAACGAGCGACCAGGATCAAAGTTAATAAGAAGTCTTTTAAATAGATAGGGAGTAAAAAGAAAGCACCGGGTAACGTGGGACCCCTGCAGGACACACTTGGCAATCTGGTGGTTGCACCAGACGACAAAGCTGACCTCTTTTAACAAATTCTTTGCTTCCGTTTTTCTGAGTAGGGACCAAGACATCCCCCCCACCAGGATTCCAGAAGGACTAAGGAGAGGACCTAGTTAGGGAACTTCTGGTGGGACTGGATGTGTTCAAATCAGCAGGTCCAGATGATCTGCACCCCAAGGTGCTGAGGGAATTGGCAGAGGTCATTGCAGGATGCCTGGCATGGCTTTACGAGCACTTGTGGTGCTCTGGACAGCTGCCAGAGTACTGGAAAAGGGCCAGTCGTGGTCCCCATTTTCAATAGTTTTTCT
>NW_017729022.1:75764222-75766957 GCF_001723915.1 Gavialis gangeticus
CAATGAACAACCTGAACGATTACTGACTGCGCTGCAACAGTGGACATTTGAGCATTTGGCGTTTACCTGGAAAAGGAATGGGAAGTAGGAAAGGATTTTTTTAATGAAGTCTAAATCTTTAAACAGTTATTTCATACAGAGATTTTCAGTTCACCTTCAAGACAAATGATTTGTCTAGCTACTTCCACTATACCCACTGCTGTGCTATTTCAGCACCTGTAAGCATCCATCAGCTGTTTTCTCCCATTTTCAGTTATCAAAAAGTTAAAAAGGAGAGACATTCCCATAACATAAATTAAAACATTATACAACACAAAATAAAAATATTATACTTTAACAAAGAACAGAGACCATACAGCATTTGAATCACTAATTCCTTCTTTCAATCAGGGTCCAGGCCCCAAGCCACAAAGGACAGATCGGAATATTTTCAGACTGGGCAAGTATTCATTTGATCCTACCTCAGATCTAATAATCTAATGTTGCTGTCCTCGGGGGTGGGATACAATAAAGAATATTATTTTTAAATGAGTCTGACCCTACTGCCTTGCAGTTACTCAAAGATCTATACTACTAAAGTACTATCTACTTAAATAGCTTTGAAGATGAAAGGTTCACACACTTCTCAGAGTGGCTTGGTGGTGGTCAACAGACCCCCTAGTGGTCAGATGAGGTGGAAACAGACTTTGGCTTTGGCTGCCTTTGTGCCACCATAAATGAGGCCTTAAATGCCTCTATACTAATGCTTGTAGTATGGGGAACAAGCAGGAGGAACTTACCCTCCTGCTAGCTAACACAAACCTGTACATAGTGGGGCTCACTGAAACCTGGTGGGATTCAACCCATGACAGGGCAGTAAACATCAAGGGCTATAGGCTGTACAGGTGGGATAGAATGGGGAGGAAAAGTGGGGGTTTGGCGCTCTACATCAAAGAGCAATACACGTCCTCAACAAAGAGCACAGGGTCAGAGGAGGGGCAGACTGAAGTGCTCTGGGTTAGAATACAAGGGGGTCAGGGGAAAGGGGACTTAATGGTGGGTGTCTACTATTGACCATCCAACCAGGGAGAAGAGCTGGACTGGGAATTCTCAGGTCAGCTTGTGGAGGCAGTTAGGTCAAGGGACATGGTCATCATGGGTGACCTAAACTACCCAGACATCTGCTGGGAGGAGCAGTTAGCCAAGTCTGACTGCTCACATAGATTCCTAGCCAAGATACAGGACCTCCACCTAACCCAGGAGGTGCACAGTCCCACCAGGGGAAATGCCTTGCTGGACCTGGTCCTGGCCATAGGCGATGACCTGGTGAGGGGACTGTAGGTTCTCGACCACCTGGGCAATAGTGATCATCGCCTACTGGAATTCACCATCCAGCGCAGGGTGTCAAAGGCCTGCAGCATGGCATCAGCTCTTGACTTCAGAAGGGCCAATTTCAATGAGCTAAGGAGATTAGTTGGGGAGGCACTGAGGTCCTGGAGGGGAGGAGAGTTGGGAGTTCAAGGCAAGTGGTCATTCCTTTAGGAGATGATCCTCCAAGCCCAAAGGGTGACAATCCCAATGCGAGTCAAAGGGGCCAAGAGCGCTCAAAAGCCCCCATAGCTCACCAAAGGCGTTCAGAAATGTCTGAAAGCTAAAAAGGAGGCGTACACCCGATGGAAGGGAGGGGCCAACACCAAAGAGGATTATACCTCCATTGCTCAAGACTGTAGGGGGGGACATTAGGAAGGCTAAAGCTGAAACCGAACTAGAACGAGCGACCAGGATCAAAGTTAATAAGAAGTCTTTTAAATAGATAGGGAGTAAAAAGAAAGCACCGGGTAACGTGGGACCCCTGCAGGACACACTTGGCAATCTGGTGGTTGCACCAGACGACAAAGCTGACCTCTTTTAACAAATTCTTTGCTTCCGTTTTTCTGAGTAGGGACCAAGACATCCCCCCCACCAGGATTCCAGAAGGACTAAGGAGAGGACCTAGTTAGGGAACTTCTGGTGGGACTGGATGTGTTCAAATCAGCAGGTCCAGATGATCTGCACCCCAAGGTGCTGAGGGAATTGGCAGAGGTCATTGCAGGATGCCTGGCATGGCTTTACGAGCACTTGTGGTGCTCTGGACAGCTGCCAGAGTACTGGAAAAGGGCCAGTCGTGGTCCCCATTTTCAATAGTTTTTCTGGACTTTAGGAAGGCCTTTGACACTGTATCTCACCCCATTCTCATTAAAAAAATTAGGCGACTGTGGCGTTGATGCCTACACAGTCAGATGGGTTGCAAATTGGCTGAAGGGCCACACCTAGAGAGTGGTGGTGGACGGGTCATTTTCAACCTGGAGGGACATGGGCAGTGGGGTCCCCCAGGGCTTGGTCCTTGGGCCCGCACCGTTTAACATCTTCATCAGCAACTTGGATGAGGGGGTGAAAAGCACCTTGTTCAAATTCGCAGATGACACTAAGATGTGGGGAGAGGTGGGCATGCTAGAAGGGAGGGACAGGCTACAACTAGATCTGGATAAGTTACAGGGATGGGCGGATGAGAATAGGATGGGATTCAATACTGACAAGTGCAAGGTACTGCACCTAGGAAGAAAAAACCAGCAGTATACCTAAAGGTTGGGGAACTCCCTTCTCATTAGCACAGAGGCAGAAAAGGATCTTGGAGTCATTATTGATTCCAAGATCAACATGGGCCGCTAATGCGAGGATGTGGCTAGTAAAGCTAACCGCACCTTGGCATCACAAGC
>NW_017729022.1:75771957-75775881 GCF_001723915.1 Gavialis gangeticus
GGCTAGGATCTGGAACCAACTTCCAAGGGAAGTGGTTCTCACTCCTACCCTGGGGGTCTTCAAAAGGAGGCTAGATAATCACCTGGCCGGGGTCATTTGACTCCAACATTCTTTCCTGCCCATAGCAGGGGGTCGGACTTGATGATCTGCTCAGGTCCCTTCTGACCCTACCAACTACGAAACTATAAACATTTTTATGGCAGCACAAAGTGAAAGCAAACAGATGTCCATACTTTTTGCCGTGCCCAAAATGCCCAAATTTGTGGCTGCTACAAAAGGTAGTAATAATTTGTGCCTCTTTGCTGTGGCAGACATCTATTTGCTTATGGCAGGACAGTACGGACCATCCAAAGCTACCTGCATTCTCAGCTGCCTGCTCCGGGAGCTTGAGGGGCCCAATCCTATCCACCCTGGAAATTCCTGGGCAGAACTGGGCCCCTCAAGCTGCTGGAGCACCTACCTAGCTTTCCCTGCTTATTGAGATGCACCACCAGGATCTCTGAGGATGCATTTCAGTAAGCAGGGAAAGTCAGGGTTTCCCTACTTACCCAGATATGCCCCTGGGGATTTCCCTGGGGTAAGCGGGGAAAGCTTGGGTTTCACTTGGAGGCACGGATCACCTTGGGTCCCAGTGCGGAGGCACCAGGCACCAGGGCTTCCCCAGCTCTTGCACCACCCCACACTTCCACCCTGCCCCATGCTGACTTGTACCCCTGCATGAAGCACAGGGTATGTGGGTCCCAAGTGGAGGCATGGGGCTCCAGGCATTCTCTGGTTCCCACATTACCCCACACCTCTGCACTGCCTTGTGCTGATCTGTGCCTCCGCATAAAGCACAGGACAGCATGGGTCATGGCAAGGAGCCATGGGGTGGCATTGGAGCCAGGAAATTCCCAGTGTCCTATGCTTCCACAACAGAACCTGTGCTGACCCATGCCTCTATGCGAAGCATGGGCTTCAATGGGTTCCACTGTGGAGGCACAGGGTGCTAGGGATTCCCTGGCTTTTACACTGTGCTGCACCGCTGCTCTGTCCCATGCCAAGACCCATTCTGACCTCTGCCTCCATGTGAAGCACAGGTCACTGAGGGACCTGGCATGGGTCCTGATAACAAGGCAGCAAGGGACACAGGGAATCCTAGACAAGGGGAACACATCACCGAATAAAGTGGATCAGCTGTGGTGGGATGTGTCTGTTTCTATCCATGGTGTCACCTCTTCCAGTTTCCAGCTTCTTTTACAGGTTTCCAAGCTCTCCTATACAAACAACAGTCATGAAGTCTGTGAAAAAAACTGGATGGGAGAAGTCAGTTTAGTGGAACCAACTAGGAAAACCAGAAGCTGCCTTCTAAGGCCAAACCATCACTGGGAGAGGAATGTCCACTGCAGTAGGATAGAGAACAGGGCCAGGTGGCTAAGTAACTTGGGAAGGGGTCAGAAGGACAAAAAGGACCATAAATAGGGAAGCACATACCAGAGAGCTTAAAAGGTGGGAAGGAAGGGAAAGAGAGGGAGGGAGAACAGAAGGGAAGAAGAGATAAAGAAAAAACAAAAGTATTGACATAGTAATGAATACTCCACTTTCCTCCAAAAAAGACAAAATGTGTGTTCCATCAAGCACATATAAAACACATACCTAATTAGTTTTCTCCCATTCTACATAAGCAGTTGTGTAGTTACTACAAAGCTGTTACATGATTGTGAAAAGCAGGGAGAATAGTGTACCACATAATCCTTTTACTAAGATGTGGGCGATATGATGAAAAAAATTGCAAATCATATGCCAGCTGCTAACTGTTATTAGTCATACCGGTTTCAAAAATTAACTGTTTTATATTATTATTTTTATTTAAAAGGACAATATTCAACACGACCTGCCTGACGGTAGACTAAATAGCAGCAGGACAGCTCAGGAGGACTCTCAGCCATCACTGCTTCAGAGCCAGCTAGCAAAGTAAACAGAAAATCAAGTGGCAGGGGCCATGGCATTCTTTTTTGCATAGAGTTCCTGCAAGATCTCCTTCCACATCACAATGTCCTCACCTGCCTCATACTAAAATCTAATAACAGAAGCTTTCTAAAGCCCGTTTTATAGGCTAAGCTCAGATCTGGTGGAGTCAACTGAGTTATATACCCTATTATAGTTGAATGTTATCCCAAGAACTGTTCTCAGATATAGTTCAAGAATGACATGAGAAGTTCTCTTGCCACCTAGGGGCTGCCTGTGTTGCACTCCCAGTTATGAAACTAAGTGATGAATACTTTGTATTCATTAGAACAGCATGTGAACAGGCTTGGGATTTCAAAGAAAACCTGTAAGAGAGTTTCGGAATCTATTGCCTTGTGTTATTCATGGAGAGCTTCGTTTGCAGGAAGCCAGATAAAATATGCAGTGAACTTTTCAGAATGCAGGAAAGATGTGCCTCTGACTGGCTCAGTTTTGTGAAATGTTGTCTCTCTGAACACACACTGTTAAAAACCCATTTCACCTGAATCTACTGTTATTGACTTACCTCATCTGAAGCACTAGCTGTGTGGAGGCTGATCACCCTAAAGGATCCTCCAGACTGTCTGGCTACTTTTTCCATTATTTTTTGTGTGTGGCTTTCAAAATCACCTGGATTTCCCACCAGGTATACAGTGTGCACAGGGCGTGACTCCCCAGTCTCTATAAGAAAGTGACAGATTTCCTCTGAAGTGCTCTCAAGGACAGCATCCGTGACCAGGTACACTGCCTGGCACCCGGGATCTTCAAATGCTGCAGCCAAGGCACACGCAGCTTCTGCACCATCCCCACACTGCAGGGCTCTAATCCATGCTGCTGCTTCAGTGACGGTACTGAGAGAACATTTGACTAACTCACTGCGCCATTTTACCACCTGCACAAAAGACAAAATTTTAACCCAACTAAAAAAAAACCCAGCAATTCAGAAAGGAAATATTTTATAACAGAACTTTTGAAAAACTGATAAAAAACATGGCACTTTCGACTTAACAGGGGATGTTGTAAAAACCCAGGAAATTCTCAGTATAGAAATGAAAATTCAATGCTGGTCTTTCAGAGGTGTTTGAGGAGAATTGCTGTGTAATTGCTAACACCAAGGGCCATGATGTCAGTGATGAGGCTAAAATTGACACTGCAGTTTCCTACGTACTGTCTCTGTAATCGGTGTGGTAACTGCAAGCTCACTGATCTTAGTCACTATTTAAATTAATATTACTTCAAACTCCTCTGTTCTAGGGTTCTTCGAATCGTGGACACAAAGAAAAGGCCAAATATCAGAACTAGCAAGATAACAGCAATTTTGGCATTTCTCCTGGACATGCAAGGTAAAGAGAGGGAAGTTTCAAACAGAATAGAACGTTCTGGGCTGGAGTGAAAAGAGGATGTAACTATAGAATTGATAATGGTGACGGAGAATGGGAGGAAGAATGAGTTCAGGAGACGAGTTAGGAGTTCAGTTTTTGATGAGTTAAACTGGCAGTGAACCATCTAAAAGGAGATGCCAGAACTTAAAGAAGGAATTTAAGGAATTCAGGCAGGGTGAAAGCCAGCTTTTACTAGTTCAGAAGATGAGGAAGAAACTGAATATTTGAAAGTCACGGAAAACCAAACAAGTGCCAAGCAGCATGACAAAAAAAATAAAAACCAATATACCTTCCAGCAAAACTCAGCCCTTTTGTTTTGTTCCCAGAGCTGAGAGGCTGACATTGCTATTGCACATGATTACTCTTCTAGGTTAGGGATTTGGGGGTGTTGCCATGCAAAAGAGCAGACAAGAGGTTCCACGGGATTTGAAAATGCCTCTATCCCATATACTGCTACTACTCTCATCAATTAAGCATGAATGGGCCTATAGTTGCCCGGGTCCTTCAAGATACAAGGGGGCCATGGGGAGAGGGATCTAACACTGGGGGTCTACTA
>NW_017729022.1:75778388-75780964 GCF_001723915.1 Gavialis gangeticus
AAGGTCCCTTCCGACCCTACTTCTATGATTCTATGAATAAGATTAATCCAGGCCAGCAATGCAACCAGGCACCCAAGAAAACATACAAGGGGATAATCCCATGATTGGAGAGAGAATGGGTGGGTAATGTAATAGGCATTTTCCAACTCTTACCTTACACTTGTTTCACCCTATCAGTGGCCATTGATACGTTGCAGCCACCTCACCTGACAGAGGTTAGTGATCCTCAGCCTTTTTGGACTTGAGGCACTCCTCCCCAGCCTTGAGGCACCTCTTTGAAAATTCCAGCTCTTAGTTTTGAGACTTTTTTTTTGACAGCAGAAAAATACTAGAGCAATTTGTCTGTTGCACAGAACTCAGAAACACCACAACAAACCACAAGGTTTTTAACACTGTGCATTCCTACGTGGAAACTCAAGTTTTAGTTTGTGAATCGTGCTTGCACACCATGCTACCACTGCATGACAACCAATGACACTCTTGAATGGATCTCAAGACACCCCAGGGTGCCATGGAACCCTGGCTGCGAATCACCTGGTCTAACAAAATGCTAAGACTGAAACACAGTAACAGAGATCAGCACTGTTTCCATTTATGCCTTCTCACTGGCCCTGCTTCTAACACTGTAATCCTGCACTCAGTCACAGCTGCATTAGTTTTACCTTGCCAGCAAAGCTTATGATGTTGAACTTGGATTCAGCTGGGCTGCTGGCCATTGAGAAGAGAGCCTTTATGAGCTGCTCCTTCAGGAAACACAGTTTGGAATACGTGGTGTTTGACACACTGATGACAAATATGATATTTCCGTTGTGGAGATGCCCAAACATGGGTGAGGCAGGGCAGTGGGCAGGCTGAAGGGCTGGCATGGTTTAACCCAGTGGTTCTCAACCTTTCTAGAGTAGGGAGCACCTCTGGATAGACTTGAGGCATCCGTTGGAAAACACCAGCTCTCAACATTCCCTCCTTTTCTTTTGGCCTGCAGAAAAATACAACATTGACGTTTTTCCATGGCAAAGAACTGCAGCAGACCTAGGGTAGCCTCTGACACGTCCCCAGAATACAAGACATCCCTTTGGGCATGGGGGGTGGGGAAGGAAACAACCATAGGCCCCCAGTGGCCAAACAGTGGGGAGGGGTGGGGGCACTACCCCCCCTGGCCAGTCAGCAGCAAGGGGTGGGGCCACCACAAAAAAGCTGCCTCCCTCCCTCCAGTGTTGCCAGGTGTATAATAATATGAGATGTATTTGTAAGATAATTTCAACTCTTGTACGATGTAGTCAGGATCAGCAAAAATGCTCAAAATGTACCACAGTTTTTTAGGCAGCTCATTGGTGCAGCATATGCAAAACCCAAGTGGTCCTCAGAGAGGCTTAACTTGATTTTGCATTTGCTGTCAATACTTTGTTATGCCAGCTTACCTCCAAATAAAGCCATGCTTCAACTTTGACAACCCAGTTCTTACTGGCGACGTACAGTGAGCAACAGAAAGGAAATAAAATTTATTTGCATACTTGTTTGCATATTTTTTCAGCGTATGATAGTTTTTCAGCAAACAGAATTGGAAGCTCACAATGATCGTATCATTTCATATTTAAGACCTGGCAACCTGGCTCCCAATGCTGCTCCTCCCGGCTGCGCACCGCCCTACCCGTACGCACAGCCAGTAGAGTCACGAGGACAAATGATTGACACGTTTTTCCATCAATGAACTAAAAAACAGGACTTCTTGCAGTCCGCTCCTCATTCAGAAGGTGGGGGGACACACGAAGGGTTTAAAACCAGGAGGGTGGGGTATAAAACAGGACCGAGGCGGGATGCTGAGTAGAGCTCCCGGGGTTTACCTAGCGAGGCCCTTTTATACCCCCGGCACACGTTACATTCATGGCGCGCGGGGCTGCGCTATACATGCACGGCGCTGTTTTCTCTCTGGTTTACCCCAAGGCGGCCGGGCCCTTAGGGCGTGGAGGCAGCCGGCGGCGCCCCCGAGAGGCCGACGAGGCTTCACCTGTGCCACGATGCCCCGCTGTCCACGTGCGGACGGGGAGCACCACCCGGAGGGGCGATCCGCACCGCCGGCGGAATGGGCGCGCCCCGCCGCGTTGCCTAGCAACCAGACGCCGACGACGGAACCAACTGGAGCCCTAGAAGGGGAGCCTCTTCCTGCACTTCCCTTCGGTGAAGGAAGTCGTGGGCCCGCCCGCCTGCTCCCTGGGAGGATGTGTCCAACACCCGCTTGAGTTCTGCGACGGCGGCGTTGAGTACCCAGAACATAGCTCCCTTTCCTGGGGCTTGGTACAGCCTGGGACGGTTCCATTTGTGAGAGGGGAGCGTGTGTACATGCCAGAAACGGACCGCTGGTTCTGGCCGCCGGGCTTGGCAGGGTGGTGACACACGGGATGCGTTGTTCCCGCGAGCCGAGGCGCCCTAGGGCTCCCCTTGCCTCAGCAGCGCCTCTTTCCTTCCTCCCTTCCCTCCCCAACTCCTCCCCTCCCGGAGTTGGTAGGCGCCAGCCTGCCCTGCAGCGAATCAGCGAGGGGCTTGTTGGCAGGTGGCCGCTCCGCCCCCCGATAGCGGGG
>NW_017729022.1:75781218-75783320 GCF_001723915.1 Gavialis gangeticus
CAGGCGAGGGTGACGTGGTTGTTCCTGTCCGCAGCTCGGGGCACCCCGTGCCGCGATACCGCCAGTTCCCGCAGGTGACGCGGCGGCAGGTGGTGCTGAGCGAGCTCATCAGCGGCTTCATGTGGTTCTGGATCTTCTGGCACTCCTGGCACTCGCCGGACACTGTGCTGGTGAGCCGCGCCGGGGCGATAGCCAATGAAGCGGGAGGGTGGGGCTAGGGCCACGGCGGTAGCCAATGAAGAGGGAGGGAGGGCCAGTGGTGGGGCTGAGAAGTGGGGTGGTGGTTGCCCACAGATGGCACATCCCCAGGAGCAGCAGGCAGGACTCTGAGCAGAAGCCTGGTGCCATTGCTGCAGGGCCACTTCCCATACCCGGATCCCTCAGCCTGGACCGATGAGGAGCTGGGTATCCCCCCTGATGATGAAGAGTAGCCAAGGGCAGCCAAGGCCGGCCAGGCCCCCTCGTAAGTGCTGGGTGCAGCTTCATGGTGGCAGCGAGGGTGGTAGCAGGAGGTCTGGCTTCCTTCACAGCTTGCTGTTGAGGGAACAGGGGTCAGGCTGGGCCCACATGGGGGAGCAGCCCAAAAACTTGTCTTGGCCCAAAGCTTCATCTGAGCCCAGCTTGCAAGGGTAGGACGCACAAGCCTGATTTCACAGAGTAGTGAATAAGCACGCCCATGACTGTGTCTTGGCTGGAGCCCAGTCTCAGTAATTTTGACCCCAGCAGCCATGTGGCTACAGTAGCACAGAACAGCTTGGGCAAGGGGGATGTAGCCTGCTCTAGCCTTCTGCTGCAGTGGCTACAGTACAGCAGTCAGCGTGTCCTTAAGTAATAAGATTACTATCCTGGGCAGTCATCATTTTGCCGTTACAGCCTGGCTTAAGACTCCCATAATCTAACCCAAGAGAGGTGGTGCAGGCTTCTACCCTGGGGGTTTTTAAGATGAGGTTAAATGAACACCTTGCTGGGGTTGTTTGACCCCAGTACTCTTTCCTGCCATGGCAGGGGGTCGGACTAGATGATCTTCTCAGGTCCCTTCCAACCCTAGAAACTATGAAACCCAGCAAGTTTGGTCTTCTCCCCTGTATGTTAAAAAAAAAAAAAAAAAAATCCTTAAGATTTATCTGCAGAACCTCCTTACAGATTACTCTGCAGGTGTTCCATCTCAGTTTTCAGGTGAGAAAGCAGAATCTACCTTAAAATCCATGTAACCACCTTTTATTGCCAAGTGTTGTGAATTGGGAGGCTTGCTTCTGAGTTTCTTTTAACCGTTCTTTTCTATCACTTGCAGGTCCTAGAGAGGAATCCCAGAAGGTGACAGTTTTGTTCTTGCATTACTGTTTCAGTAAACTATAACTATAAATAAAATTAAATTCTAAATGTATACTTTTGCTTTCAAGTTCTTGGAAGGCCACAAGACTGCTTCTGGGTACAAAATATAAATCTGTGGGGGAATGTGTTACGTAAACAGCAGGGATCCTGGTTCTCTGATTTTAAAAGATTGCAAGTTCTCTGATTTAAAAACCCAAAATCCATGATAAAAATTAAAGCCCCATCCCCACCCCCCAGACGCAGGCATGTGGACACAGAGGTACACACAGACATCCACCCCAGCAGCTAAGTGTGGTGTCAGGTGGGGAAGGTGCTGTGGGGGTAGATCAAGAAGGGGGGGAGCATACCCCGTGCCTACTCCCAGGAGCAGGGCACGAAGGCAGGGGTGCCACGTTGCAGGCCACATACACACTGCCCAGCAAAACAGGGTTCACACATGGAGGTTGCCACTGCAATTCTGCCACTGCACCCTGTGCTACCATCCCATGACCACCCACATGGCTGTGTGTGCAAGTGGTGTAGGGTGCGGCAGCAGCACTGCAGTAGCAGCCACAGTGTGTGGGCCACTTATGTGCTGCCTGGCCACAGCGTGGAAAGGGGGGCTTGCATGCAGTGGCCATTACTGCACCACTGCTTCTGCCCCGCAGCCAGCTGCAAGGGTCTGCAGTGGTGCAGGGTGGTGGTGGCCGCATGCCGGCTTGTGGCAGCGTGGGCTTTGCGGGCAAGTGCTGCTACTGCAGAGCCATGCCCTCCACCCCTGGATCCTAGAG
>NW_017729022.1:75783330-75797126 GCF_001723915.1 Gavialis gangeticus
GGGGGCTGTGGGGCAGGGCTGGGGAAGGTGGCTGAGGGGAGGGGGGGTGCTGCCAGCCCCAGGTGGCACACTGCAGCCAGGTGCAGGGCTGGGGGGTGAGGGCAGGGATGCCCCTCTGCAGGGGGCTTTGTGGGTAAGTGATGCAGGGCATGCATGCTGCCCAGCTGGCTGCCCAGGGGAGGGGGAGGCTAGTATGCAGCCAGCTCTGCAGCAGTGGCAAGAGATGGGGGCAGAGTGGGGGAGGCTCACATGCAGCAGCCACTTACCTGTAGGGCCGTGCCAGCAGAGATGGATGCCGTGTACAAGACCTCCCCGCACTGCTGCAGAGCCATGCGGCTGGCCGCAGGGGTCAGCAAGTGTCGTGGTGGCCAGACAACATGCAGCCATCCCCACCACTATCCTGCACCATGCAGTGGCCACTGCTGCTGCTGCCCTGCAGGTTTCAAGTTTTAGTTCCCCTTCCCCCTTCCATTTTGCAACTCTGTTAGAAAAAAAATCAGTAAGGACTGTCAGACCTAGCAGTCATGATTCTTACCTCTCCCAAGTAGTTAGAGGGCAAGTGGTTTTATATCATTCTTCCTTGGAACCAGAAAGTTTCTTGGGATGGTACTAAGTATCTCTGCTCTTTACGGCCAGGGACAGACATTTAGGAATGGTTAAAAGAAGCCTGAGCCCAAATTGATTCAGTCTTTGCAGTTTAGTCTAACCTGGCTAGGCTAAACCAGTTTGTAACTGCTCAGACACCCCCTCTGGACTGAAAATATGCAGGCAAGTGCCTGCAGTGACTCTGGCTAGAAGCTGGGAGGAGGGGGGTGCTAAAGCAGCCCTCCTTTCTTTCTACAGTGCTGAGCCGAGGGGGGTGCGGCCTGATTTAGGGAGGGGTTCCACCCCTCTTGAGCAGCCCCGCAGGGAGTTGGTAACACAGTGTTTTTCACCCCTAACTCTGTTCATCACCTCATTAAGAAAACAAACAGCTTCTCTCATTAGTTCACACTCTTCTTAAACAACTTTTTCTAAGGAAGGATTACCAGCTATCTGTTGATTAGCTCCAAAGTTACGGTCCTGTCTGCCTTCCGTCTCCCATAGCACAGACTGTAGCCAGCATGTGGTCTGCTAGTTAATGCTGAGAGGTGTTTGTGTAAAGCAGAGGGAGGGGGATCCTTGCTTGAGCAGGAAGTGGTGAAGAGGCAGGGGAGGGGCCAGCTCTGCTCCACTGGAGCAGAGAACAGAGCCTTGCTCAGAGCTGCAGAGCAACTAGGATGCTGGAGGACTCAGATTTAATTTAAACCAAGAAGGGGTCTCTGACAGACATCACATAAATTGGTTTGACCCAAATCAGTTAAGTCTGCTACATTCAACCAAGCTTATCTCAAACTGGTTTCACCCATTTTCAAACTGGTTTATGTGCACTGAACATCTGTTCTGTTACAGGTTTAAACCAGTTTCTGTGTAAAGTCTGTTCCTAGCCTACAGGTTTAGCATAAGTTTACAAGGAGTTGAGCTAACACCAGGAAACTAGACCATTGGTACATACTGAACCCGAGACTAGGTTCAGGACCTCGGGAAATGTGAACCATTGTCTGCTAGTTTTTACAGGTGTAGCCTAGAAGGAAGATTCCACCTCAGACAGTTCTCCATGCAGTCAATCTTTATTATAGCAGTATTCTCATATTCACATCAAGTACATAGAACTTTTTGCCTTTTTATATAATACAGAGGTTTTTTTTAAATAACTTTACACAGAAATAGTTTTCTTCAATCTGAATTTCAGCTATCAAATTTTTTAATATGTTTTCTTTAAGTCTCCATGCTCTCTAACCAAACTGGACAATATTTCCCATTGTACAAATTTACATGAGAAAAGACTCCAAAGTACAAATGACGGGACTAGAGCAGGAAGGGGTAAAAAAAAGTAAAGGGGAGGGAAATAAGCGAGAAAAATAATTTGTATTGGCAATTACTGTGGACACTGGGGAGGGAAAGAAGGGAGTTGCCATGATCAATGTAACAGAAAACTGAAAATAAACATTTTCTTATGAGTTAAAAAATAAATACAAGTTTTAAAACAATTACTCCATTGTAGTTTTTCAAAAGCAGCTATGGAAATCTACTAACACAATTGTTTTCTTAAGTAACCATACTAGACCTTAGACAAAGCAGACTCGTGAGACCCTCACAAACCTCTGGTGGTAAAAAAAGAAAATACAGCTTAAAGGAATGTTGTGTTAGCACAGAGTTTAAATTGGGGAACATACATTTCATTGCACTATGTAAAAAGAAATAAAAACTATAGAAATTTTCCCTTTCCTCTCTTGCCTAGAGTACTCTGCTCCTCCAGCAAGCCTGTGTATTATGAGATAATGCCATCTCCTCCTCTGCTGTGTTTAAGCAAGCCAGCCATCTTACTTTTCCCCAGGGGGTCCAATTACTGCATGCTCCACTTTCACAAACTTAATGAAACATTGATTCTGAATCCTTTGTGGATAAAAGACTTTGCACCTTTCCTAACCTAGGAAAAGCAGCATGCTTGAGTGAGGAAAGGACAGACTGTGCAACTAAACGCACAAGAGATTACAAACACTTATACCTAAATTCCTTCAAAACGAGATGGAGGACTACAAGAAAGCAGTGGCCAGCCTGCATGTGCGTTTTGACCCAAGGAACAGAGGACCCAGCAGGAAGCTGATGGCAATCTTCAGTTTTTTATGGAGGGTAGGGACAGGGACCCCTCTGCCCCATACAGGAGCCCAGAGCTAGACACAGTGCCAATTATATGCATAGGAAGGTAGGAGGAAGAATCTTACTATTCTAGTTCAGCTGTTTTAGCCCAATGGCTGGAGTAGCTCTGTACTATAGGAGAACCCATGCAACAGACTCTCCTACCTCTCTTGCTCATTGCCAGGGTTTTTTTTTGGAGTCTGCTCCAACAGAGTTCCCAGGATTACAGAAGGAAGGGCAGGTTTTGCCTCAAGTCCTGCTGAGAGAGATTTTATTGTTTTTTAAAGACATATTTAGATAGGCAAGGACTTTTTAAGCTGGTATCTTTTATTGAACCAACTGTGGTTGGGATAAAGTTAGACAAGCTTTCTAAATGCAAGACTTTCTTTAGGTCTTACAAATATACATAAATTTAGATGAGCACAAATTAAATCAGGCAGACATAAGGCAATATATGCAAGTTGGCCACTGTCAGGTTTTAGTCCTGTGAGGAAAAAGGGGGTAGGGTGGAACACAAGGCTCAGGAAGGAACAATGTGCATGTCTTGTTTAAACAGTTCACAGCTTTGAATAAAAAGCACATTTATTGCACTTATATACTTTTTTTAGATTTAGACAAAGTTATTTAAATTATACCCCCAACCTCACAACCCCCCACCATCCCAGAATAACCCTCCACCCAAGTTTGGTCCATTTTGCCCCTCAAGCCTCATCATCTGCACCCACAGACGGTGAGCTTCATTGCTTGTCATTATGTCCTCATGTTCTACTGTATTCCCAAACACACAAAACAAATAAACTGGGTTCAAACAGAGTGAACACACAGATGCAACACAGAATGACAGTTGTCAAAATAAAACCAACCATTATTTAAAAACCAAACGAATATGGTACACATTCTTCTGCTTTGTATTTTACTAACTCAGAAATAAGTTGCACAGGATTATTCTCAACTACAGCTGATGTAGGTAGCCAAACAAAATGACTGGGCAGTATTACGTAGGTTGCAACTGAGTGAGGATGGGCTGAATATACTGCTGCTTTGACAATATAAACCTAATGCATAGGTAGTTTAAAGAAGTCCACAAGTATTCCCACCTGCCTACTCCCTTTAATAAAATTACAAAGGGGCGGGGGGTTGTTGGTATTTGTTTTTAAGTAGGAAAGATGCTATTTTCTTAAGAGTTCTTTTAGTGCAGAGGTTGGGAAGGAAAAAGTATTCCAGATACTTCTTGAACTTTTAAGTAAAACGTTAAAAAAATTACACCCTGATCTGTAAAGGAAACTAAAATGGGGTTTTAAACCAGACTGTCATTTTGTATCAACTGTGCATTTAAAATTGCATGTGTCTGTGTAACAGAAGCACATCCAAAAGTTTTTCCATCAAAAAAAGGCAGAGAAGAAACTTTGAAAAATGTTTAAGAACAAAGACCATTCTCTTTTCCTTACACACCAACATGAAAAATGACACTAGTATATATGTACTGCCAGGAGCCTACACAGCAGTTTGAAAACTGAACAAAATACATCTAATTCAAACCTCTCTCTTCCCCCAACAACACACCCAAGATTTTCCTAGGCAAATGTGAAATTACAGAATATAGGATCATTTAAACAGTAGCTGATGGAGAAATTTAACAACTCAACAAGAGGTCTGAGGAAGAACCCAAGATGTGTGCTGGTATTTCATAAGACAACTATCCCCCAGACCTGGAAATTAGTTGTACACTGTGATGTACACAGCACAACTGCTTATACAAATTCAACCTTCTCCTAATCTAGATCTCACATCTCATGCACTGCCTCTTTCAAAGGTGCTGTGGATGTTTACTGCTTTTAGCTCTCCTTAGAACTTTATATTACATTAATAAGCTGTTTGGTCCTTGGAAGGACCATTGTAAAAAACAAAACAAAACACACATTTTACTTTCAGAGTAGCTGCAAGTTGCAGATTTACTCAAAGACAATCATGTATTCTACAAACTTTATTTTTGAATCAAACACCAGGCATTTCTATGAACCATCTTCTACCACCCTCCCCCACTTTAGTTAAGTTTACAAACTACAACTTTTGCTTAGGTGCATACAAAACTACTGCACTGGAATTAAACCAAAGTCACTGCTCCAGTTACAAAGCACCCGGTTATGTATTTCATTGCATTCTTAAGTCAGAAAGGCACACTATCATTTGGCAACCTGCAAACGTAATGTTTTGGGTAGCCTCATATCTACCATTTAATAGGGTTTATTGGCATCTTCCCTTCATATGGAAAGTATGTGCTACCTTTCACTTCCTCAGTTTACTCGCACCAGTTTCTCCATCTGGCTCTTTCAGAAATTGTACACACCCCCTTTATAACTACTACTACTGTTTTGTACTGCTCATGGTGCTCACTTACTAGCTTCTATATTTGCATCTTTGAAACTTAAATGCAAACAAAATGGGTTTACCTCAACTGCATCTGCTCCTGCCTGCAATGAGTTAACTTGCCAGGTGAGAACTAAAGCAACAAAGAAGGCTATTTTTAATCTGTGCGCCAAAGCAAACAGACTTAGTAAACCCATGCAACTAATAAAGTGTAGTAAATAAAACACCTCTGATAAACTAGAATGTATAACAAACAAACAAAAAAAGCAAAGCCATTAGCATTTTTGAAGTGATGCCACTTCATCATGTTCATTCACACAATTCATCTTCATCTGCACTTTGTAGGTACCTAAAAAGTTAGACTGTAATATTACATCCTGGTATTTTTTCAATGGACGGAAACACACTTGCCTACAGTACTCTGAATAGTTTGTGCTACAGAAACTGCTCTCACAGTCAAGGAGGAAATACTCCACAGAAACCTATAAGCTGGAAAGGTGCAAAATGTTTGCTCACTAATTCAACCCTCCACTGACATCTTTAATATCTGTGCAGAGCATCAGTAGCTCTTCAAGCCCAAGGTTTTAGGGGCCTTTGAGTAAAGAGAGGGCTCCTTGTCATCCAAGTGTTCTGTAAAACAATCCATACATTTTCAGACCAATACAAATACAAAAGCATATTTGTGTATGATCTTCAGTGCATTTTCCTTCTGAGGGATCTGTGTAAAGGCATGATCTTTAACAGGTCACACCCTCCTACTGTTTATTCATTTCATGTCATAACAGGCCAAATTTTATCTTATAATGTGCAAACAGCAGCTGTTACTGACTTCAGTGGAAGTCATGGTACAATGGCAGTGGCAGAATTTAGTTCAAAATACCAGTAACTGTCAGGGTATTTTATATATGATTTCAGGTAAGAAATAGATAAGCAGAAGCAGATTATGTAAAAGACCTGCAACAGCTTCATGAAAAATAAGAGCAGCAGAACCAGGCTCAACCTAGAGCCAGTCAGCACTTAGTTAATGCTGAAGCATGCTTAAAAGTCTGTGTTCACACTGCTTGGCATTACTATTGCCATGGTGCTCCAGCTCCAGAGAAATATAGTACAGAGAAAAAAAAAATCTTTCACCAAAAGGGACATGGGATAGATCATGTGACAGGTCTTCTCTCTTTCCAGGTCCCCGCATGTGCTGGGGGTGGAGGGAGGAACAGGGGACAGGACATTGACTCCACCAAATCTTGGAGTGGGACTACAGGTGCTCCCAATAGTGGCTCTAGAAAAGGTTTAACTGTATGCTCAGATATTACAGAGCTGAAAGCAGTGTGCTTGTAAGTGTACAGGTAATTTCACAGTTACAAAATATTTAATAAATCTTCCAAACCATGGCATGCACATTATATCCTAGTGCATCAAACTGGAACATCAGAGAGGAGCTGAAAGCTGCCTGATGTTAGCCAAGGGACCTCAGTTTATTTACTTATTTTTAAGTTTGCTATTTCTTGCCCCCTGGCTGCTATTTGGGGCTTTCAATTCACATCTCTTCCTCTCCCGCTGTTTACTATACATTTGAAGGGCACCTTTTAAGACTTATCCTGTTTTCATGCACAACAGTCTTAGTGATTTCTGAAGGAACAGAAAAAAATGCAATTATTTACAAACCAAGTTCCCTGGAATGTTCTGCATGAGGATTAAGCTGATCTTAATACAGATGGACAAACACGAAGTATTACAAATATATGAAGGAAAAGAAAAGGTAATGGAAATGCATCCTCAAAGGATTCCTCTAAACAGCAGCTAAACAGTTTGCACGTTGCTCAGGAGAAAGTCATTAAAAAACACCCCAACCTCTCTCATGTGCTACTTCTAAAGTGCTTTGCAAGACAAGGATAGCAACTTTCCTTGTGCTTTTCCTATGGGTTCAAGAAGCATACTGTAGGCTGATGGGTAATGAAAACATTGCAAAATAAATTCATTTCAAACAAGGACACAAAAGAATTCTTTACTGCTATATTTTAGCAGAAGTACGTTGTCGCTAGCATGAAACTGTGAAAGGGAAACTAGCATATTTAACAAGTACTCTGAAATGACCATTTTTTAAATGACCAACAACATACTTGCTCTAGCTAGATCTTCTTTCAAGAACACAGGTAATTTCTGGCATGCCCTACATTTACAAACTCTGTCTCACAGCCCATAAAAATGCAGAAGAATGAGGGGGAAGAAAAAAACCCAAACACTGAGCAGCAGTATTTTCATCGTCTTGATGTTCATGTTTGCTAAACTTCTCAACTGTGTTCTGACAACTCTGTTCCTAGCCTCCTTCCACCTTGGTTCTCCACTGCCGCAGACAATATTGTGTTCCGATACTGTGCTAAAAGAATGCATTATGATTTCATTGGACTATGCCCCGCTGCTCGCCACACTGGAAAGTAGACACTACTACCACACATTTCAATTTGTATTAACCTCAGGAAGGAAGTAAAATCTAACAGCATCTAAAGACCCACAGCAGAGAAGAAGAAAATTGTGCTTTTTTGTTTTTCAAATGCATCCTGTACACATGAATTCTATTCATGTACCAACATGAATTGTATCATTCTCATAGTGACTTAAAGTCACTCACTATTGCTGTTGCTAATGTTTGTGGAATTAATATGAATACACAGTATTTCAGTTATATTTTCCCACTTCAGATTAATCAGGTCCCCTTAACCCCAGTAAATATTTATTGATAAGTGTAATAGACCGTCTGTAAAACCATAACATTCCATGGTTTTAAAACCATACTCCATAACTGATATGTATTCTTCCCTACGTCCAGGAACTCTCTTCTGTACATAGGAAAGGCCCTACTAACTCTCCTAGTTAAGGAAGAAGCAGCATCTTCAACCAATACACATGTAGTTAGTGGGAACATTACATTTATATACATCTAACTCCTTCATTGAAGCATCATGATTTTATTCACAAAAGGGAAAAGCTGCCAATTAATGGGGTCAGTTCTCCTGCCTCAAGAGTGGGATAAGCCTCAAACTAGAAGACTTCTGCATGAGTCTGTATTTCTTTCTAATTGGCTTGACTTGCCTCAGTACAAATAGTTTACGTTCAATACCACATATATCAGAGATCACATCACAAAATAGTCTACTAGAGGTAAACAATGTGCTGAACTTTATTTTTTTTCCCTGACTAGGTAACTTGTTAAAAAGCTACCAACAATTTAGATACCAGGTTTGGAGGACAGGAAAACAAGGAAATTTAAAGTAGATACCGCCACCTTTATTTTAGTTTGCAAACTGCAGGAAAGGGAAAATGGAGGAAAGGGTATTAAAAGGGAAGAAAACAATGAACAGAGAAGAGGTCAGTGTGGATCCAGCAAGTACCGTTGTTATTTTTTGTTTTTCAAATCTAACATCTTGCCACTGAGACAAGATGTTCCACGTCTGTACACACATTTACCAGAGGACACCGAGTAAAATTAGGATAAAAATAAAAATCCTTTAAAAACAAGCTCTCTAAAAGTACCAAAAACACAGATTTTTGGAATGTCTCATTCTAGGGTTTGGGGGGTTGTTTTGTTTTTTTGTTTGTTTGTTTTCGTAATATTTCCATTCAATTCAACCTGAGAAAGTTTTGTTTTTCATGTTTATGAAAATATTATGTATTGGTAAGGTACCTGGCATTAACCTGCACCCTCATTTAAAATAAAACTTTTAAAATAGGTACATACACCATTCATAGTCTGTCACAGTTCTACAGATGCTGGATGCGGTAGCATCTCTGATGGATACAGTGTATCAGATGATACAAGCCCCCCCCCCAAAAAATAAGAGGAAAAGTTGCTACAGTTTTTGTTAACTTGAGTTTGTTGCTGGACCTACGAGAGGAGGAGCTTTCTAATCCTTCTGAAAGATGACAGTTACTGGAAATGGGAAGGGTGTGGGAGTTGAAATAGGTTATAAAGTAAATCTGAAAAAAAGATGCAGCAGCATCCCCTTTTCCTTCAGATTAACCTCTTCCCCAGGCTACTACCCACCACTCATAATATCCAATTTGACTGGGATAAAAGTAAAGAATTTAGACCAGTTGAAATGTCTGATGTTTGGGTAACATGAAAAGGGGATACTGCATTTTGTCCCATAAATCAGTAAAGCATACCAGGAAAAAAATCAGAACGGAGAATGATTCTTTTGATTAGCACTCTCATCAGATGTTCTGCCTCTGATGATTCATTTTTAGAGGGAGAAAGCTGACCAGCAGACCATCCAAAGCAGCAGTTCCATCCCTTATGCCTGAGCACCAAAGTCAAAACATGTGTGCCCTCTCCACTCTCCTGGGAATGATGCCAACAGTACAGGCAGCCACTGCAGGTCTCCAAATGCACGTGGTCTTTTGTATTGAAGGAGAAAAAATGGCAGCAGAGAATTCTGGTTCCTAAAAAGATCTTCCCCCCTTGTGTTGGACTGGCAGATCCATTCTGCTCCACTCCAAGCTTATGGATATCTTTTCTCAATTGCTTTAGGTTTTGAGGAGCAGAATAGAGTTCTGATGTTAAGAAACAGTAGGAACACAAGACTTAAGTAACAGAGTGGGTGCTGCCATGGTGCTGTGGCTACTTGAACGCTGCAAATTCTCCTGTAGAGGGAGGACAAGACCTTGGTTTAAAATCTCAAATATCAACTAGACAGAGATTTTCTCAAGTCTAGTTGAACACTAGACTGAATATCAAAGATATTAAAAAATGCAACAGTTAAAAGTTAAGGCGCAGAAAGCTCCTAACTGTAGTGACAGAACATCAAGCATCTTCAGAACTTATTTTATGGAAGTAAGATTTCTTAAAAGCAAGCTGCGACCACTGGCCCAGAGCAGAGGTCTGAAAGTTCACGGGAAGGGCCTTTCATCAGGCGTTTTAAAATTTAAAAGTTTCATTTGAATTTAAATTTCTAAGCTTCTTACCTTCAGATTAATGTCCCTTGCTGGACAGTGACAATTGTCATAAGTGACAGTTTGGGTGCTCAGTGTCAGACTGTAAACTAGTTTCTATCCTGACTGAAAACTGATTTAACAACAGAACTATTCTGATTACGTATTAACCACTAAATATTACACATTCAAGTTCCTTTAATTATTAAACCAGGATTAAAATACATTTTAAACTAGTTTATAAACCAAGATCACGGGGAAAAAAATCAGACGTAAGTTTGTGAATTCTCACTAGCTCAAAAGTAGACTGTTTGTAGTGCATGCACGCACTAAACATGGGAAGCACAAGAATCAGTACTTGATTTATCTTGGCTTTGAAACAAGCCCCAAAAGCTATTCTGGAATCATTTAATATGCAATACACATTTATATAGTGCCCTCCCACAAGATGACAATTTCTCTTCACACACATGTTTTGTTCAAGCCTCCTCAACCTATGAGGTAAGTGATTATGTCCATTTCAAAGGTGAGAAAGCCAAGGCACAGTGATTAAGACTGTTGCCTGTAGTCGTTCTGGAAGTCTGTGACCAAACCTAGAACAGAACCCAAACCACATGTACTCCTCTCTAAACCCATGTTTTAGCCTACAGGCTATCCTCCCCACCAATAAAATTGAAGCCACACCATCTCCCTTTCCCAAATCACTAAGATGTCCTATGAGTGAGGAAAAGAAACCAGGTTACAGTCTCCATTGCTAGCTTCCCATATTATTTTGGGGGTAGTCATGCCCCTTCCTGAAAGATGATACCAAACAAAGGAACTTTCAAAACTCGGTTCTAATAAAGGCTGATTGGGAAATGCATAGAACATAGTCTTTGGTTTGCTCAGCAAAGGCACTAGAATATTGTTACATTCAAACGACCGCTCTATCTTGGTGTCCTTCCAATCAACTCTAAAACAGTCCATATCATCTAAAGAAAAAGAACATATAGTACATTCTTATGTTTATACTCAAATCATCAGAAATAAAATCAGAAATATTCACAAATAGCTTTGAAAAATTTACATTAGTTCAGTTTAAAATGACACTCGGTTGCCACCGGGGGTAAAATGGCCTGTTTCACAGAGGAAGGAACCAAGAAAGTTGACTAGGAGCCTCCATGAGAACAGGAAAAGTGCATATAGAGTCTGGTAGAAATAGTTTTAATAGGAAAGCACATGCTATAAAAGGCACATGAGCATATATATAAAGAAGCCAGGGCATATGAGAGCCTCTAGAAGGTCTTAACTAGGAAAAAAGGGTCATGGGAAGTGGGTGGCTCATGGTCTCTAAATGAAGGGGGTTGGGATACAGAAAAAGTATTAGGCTCAGATACCTACAGGAAGAGAGAGCCAAGTGGCATACTGTAAATTACTAATAAACATGCATCTTGCTTGTTAATGGTGGCATTAAGTAGAAGCAATGCAGAAAGTTTCACAGCATTTATAATTTTTCCAAACTACCCCTTTACCAACTGGAGAGTAAATCCTTCAGTAGAATTTCTGTCATCCTTCATTTGGCAAAATTCCAATATGGCTTCTATAAATGCTTGTACTTTTCTGTGCACCAACATCCTACGTGATGCCAGAACAGCAAGAAACTTGAAGGGTGACATTTCATTCTGTGCAGAGGGGTATCATAACTCCTATGTACCACACAAGCCTTCAAATAAGGTTTTAAAAGGGGTTAACTGGGTCTCTAGTAGTATACAGGCATTATTCCAGCCTTCTGCACAGAAACAATTTTCACCTACAGAACAGCAATACAGACATTACAGCAATGCTCTAATCACTGCTCCCCTTCAAATCTTCCAGCAATGCAACTGTTGATTTAAAGTGAGAAGAGGGATTGAGGGGGGCAAGGGGCAG
Organism: Gavialis gangeticus; assembly: GCF_001723915.1. NCBI lineage: Eukaryota > Metazoa > Chordata > Crocodylia > Gavialidae > Gavialis > Gavialis gangeticus. Next base: position 75,795,250 of record NW_017729022.1, read on the forward strand.
GCACAAGAGGAAGAAAACTGTCTGGACAGCATCATACCCAGTTATAACAATTTAAAGTTAGTCAACTTTGGTGTCTGATCAGCTTAGCAGTGTTCCTGTAATCTGGCAACATAACAAACATGGAAGTAGAAGCATGTTCTTTGGTAGTTCCAGTACTCTGTAGATGCACAGAACTGAAAGGTAATCCTATTAAAGTATTTATCCACATATTCAGGGTACTATGGTGATAGTTTAGTAGCCCTACAAACTGAGAAAACCTATAATCTGATATACTCAAAGTGTATATTCTTGCCGCTCTCTAATCTAACTTGTCATCCCTTAGTAGAAAGCTCAAGGTTTTGTGTTTTGTACTTGTTTAAAAGGTAGAAAAGTGAAAATAAAATATCACCTCAGAGACTTATTTTGAAGAATGACATTCATGCTTAGCTACACTTTCTAAATGTGTTCTACTTAATTTACTTTTCAGGCTACTTCCTAAATTGCTGATTAAAGTTTAATTTATAAACAAGAGATAGCTCCCTCATTACTCATCTTGTCCTTCTGCCCATTTCTGTTAATAAGTTTAGCTTTTAATTGTTGTTTAGGGATTTCAGAAAATGAAAGGAAAACCAAGAGCAAGAAGATGACGACAGGCCTAAGAGAGGTCAAAGTATTTCAGTTAGTAATGACACAGGGTAGATGAAAAAAGTCATTATTTCAGTCTGTCTTAAGTGTAGTGAAGTTACTTTTCTAACTGGCTGATCTTTTAACTTTTAACTTTCTGGGGTAAATCTGATCTCAGACTGAATCTTAACAAGTGAGTTTAGATGCCCCACCACCCCCCTGTAGTGGGAAGTAATCTAATTATTTTTCCCTAAAATGTGATACTGTATATAAAAAGATGCAACAGGTCTTGTTCTTTGGCAAATGGCTTTACACATCCATACTGCAGGAGTCATCTGTCCAGCCATGTGTCCACAGAACCTTACTGAGCAGTAGTTGGCAGTTAGGAGGCAATTCCTTTATTTCATCATTGCACACATGGAAAACAAACTCCCTACTCTCTTTACCATGAGAAGCCCTGCTTGTACAAGGACTCACTTGAACTCAGACAAGCCACTATCCTCCTCTCAAAGCCCAGGAAACATGCTGTCAGTTGAAGTAAGCTTAGATGGGGTTCTACAATCTGCAAGGACACAAGATCTTCACTCCAGGAAAGAGTGAATGTTAATCTTCAGTTAGCACCAAAATTCTGAAGCGCCCTGCATGAATGGGAACATTTTGATTTAAATCTTGGTGCTCGATAGGATTAAATAAAAAGAAGTTTTTCTTTACCATATAAGAACAGTTTCAAATGTGTAGTTTGGACCACCTCTGCCTACCCTCAAACAGAACTGGCTTTGACATGCAATGAACAAATCCATTTCCAAATGCCACACAAAATTTGAATGACTTCAAAATCCTAGATGTGCTTCTTACACTGTAGATCTGATCTACCACTATTTGAGAGTGGCATTCCCTTCAAGGTCCATACCTACATTTCCATCACAGTAGAGAATTCATGATCTATTGAGGGAAAAACCTCCGTATCACACTCAGACACCTTTGGCTAGGTAACATGTAATTTTGACATATCTCTGTATTTCAGCTAAGGCTGCATTAGAAAGGTGGGGATTAACTTGAACAACCACAATTGTTAATACCTAAAAGAGGCAGTGGCTGAGAATTAGCACTTGACTTTGTTTGTATATTGGTCCTCCATATGGACATGCTAAGACGGGAAGCCTAGATCTGGCCAAACAGCAATATATTTATATTTTATAAGAAGCCTGTCACCTAGCTTCTTTTCCTAGACAGCATATGAGATTAAAAAAATCTACATGTCTAAAAAGGATGCA
>NW_017729022.1:75802126-75808696 GCF_001723915.1 Gavialis gangeticus
CCATACGGACATGCTAAGACGGGAAGCCTAGATCTGGCCAAACAGCAATATATTTATATTTTATAAGAAGCCTGTCACCTAGCTTCTTTTCCTAGACAGCATATGAGATTAAAAAAATCTACATGTCTAAAAAGGATGCAAGGTTGTAGTCTGGTAAATATGCACCTTCAGGGGTCAAGAACTTATTGGCATAATGTGAGCTCCCCTAGAAATGAAGGCATGACTTGTTTAATAGCCAAGCTGGCAGAGGTACTTAATTCACAGACTTGTGATGGGGGGTGGAAAGGGGAGGGGGAAGGGAGGTGACAAAAATGCAGCTTTCCATCTTGCTTCACCTGTGTAGATAAAAATCTTATTGGACCTTCTAGCACAGACATGACGAAGGCCCATATCCAGAAAAGTGCTATGGTGGCAAAATCCTATTTAGGTACCTAATTCTTACTGAAATCACGATTGAAATCAATGGCAGTTAGGTACTTAAATACCATTGTGGATTTGGGGTTGGCAAATATAACCTGGAGCAACAACTAGCCCAAGGACTAATAACTTTTATGGCTTGTTTCTCACCATAAGTTTAAGAGGCTTCCTGTATTTTTTTGCCATGTTAAGATATAAAAATAAGCTTCTAGAAAAGAAATGAAGATCCTGAAACAGTCCTGGGAGTAGGGACAAGGTCCCCAAAGAAACCACGAGCAGTTGGATGTTGATTTTGCATAGGTCCTGGATACAGTGAAAAGTCCCAAGAATGACAGCTGAAAACATTCTTTGTGAGAATGTTTTATTGTCTGGACACATGACAATAGATTCTGTCTTTCAGATTCTTTATTCCTAAAACAACTGATGTCTTAAAGATGTCAGTGCTTACCAAGAGTGAATTCATTCTGTATGCTAAGCCTACAGAATGAAGAACACGGAACATGACATTTCAGCACAGTGTCTCCTTAAGGACTTAGCTATGGTTAACAAGAGTAGTTAAATGATACATGCAAGAAAGTGACTTGCAGAACTCCGATGCACTGTGCTTGGATAGAGCAGGAAAAAAAGCTCTACAAATTTAAGAATGGCACTGAGTTTTCCAATATTGTGGTCCTGCTGGCACACCACTAGTGAGGAAAACTGCTCTAGAAACAACACACACACACACAAAAAAATCTTACTTAAAATGATAACGGACCCTAATACTGGGGCAAGACAACAGTGACAGTTCCATGTTCTCTGACATCATCACCAGCATTTTCAATGGGCTCTTGGTGCTTTCATGAGACAGAGGCAAAGAATGCTCTAATGTAGATGAAGCTTTTTAAGACTCCAAGACCCAGGAAAGCCAATCCAGCTCTGACTGTGGGATCTTTGTTGAAGCACCTATCACTTCCAGAAATAATTTTACAAGAGGAGAAGCCCTCTTTGCCTGGGATTTTGCATCATTTTATGCTTTGATACTGTCGGAGGTTTAAAAGCCATGGTACTTGATACTTCCACCTAGTAGGGAAGACATCATACATAGCCTTCAGCTGAATGCCATTTCCCAAGGCTTAAGCAGCAATTTTCTTGACTATATGAAATGAGAAATGTCACTGACACATGGAAAAAAAACCCTTGTTAAATCCTCATTTTAAGATGGGTCTGCCATGGTAAGGAAAAATAAAAAGATGAGAAACTAGTCAAAATTAAAACATACCACCGTTTCTACCTAAACCTAAGACTAATAACAACTATTTGCCATTAGTTTTGCTGTCTACCACAATGAAAAACAACAGAGTTAGCTCTGAGACTACTCTAGGTGAATACAGAAAACTATTAAAGGGAGAAGATTATTATAGTGTAGGGAATGGAGGAATCACTTATCCTCTCTTAGCCCTTAAATACCAACTACTATTTTAAAAGGATCTGTGAGCACACGGTTAGACACCCAACTCTAACAGAGGGACATGGCATGAAAGTAAACTTTATATATTCCCCACCCTTAGAGTATAACATATTAAATGGCAACACTGCAAACTTTACTATAAATGATACAGCCAGAAGTCAATTAGGAAATACTTCCCATCTCGAGTGCCTAACCAGAACAGCAAAAGCTGTTCTTCTATAGAGAGGAATCTATCAAGGTAACACCTTAACATTTAAAACAATTGCCAAATATACCAGATCACAGGTCAGAAACACAAGAGAAAAATGACTCAATGTCTGTATTGTGAAAACATTTAATGTGTGTCACCCAGAGGTCAGTATAATCTGAAACCGACAGAACTACTCTGATTTACCTGCTCCAGATGAAAAGTCTAACAAAAAAAATTAAAATGTATAAGTGAACTGGTGTGATGATACTAGTGCTTTGTAGTTTATCTTTCTAGATCTTTGCAGTCCAGTTCATAACTTCTATACACGAGTAAAAAAGAGAAAGAAGAAAAAAAAAAGCTCTCTACAGAATAGAGACCACTCCAGCAATATTAATAACTAAAACAGTAATATAAGAGCAGATCATTTTCTTAACAATATTCATAATATATTGTTTTTTCATCAAAATCTGCTCTTAAATTTTACCTCTTCACTTTTTTCAGAATGTGTTTTCCCATTATGGGTAGTAACATGTTACTGCATAGCAGACATACATTTGCTTATGTGATCCTTTGCTGTTGTGCTTCTTATTTTATGGTCCCTGCTACTCTGAAGAATTTGATGGTTATTAGTAATATATGTGCTGTTCAGATGCAGTAGGAATAATTCAGAATTTTTTTTCTTGCAAAAGGAAACATTTGTAGAAGGTGTTCAACCACATCAGGTCAGAACATTTAGACAAAATACAGATCTCCTCTCCAGGAAAAGATGTTTTCTAACTATCACTATTTTAAATCATAAAGTTAAAAAGAAAGGAGTACACGTTGCCAAGGTCTTCCTTTACATTCTGTGTTGTATTTTCTCACCTCTGCTAACTAAATCTAAGTTTTGACTGTGTTCAGCCTTGCAGCCAAGTTCACTTTCCACACTTACTCATATCAGCAATACTTCTAACTTAAGAATCTAAAACCTATTTCTCATGCCCAATGATGATTCAGTTGTAAAAATTTAAGGCAGATTGACCAGTTTAAAGACACCATCCTCAGAGTAACTAACTTAACCAGTAAACTTAGATAAGATGGCAAATCAAGCAAAAGTAAATGCAAGGTATAACCCAGTGACCCAAGCAATTATTTTGCTTTGAAGTGACTTTTCCCTTTTCTCTTAAGTGACCTTAAAATCTTTTTTGTGACAGCAGTTCCCAGGCTTTCCATTGCCAGCAACAGACTTCATGCCAGGGACAAAGCCAGCATTAAGTGAGTCTTTATTCCCTCAGTGCACCTTAAAAGAGAACAGCTGGTAGGAATTCAGAACATATGCACATGTGTGCACATATATGGGAACATGTCAGCACACGTGCACATACATACACACACACACGCTTTCAACCTCTTTTCAGTGTACAGGAAACCCACCGTATCCCCCTGCTTGGATGGGTGTTTTTGGAGAAGCACAAGCATACAGACTAAAATCCTCCGTCTGGAAACCAGCCCGGTTTAACGAGGGCTCAGATGCACTGCGGTGAATTTTTGGCAATGACCGGGCCAGAAGCTCAATGGAGGCAAGTATCTAAAATAAGTGAGAAAACAAGGGGGGGGGGGAAATCAAATCTGGTACTGCAGAGTGGTAACACATCACTGTAAAGCCATGGGCAGAACATTGATTAATTCTAGGTAACAAGTTACAATCAAAGACAATTAAATCATCATTAAAAAAAGATTTAACATTTTGCATTTTCATGTCTGTTGTATTTCCTCAGAAATCTAAAAAAAAATCCCTTCTGCAAGACACTACTTCATATTTCACCTTAACAAACACTTACTTTGCTGTGGGAGTCTGATGAAGACAGCAACATGGCTGCCTTTTGTTTACTTCCTTGTTTGTACAACAGCATCCAGGATGTCACCAAAAATAAACACAGCTTTTAAAGCTGCTTGCTTAAAATCTCTACTGCATAGCCAGCAGGGAGAACTCATATTTGTTTTAATGCACTGAATCAACATTAAAAAAGAAAACCCCAAATATTTAGAATTCAAGGATATTTTCCCAGACAGAAACAGCACAAAAATATACCACAAAAAAAAAAAAAACTACCCGTCAATTGCTCTGTAGGACATGGGCAAATATACATCTGGAACAATTTCAAAAAAGGGGAGGAAAAGTGCTATCCCATTTTGCTGTAACTGTTACATGAACTCTATAGCAATATAAGTGTAGCAAGACTGCTCCAACTTTCCCTCAACTTTAACCCTGCTTCATTCAAGATCAATGTAGCTCATTTGACTTGCTACAGAATCATGCGTACGTGCATTCCTATGCAGCAGCTCCCCCTTCTCTTTGGAAGCCACTAAAAATGTACATTTGTCCATCCCCTTAGGATGTATAACACTGAAGTTAATGTGTCATTAACTGGATGTATTGGGAGTAGACCATCAATTCTTCATCAATTCATGAAAGCTAAACTGACAACATACAAGTCATTTTAATATTCTGCTGTATTGAACACACTTTGCCAACTACAGAATACTAACCATGGGCTAAACCAGTGGGGGCCAACCTTATGGTCAGGCATGCCACAAATTAAGTCCCACACCCTCCAAGTACCACTCCAATCCCCACTCCCTGCCTAATCTGCTGCTCTGCTTTCTGCTCCCTGGTCAGTCTGCCACGTATCACACACAGAGGCTGCCTTTGCTATTTGTGGCACATGTGCCACATGTTAGCCACCCTTGTGCTAAACTACCAGTTTTACTATCTGAACGTGTAACTTGAGCCTAAGTTCAAAGAAACAGTCTTGAACTGGATGACAAGTGCATACTATACCTGCCTTTGCCTACTTCTCAGAGTTGCCCACAATCCAAAACAGGAACATTTCTTACCTGAGGAAAAAGGGGTCGCTCATCTCTCTTCTTTTTCAAGCACTCTGCCATTAGCCTCTTCATGGCTTTTGGACAATTACTTCTAACTTTACTGAGATCTGGAGACAGATATCCTCGTCCCACCATAAAAATGATCTTTGTTTTGAAAAGGAAAAGGGAAAGAAATTTATAAATCAAAACATGTAACAATCAAACAAACAAATGTATATATATCAAGAAATGTTTCAGCTGGAACAAGTAGGTTTCACCATACTTTGTGCACCAAAAGTGATAATAAAAAGAATAATCTGCTGTGTTGCAGCAACATGCCTGAAATTTTTAAATGTGCAATTTAACGGTTTTGTGCTGACCTATTTCATTTGAAAAGTCAATGGCAAGTGCACACCTAAGTGCAATTAAAGAAACATTCAGCACATACAGCTGTAAATCTTCACTTATGAAAAGCAAGGAGTCTCTTCACATATTTTCTCTTCCCTATTTTTTCAAAATATTGGGGGGGGGAAGATACACAGACACAGAGACATACAGAGAAACTTCTGATTTTTCAAACCTTTATACAAAACAAAAGATAAAAGTGGAAAAATGCATACTTGAAACATGAAACACTTGTCAGCAACAAAAATACCTTCTCATTAGAGACTGAATCCCCTTTCCCAGCAATACCCTTCATGAGGTTGCATACTTAGGACCAGCTGTTCATCTTTCACCTTGCGGAGTGTCCCCTCAAGGGCCAAACATGACACAAGCTGGTCCCCATTTTGCTGCAAAGTGAAATGTCCATATTCAACTATAAATCCTGCCTGGACCAAGAACCAGAACAGTTGGATGACATCATTGGAGCCAGTCCTCGTGAGCTGGTTTCTGAGGCTTTTCAGAGTTGCCATCTTGGTCTGGCTCAGGAAGAAGCTGGGCAAGCAGATCATGCTCTTGTTGGCTGCTTGGTATGGGACACAGTAGATGTACATGTTCTTGAAAGAGTTCAAGTCCAAGACACCAAAAAGGATGCTAAAGACAGCAAAGAGCAGCAGCAGCCGCCAGGGACAGTCCAGAAAGGCATGGAACAGTCTCCTCCATCACCTTCTTGCAGAAAGGGTGAGCCACCAGCAGTGCCAAATCTAATGGGTGGACAAAGGTGCCTGTGGCCAGGATCCCATGCAGCAGCTGTCACCGAAGATCACCAGTTCTCCTGAAGAAGGACAGTTTGTACAGGACATAGGCAGACAAGGTTCTTTAGGTAAATGTGATGTCTTTTATTAGACCAACTAAATAGTTGTAAAAATGGTTCTTTGCAAGCTTTCAGGCACAAACATCTTTCTATGGACACAGGGAGAGTCTGTTGTTGTTTTGTGTTCTCCTGGATGGAATAGAAGCCAATATGCAAAATGCAGGTCTGAAAATGCAAATGTGTGGCAGTGCAGATCAAAGACCATGGGAGACAATAGGTGTGAGACAGGTAGGTAGAAGCAGGGAAGTGGGGAATGTTGACTTAGGACTATCTGAGGGCAGGCAGGTGCCATAAATCCAGCATACTTATAGGCTCGGCAGTGCTATACTGGTTAGCACTACAGATGAAAGGGACTTGAGGGTCATGAGCAACCACAAGATGAACATAAGCCTTCAATGTGATGCTGTGGCT
>NW_017729022.1:75809273-75815404 GCF_001723915.1 Gavialis gangeticus
TCTGGGGTCCCTTCCAGCCCAAATGTCTATGAAATCTATTACATCTAACGTCTATGTTAGTCCATGATCTTTTGTGTCCAGTAGATCTATGATTTGAAGTTCGTAGGCTCACCCTCAAAAGGTGTTTTGTAAATTCCCTTTCAGGAGTAGAACTCAGAGATTGGAGAGAGAGTAGTGGTCTTAGGAGAAGTGTGCACCCACAGTTAATTGGGTTTTCAGTGTGCATTCATTTTGGTACACAGTTGTTTGGTTTCTCCTACAAATTTTCCATAAGGGAATTTAGGGCACTGGACGAGATTTAATACATTTCTGGAGGTGCAGATGTAAGATCCAGGAATAGTGATGGTTCTGCTGGGGGGTGTACTTATTGTGGGGGTAGTGGAGACGTGTTGGCAGGTTTTACATTTCTTGTCCTGGCATGGTCTGGATCCATTTGGTGTGTTTTGGGCTGTAAGAAGTTTGCTTCTAGTGATGGTGAGGTGTGGTGGTTGTTTAAAGGCTAGGATGGGTGGTTCTGGGAAGATCTCTTTAATAACTGGGTTTTCTTCTAGTATGGGTTGCAATTGTTTGAGGATTTTCTATATAGGTTCCAGGGAGAGATGGAATGCACACTAATGGTGTGCAATTCATGGGCATTTTCTTTTTGTACTGCAGCAATTCTTCAGGTGGTATCAATCAGACTGCAGGTTTTTGGTCCAAGTGATGAACATGTCACCTATATATCTTAAGTACAGCACAGGTTTGATGGTGCAGTTCTTGAGCAATTCTTCTTCCAGGTGGCCCATAAAAACATTGACATATTGTGGGGCCATTATGGTGCTCATAGCTGTGCCAATGGTCTGGAGGAAGTGTTGGTTATTGAAAGTGAAGTTGTTGTATGTGAGGATGAAGTGTGTAAGTTCAGTAATATCTTTAGGTCTGTACTCCGAGTTGTAATCTTGCTCTTGTAAGCCAGGCTGTTCCCAGCATTCAACATGCCTGCCCCAAGCGCTAGAAAGAATCAGCCTGGTGCTGATGCCGGCCCCAGCCTGCAGGGGAAGCCTGCTGTCATACCACGTGCAGATCCAGGGGCATGCACCCCCAGGAAAAACCTGACACAGCCCCTCAGCCCTCCCAGGGGGCATGGAGTAGCAAGAGGTGCACCTTGCCCCTCCCCCCGCACCAACAGTTCTCGTTGCAGTGGGCGCTGGTCACTCCTGGGGCCGCTGCAGCAGGGGCTAGGGTGAGTGCAGACGAGCTGTGCTGTGTCCCACACCACCCAGGGCTCAGCTTGCTGCTACTCCCTCCAGTCCCTGCTGCAGCGGCCCCGGGAGCAGCTGACACCAGCAGCCTGTACCACGGCATGGTGCAGCCCAGGAACTGGGGTGAGTGGGAACAAGTGGAACCGAGGCATGGGGGGGACAAGCAGAGCACAGTGCAGCCTTGAGAATGACACCCCTTACGTGGCAAGCCATACAAGGAAAGGCTGAGGGATCTAGCACTCTTCAGCCTGAAGAAAGAAAGGCTGAGAGGGAACCTGGTAGCAGCTGACTGCTACACTAGGGAAGTACATCAAGGGTGCAGTGAGCAACTGTTCACCAGGGCACTCAAAGGGAAAACTAGGAGTAATGGCCACAAACTCCTGGAAGACTGATTCAGGCTCAACATTAGGAAAAACTTCTTCACAATTAGAGTGTCCAGACTGTGGAATAAGCTCCCTCCAGAGGTGATGCAATCACCTACCCTGGAAATCTTCAAGAGGAGACCAGACAGTCAGCTTGCTGGGGTCACCTGACCCCCAGTTGTCTTTCCTGCTTGGTGCAGGGGGGCTGGACCCGATGATATTCCAAGGTCCTTTCTGGCCTTATAATCTATGAAAGTCCTGGGACGATTTTGGGCTGCCTAGGGCAGGTTTTTCACGTTCTTATGGTTCAGGACCAGCAGTAGGAATTGGGATTTCTCCTGAATGGATTGGGTGGGTTGCATGAGAGTTCACCTTCTCAGTGCCAGTAGCCCCAGCAGAGGCAGGGGTGTAGACTGGGAACCTCACTTCCTCTGTACCATACCTCACCCTGGGCTGGGGTATGGTTGTCCTCCCCCTATGTGGGTTAAGCCATTCTTGCAGCAATTTGTTTCTTCCTTAGGCCAGGTGAGCAGGGCTGCCACAGCAAAAACACACAATCTTTTCTGTAAAAAGGTAATACCATGCTCCCCCAGCATGCATCACAGGGAGAAATTTCAAAGATTTTCCCCCATCCTCCAGGATTTAAAGACTTGCCTTGCTCAGGGGCTTTAGAGCCAAGTGAGATTTTACAAGTGGGGCTTGTTATCTTACCAAAGCAAGCCAGATCCTCAGCAAACTTGTCACTGCAACAAAAAAGGGGGGCAGGTGGTGTTGGACAATACGACCTTTATGGCCAGACTGTTTAAAGGCAAAGCAGTAACAAAGGCCATCAGGTACTTTTTTTTTAAATTATAACAACTGTTTTAAAGTTTCAACACAAAAAGGTGAAAGCACAAAATTATATGGCCATCTTAGGGCTGAGTGTGAAACACCTGTCAGCAACAAAAACACTGCAACACCAGATATTAACCTCCTCCCCACTACCCAATGCCCCTCATGGAATTACACATTTAGGACTAGCTGTCCATCTTCTACCTTGTAGAGTGACCCCTTGATAGCCCAACAAGGCACAAACTGGTCCACATTCTGTTGCCAAGTGAAGTGTCCAAGCTCAAATGCGGTGCATGCCCAGATTAACAAAGAGAGCGAGCTCACTCCTCTATTGAATTGACCTGAGCTAGAATAAATGGCCAAGAAGTGATGCTGTAACATACATCTATTCATACAGCACTTACACTGTTCCTTATATTTTAAGAAATGTAACTATTTCATGTCTTGTTTCCAAGGCAAAGAATTTATATCAAAAAAGCTACCCAGAAAATTGTTTCTAATTTTGCATTCAATCCAATCACTTTTGCACTCCTATTAGGAGGCAACCCAAAGCTCCTCCACAACACCTTTTGAAACCCTTAAGTACCAGCTGTGTACAATATGAAGACTTGCCTATTCTGTTTCTGCTGCAAGACAACAGACTTTTCAGCATCAAGGAGAACGTTTTTTCTTTGAGATGAAAGGCTTAAACGACATTAATAGCAGAGGAGGATTTCTACAGGACAGGCCTGAATAATCTATAAAAGTGACTGGAGTGCAGAAGAACACTGAGGTGCAACTACATCCCAGAACAAGTGAGGATGTTCATTGTAAAACTTGGACTGGACATTTTCTGTCTCAGCTAGAACATGCTAGCAGCATGTTTTCACTGTGACCTAAATATGTCAAGAGAGAGATAGGTTTATATATCCCTTCCAGTCAATGGGGAGAGGTAAATAAAGCTAGTGCATTTCACTGTATTTTACATGTCAGCTGCATCTGTGGCTTAAAATTTGTTCCAACACTCATGTCACCCTGCCACCAGACACAAAGGATTCATGAAGCTCTCAAATGGTTTATGTGAAATAGGCCTAAGTACAGCTGGTAACTGGTTACAACCAGCTGACTGGGAACATGGGCAGTTTCCCTCCTTCAGACACACAGAAGACACAGAAATACAAATACAAGCAAGTCACTTTGAGTTGATGAAGTGTCCTGATGTATACTGAAACAGCCATATTACATTATGTTTTCAGACTAACATTGTTATGACTGCATTTGTCAAGTGTAGATACTGAAAGTACAGGGACACAAACACGAACATGTTACAAATAGTCTCTCTCAGATCCTGGATAGTTTTCGCTAAAGACCTTGACACAAATATCCCATCTTCAAATTGTGCTAGGAAGTTAAGAAACAGGTAAGTCTACTTAACATTATTACATGGACCATGTTAAAATCCTGAATCTCAGTGAATTGGTGCATACACTTCTCAAGCACAAAATGAATATCAGATATGAAATGTCATGGCCACATTGCCACCTCCTCAGTTCTTCTCTTGGACTATTTCTTATGCCTGTTATTCCCTTTTTCAGAATTAAACTAGGTTACCATAAGTAACCAGTTCCCTCGTTAACCAGTTTCCTGACACACATTTTTCAGAATCAGAAAACCCATACCTGCAGTAGGAGGGGGAAAAATGATCAGAAGTAGTAGACAGATTGACGCTACATGGCTGAAGAGGGTGTATAAAGATGAGAAGGGACATCTGAAAAAGGACGTGAAGGCTCATTTCACAAGCCTCTATTAATTCTATGTTTCAGTTAGCCTACAACAAACAAGTGAGAAAGTGCAATGAAAACCTCCCCAAATTCAAGCTCTCTTTACCTGGTCCCTGTTGTTGATGTTCGAGTACGGTAACTGCCCAGTCATCAGTTCATAAAGAACAATCCCAAATGCATATACATCCGACTGAAAGCTATATGGGTTTTTATCTTGCATCCTAATTACTTCTGGTGCCTGTACCATAAAGGACAGAGTTAGTATTCACTTCACAGTATTAAAATGCCATTTCACAAAACAAATGTAAAATTTTGCTTTTAAAACTATAAAGTGCAGCAAAAGGGTGCCATGCACAGCTGTTCGTTCAATTTTAGGTTCCCTTGGTGTCCAAACATAAAGGTTTCCTGGTCTACTGTTGGTTACATATGCAATTCAACCTAAAATATTAACACATGATGGATAAATTTCAAAATCTGCTGGCTCTCTAAGTGGGTGAGGTCATGACTGTACTATATGATGGAAACTGACCCCATTACAGATTGAGAAGCCATTTTGGAAAGTAAAATTACAATAGTGCTAAAGAACCATCACACCTATCAAAATCTTAAGGTAGTAAGAAAGGAAGAAGTTGGGCTAAACATATGACCATCAAAACATTTCTTCTGAAGAGAGAATTTGATTCAAATATCTCGCAGCCTCTTCAGAGTAGCTACACTTGAATAAATCAGATTGAGAAGCCTATTATTTTTAAACAAATGTGAGAGAATATTTCAGATTTCACTGATGTCTTAAAGACACATTTAAAGAACAGAGTAAAGTATTAATTTAGTGTTTAGTATTATAATATAACCTTGTCAGCTGATGTTAGGTTTGTATGGTCTGTCTGCTTGAGAGATGTTTTGAGACTTCTGGTTAAAGAAAAAAAATTGGGACTCAAGTATTCTAAAAACAATACCTACATACCACCCTTTACTTACCATCCAGAGAATAGATCCAGACAACTGTTCAAATTGATGGGACCCACTCCATCGTGATTTCACTGTGGCTAGACCAAAATCACCTATTTTTACTGTGAGGTCTTCATGAAGAAATATATCTATAGAGAAGTTAAGGTAAAAAAGCATAGTTCCTAATGTTCCCTACAAGCACATATATATTAAATAACTCTATATACCTGCAATGCTAGTTGTTATCAATTGGCACCATCCATGAACAGTATAAAAAACTAAGTAGTCAACTCTCATATATATCTAGATTCCAAACAACCAGTGTCTGAGAAGTGCTATATTTTAGCTTGCAGTAATGATAGTGTTAATAAACTAGGCCCCAAATGATTATATTAAAAATGTCAAGTCCTTAAAGAGCTGCATATCTCTGCAAGTCTATAGACGAGTTGGCACGACCCTTCCATGCGGTATCTGGTGGGGGTATCTGAAATTCACTGGGATACTTCTACAAAACTTGTTTTCTCTTTACAATCATGTTAAAAGGCACAAAGAATATTTTTTATTTTGCTTCTCACATTGTTACCCATTGCCAGCCAATGCTGACTCTCCTTTAACATTTCTGCAGGTGAGCTGATCTTCACGTTCATTCATTTCTGGCAGAATAAAGGGGACTTATTTTCATGTTCCAAATTTACATCTTTGGGAAAGGATACTATTACTCTTGAGGTCTCTGTGGATGATTGACTTGGCATGCAAGTAACTGAAAAGAAAGAGAATATTTTAGAACAGATAGTCAAGCACCCATTTCATTCATCAGTAGCTGAAAGTATACACTTTATTCAGCTGAAGCAACAAACTGTTGTGTGTTCAACACACAAGTACTGTTCAAAGCAGGAAAATTACAGCTACCCTTGATGGCTCTTTCAAGCAAAACAATGAAACTAATAACCACCCCCACCCACCCACCCCCACCCCTTATACTTCATCAG
>NW_017729022.1:75815529-75849131 GCF_001723915.1 Gavialis gangeticus
ACGCACCCCCACCCCTTATACTTCATCAGCTATTTTGTTTTACTGTCCAGAAATCTGGCACACTCTCAGAGCTCACAATCTAACTCTGGGTCTTAACCTACTTAACCTTGCTTCAGACTGAAAACTGTTTTATGTTAGAAGTAATCACCCCTTGAACTGAGTTGCCAACAGCCACGCTTACAACAGAAGCATATTAAAAGGTCTATTTTAAATTTCTACCGAGTAGAAATAACAGTACTGTCATAAAATGCAGCAATACACTGGGAGAGGACTCTGGCCTCAGTACAGAGATAAAAACTAGTTAACTCTGCACTTGGAGGAAGAGTAAAAATGAAAAAGAGCAAATACCATCTCAAAGTTCATTACAAACAAGTAACACAATACTTACTCCATGCCTTGTGCAGTTTGCCGTGCAATATCAATGAGTTTGATCATCTCAAATTTGGTCTCAATGATGTGTAGATGGTGATACAAGCTGGAACCTTCGCACCACTGTGTGACAATAGCCAGCTGTGGCTTTGTTGAATAACCCATGAAGAGCAGGATATTCACATGTCTTGTTTTCCTGTAGGAGAAAACTCACTGAAAAAAATCAATGACAAACTTGAACTGAACTATCTAAATCAGGGGTGGCTAACCTCCAGAATGTACGCTACAAGTGGCAAGGGCAGCCTCTATGTGGCACAGAGCAGGGGAGGCAGGGAGCAGAAAGCAGTGGCAGATCAGGCAGGAAGGAGGCAGGGCAGCAGATAGGGCAGGAGAAAGGGATTAAGAGTGGCACTTGGGAAGGATGTCAGGCTAGTCAGTAGCATGCCTGCCAAAAAGGCTGGCCCCCACTGATCCAAATAAGATATGGTAGCTCCCTTTAAATGCATCAGAAAACAAACACAAGTATATAGTTCTCTAGGTTGCTTTCATTGTATAAGTCACTATTCAGATTTATGTCTAGAAAGGAAAGTATAGTGGTGGCTAGAAAAATACGTTCCAAAAATACAAATTATTATTTCCACTTCTTTATATTTTGGAAAATAAGAACAGTGTTCCTTAATCTGTGGGTAACAACTCATAAGTGAGTCACAAACAAACTTTAAAAATGGATCAATGAATTTTAAAAATGGATTCTCCTTTTAAAGAGAAAAAAGTGGGAAATAGTGGCTTTTTCCTTGCAAGTTGTCAGGGTTCCAGCTTGCAAGGGGCTACGTGGGGCCCCCCATGCCTCACATACCCACCCCCTTCCCCACATGCTCAGGCCTGGAGTCAGTGGGTCAGGAATGAGGGGCACTAGGTTGGGACTGGCCATCGATGTTTACAAATGGGTCCTGGTCCAAAAAGGGTTGGGAACTACTGTTCTAGGCAGAAAAACAAGAATAATGATTCTGAAACAGCGTTAGATGGACTATCTAATGTCAAACTGATAATTTATATTTCCTTACCTGAGCACTCCTACTTCATTTTTGAAGGCCTGTAACTGCTGAGGTGTGGGTGCTGTAACATTCAACATTTTTACTGCCACATCACCTTTAAAAGGCAATTAAAAAAAAGATATACAGTTTAAATAGATTATTCAATGGATGTAATACAAAATAAAGCAAAAGTAAAAAATAAAATGTTTTATCCTGTAGCCTTCCCTAAAGTCATCAAGCCATTAACATGAAGAAAAAAAAAGGAGGAGCGACTCTTCCATAAAAATACAAAGGAAAGGATAATTTCTTACTTTACTAACAGATATTAACTCTAACATTTCCAAACCCCACCCCCCTCTCCCTTTCTTTGGAGTTCCTCATACAGTCAGAGATTGACACCTTAGGCTCACTGGCTTTAGAATGCATTTTTAGATGATAATTATTCATTACCACGAGCAAAAGAACAGTTTCTTAAATTTGCAGCCCCAATTTCTCGTATTTAAACTACTGCTTTGCTAAAAATAAATCAAAACATCTAAACAGCTTCCTTCATGATGCTCGAGAACACCAGTTTGCCATATTGGCAACATACCATGCCATTTTCCCTTGTAGACTGTTCCAAATGATCCAGACCCTATCCTTTGCCCAACTGTAATCTGTCCATCTGGTATCTCCCAATCGTCACTTGAGTCCCGTCGACCAAGGGTTTTCTTTAAAAAGAAAAACACAATTGTGGTAAAATTATATAAAATCACCGTGTCCTTTCCTAAAGCTTTTATATGTTCCTTTCTAAACCTGAGTGCCTCAACAGGGTGCATCATTTAAAATTTTAGTTTGAAAGCATTTCCAGAGCAAGTCAGTAATATTTGATTTATAATTTAGTCTTTACTCTTTTCCAGCTGAGTACATACTGTACCCTCAGCACAGTGGTACACCAAGTAATTTCCTACCATAGCAATTATCAAGGAATCAGATTTTGATAATAGGCACTAATAAAGTTGTAAAATTTCAAGTAATAAATGGAAATCTCAGGGATAGGAATTTCAGAGAAATAATGCTTAAATTGTGATTTTTTTTCAAATGTTATTTTCAAGGGATTAGCCTACATTAGAGATTCAGGAAGCCAATATTTGTCAAAATGATAGGACAATGTAAGCAACTTCACTGAAGGGAGATCAGATGTGCATTAACAAATGTATATATCCATAGTCTTTTGCGTGGTACCTAGCAAAACTTTTATATAAATGATTCCTTCTTCAGTCCTAGTTATTTAACACTGCCCTGTTGTTTACTGGCTTAGAGAGTGCAATTCCTTCAGTAACTATTTCTAGAATAATTTTAGATGTCCTTCATAAAAGGGAAGCTATAAGAATAAGGGCATCTTTGTAAGAGCAGGAAAACACAGCTATTCTGCTCCTTACCATTCTATTCCTATCTTCTGAAGATGAGGATGACTTCCTTTCTCTCTGTGGACCTGGGGACTTCTGTAATGCTTTCACACTGGTGAGGGACCCAGGCAATGAGGCAGGAGGTGTGGCAGACAAGCCCGTGGTTGAACCTATATTTGAGAAATTTAATAAATGAATTTTATGTAAAAGTATTAAAAAGACAGTTATATAATTTTTAAAAATATTAAGCACAGAAATTGTGTTTCAGATGCAGTATCTCCAAATATAAAATGTACATGTTCCGAGTGAGGAAATATGAACTTCTGGACTACTGTATTAAATATATGAATTAGTATTGCAGTCTTAAACATCAAGAAGCAGCAAAGTGTATAGCAAACATTTGTGTACTAGATAGCTCCCAATGGTTTGTTATTGGATTATTTGAACAACAATCTCTCTTTGGACAAATAGATGTTTTGATGTTTCCAGCTTCTTTGATAAGAAAAATAATACTTAAAACTTAACAGCCAGCTTTTCAGACTTGCTCTTGCTAACCAATAATAGCCAGGACACAACAGATTTGAATTAAAATACAACTATACATGATAGCTGGGAATGTTGGGGTTTTTTGGTTTTTTTGTTTTTTTTTTTTAACAGAGTTCCTAAGTGCCACCTAAAAATATTTGGCTGTTTCAAAGCTAGCTGCCAGTAGAGAGCACTTATTTATTACTAGCAAACTAGAGCGTAGTGGGAATTCAAAAGAAAAAGTACTATAGCTAGCCACTTACAGCTTATCATATTAACTAAAAAATAAACAATCCATTGGTCTGGTATACAGTTTGTTAACAAAATGACCCAGAAAAATAATAGGACTGTTTTAGAGCTCCAATGCTTTTTTTTTTTTTACAAAAACAATTCTTCAGACTAGATACTGGTTTTTAATATTGCATCATAATTACTAACAAGATCATACCGACACTCCCAATGTGAAGGAGGAATGCAAGTCTACCTTTTATGTTTGTGTTGCTCTGCTAATTATTGCAAATCACCACGCAAGACCCCAAGTATTTTACAGATGCTTTCTACTACAATGGGTTTTGAGGAAATGGTACAATACATGTATTCTTTCCTTCCTTGCACAGCAATTATATTCTTATTAAAGCAGATAAGTACAATTAGAAGAACCTAAAATACAAGATATAGAAAAAGCAATGCATCTTTTAGTGGGGAAAATCAGGACTGTCCAAAATTTCAGCAGCCATTTCATTTTAGAGGTGTTTTGGCCCATTTTGGCACTCAAAACACTGAATCCAAAAAAAAAAAAAAAAACCCAGAAGGCTCCAAAACATCTCCAAAATGAAATGAAACCATTTGAAATATTTTGGAAATGTTTCAGAGGTGCCCCTGGGGAATAGTCCAGCACCGCCCTGCAGCCCTCCTTCTGAAGTGCCAGGAGCATGGGGTGAGGCACGGGATGGGCCCAGGCAGGGCAGCTATAGGGGCTTCTTCCACAGCTCCCCTCACCGGAACAGAGGCAGCCACAGCTGGAGGAGCCAGGGAAGAAACCTCCATGGCTGCCATACCTGGCCCCATCCCCTGCCTGGCACCAGCACTGCACTTATCAGCTGTAGCAATGGTGATCAGGGCCTCTGAGGGCTCGTAGCAGAGCCCCTCTGTGCAGCACGGAGCAGCGGGGATCACCCCTCCTGGTTGGCACCCACATGGCAGCTGTTGCATTGCGGGTGCCGCACGGATTGGCAGGGCGTAGCATGCCATCTGGGAGCTGCGGCTGCACCCGTCCCCAGCTCCCAAACAGTGCGCAGCACCCTGGTGAGCTGTGCTGCACCTGCACCATGGGGTAGCTGCCATACAGGTGCCAGGTGGGGGGCGATCCCCACTGCCCCCACTGCGCAGGGAGGCTCTACCACGAGCCCTCAGACCCCAATAGCTGCTGCTACAGCCGCTGAGTACACGGCTTTTCTTCCTTTTTTTCCCCTTCTTTTTTAAGTGCTGGGGAATGGGGCTGCCATGGGGGCTTCTCCTGCAGCCCCCCCCCCCACCAGGGAGAGGCAGGCAGAGCCAGAGAAGCCGTGGGAGAACCTGCAGCCGCCCAGCTGTGCCTGCCTCTGCCTTGCTGATCCGAATCAGCACCGAAACAGCGTCAAAACTCTAAAACAGATTCAGCCAAATCAAAATGGAACAGTGATCCAAAACATCAAAACGAATCACTGTTCTGTGAAACAGCCACATCCGAAATCGAAATGAAACAGCTGTTTCACATAGCCCTAGGAAATATGATTCCAGAACAGGTAAAACTATTGTAGGTAATCTGTAAATATACCAAAAGCCCAGTTTTCCAATTATAGGTTGGCTATTTCACCAATACCCAACTGTAACTTGTCTAAGTCATTAGCCTGGAATTTGAAGTTACATTTCCTGATCTAAATTTAAAATGTTCCTGTTTTTTAGCCAACTCCATTGAATGAGAGCTGGGTTGCAAATACCTATTTTCCAAAAGTCTTTGGCATAATCTGGCAAGTGTTTAGTCCATAAAATGAGCAGCTCTTGGTATTCTGAAACAAAAATCTTTGAAGCAGCCAAAAAAAGTAACATTTGAAAAGCATGCGCCACCATGCAGCCACTCATATACGCAGAGGTACATTATATACAGAAAAAATATTTCATGTTATTAATAACTGGTATTTTTAGCATATAATTTTTTTCTCGTTTTAGCTAGGATTTTGGGCAATCAACAAAAAAAGACTTAGCTTCAAGCCTGAAAGACCCCCTGACTCAATGAGATATTAAAATGCACAGGTCTTGTATAGCAATATCAGTACACAAATGAATGCTGAGTACAATGGGAGTTTACACAGTACCTCAACTGGCACTATTGTCTAATCTGGTTCAGATTACTTGGAACCCCAATTTAACAGCAAATGGAACCCTCAAAACATACATATCATAACAAGTTGACACAATAAGTGATCTCTAGAAACTTAAAAGCTAACAAGATAACAATGGAAATGTTTGTAATTTGTATTTTCTCTCTCAGAGTCCTTTTTAAAAACAGAGAATATTAAACTCTGAAAATTATTAGAACACTAAACTGACTTAAACAGTCAAGGAAATTCAAAGTTAAGAATGTTACTATGTCCTTAACAGTTCACTATCCAAGACTCTCTGTTTATATAAATTACAATAAGAACTATATATAGAAACCTCAACTCTGAAATTCCTTGATTGAAAAGCTTTAAGTCAAATTTAACACATAATAGTTTCCAAATGTATAAGGGTGGAAGTGAGTATGTGTGAAAAGCACATTCAAAGCATTCCAGCCAGGCCAAGCAAGAAATTGAGGTGTTCTGATAAACTCACACACTTACATACACACAGTGTGAGGGTGAGACATAAACAGCATCTGTGGTTTTACTTATTTTGTTCTGGGTGAAAACAAGAAAGAAGAGCCCAACTACCTCTGAACACTGGGCCAGGCTCAAAATCAAACACTATTTCACTGGGGACAGAATGGAGGAGGGGACTGGGAGTCCGGGATTGGTATTTCCGAAGACAGCGCATCAACTGGTTCAAAGGGGCTGTTAGAGAGAAAGAGACGGGCAGGCAGAGACAGAAAGACAGACACACAGAAGAAATGAAAGAAGTCATGGGAAATAACTAGGATGCTTTGACTCCTATCACAGACTGATTTTTGGACTTCGAAGAAAAAATATTTATTAAAATGTTCTTTAAAAAAATGGGTTTTGACATTGTCCTCAGATGCCAAGCACACAGCTTACGACAAAAGTTAAAACTGACATGATAATACAACATTCAAACACTAGACAAAAATGGCCAAAATTGTGAAAAACCACACCTTACCAAAACATACAAGATAGTAAAATCTGGCAAGTTCTTAATCAGTTACATTTACGTATTTAAAAGAGAGGGGAAAAAATATGTTTATATATAGTATAACAAACTGTAACTCCTCCTAACACAAAGCATTAGCCAGCCACCACCTTTCTGGTTAACAGATACAGATGGCAGATTTAAGAATGCCAATGGCTTAAGGTGTAAGACCCTGAAGAGTGCAGTAGAATGCACCAGCATAACTAAGACTTCACTGAGAGGTGAAGCAAGTCATAGTTAACAGAAGACAACACGCTGGTTGACTATTTGGATCTAGATAAATAGTCATATGCCTGTCCTCTTAGGGAACAGCTTTGTCATTTTCAAGTGACTAAATACAACAAAGACAGACCCTGTACCCTGACAACAAGCACTTAAGAGTTCTTCTTGCAGAAAGCAGATGTTGCAGGCCATGTGTGACATGTACAGAACAATAAGACAACCTTCTGTCATGAGTTTTGCTGTAACTGGAAGTTAAGGCCGTCTACACTGTCTACAACAGTGCTACTGAGGGGCCTACAAAAGACATGGCTTTAATCTGAGGTCCTAATTACTTGTTTCCAAGGTTAGCAAAGGCATGCAGTAGAGCAAAGCAGCATCTTCAGCAAGGGGCAGAGGGGGAGAAGAACTGGAGTATCTTATGCCATTTAGACTAGAGGATGCAGCAATTAACATGGCCAGTTCACAAACCATGTTGACAAGCTTCAAAGGAAGCCTCTGTTGACTCCTTAGGTGGAAGGATAGTGACTGGCATAAAGGGCATTGTGTGCACAGTGTGAAGTTAAGGAGCATGAGTGTGCATGTGTGTATAGGGACATTTCCCCAGGACTCCATCAAGATGAGAGGGATACCCTTCCTCCTCTTGATGCAATTAAAACCTTTCCTCCTTCTGTCTCCCCCACTCCCAGAATGACTGGTGAATGACAAATCTTTATCAGACAGATGCTAAACATCATGGACAAGCAAGTATAAATATATTGGTTGCTTTGTTGACATCTCCCTCTCTCTGTTTTGCAGAAATAAGTAGTACAAAAGGGAGGGGCAAAGCAATCATATAATTATATTTAGTAACAGAGAATTCTTTAAAATTACTTACCTCCCTCTCCTCGTAACCCCTGGTCTCTAATCAAGTCCTACAAACAAAAGCACAAATATGTATAACAAATACAAATATTTCAAAGTAGTGCCACCCTAGAAGCTACAATTAAGATTGCAGTCCCATCCACCACCGTACCAGGTATTGTCCAAAGAGTAAGA
Organism: Gavialis gangeticus; assembly: GCF_001723915.1. Lineage (NCBI taxonomy): Eukaryota > Metazoa > Chordata > Crocodylia > Gavialidae > Gavialis > Gavialis gangeticus. The sequence goes on from NW_017729022.1 coordinate 75,823,487, forward strand.
CAGTCACCACCGTGATAATCTTACAATCTAATAATTATAATACAGAAAAAAAAATACACAGACAAAACCTATTTACTTTAAAACAGTGAATCCCAATGCTAACTTGAGATATGGGCTAGTTAAAAGACATGTTTACTTGAAGGTATTGATTTAAACTTCCAATTAAGTCAATATGCAAGGGGAAATATTGAACCAGAACTGGTAATCATTTTCCCAGTTAGTTGTCTGCAATATAATATGGTTATGACTGTCATACAGGATGATGGGACATGACTTCCTTATGTTGGAGAAATGGACTAAAATAACCTCTGTTTTTTACTTCTAGAAAGGTTCCTGATTTCTGCACCAAATTAATTCAGTTCTTTTTAAAGTTGTTCATTAATTTTAATAGGTTATTTTAGCTTATAATACAGTATTCACTGAGTACATCTGCTACAAAATATCCAGAGACTAACAACCTAAAAATGCAATTTTACAACTAGTAATAGACTTAAAAAAGCAATTTTCTAAATGGAGAAAAAAAAAAAAAAATCAAGCTTGTTCCCTTCACAGGTCAGTTTTCATCAGTGTGTTTTAAATCTGGAGGCATGGTGACCCAGGAAATACTAACTTTGCTTATGATTCAAGTAAGAAGTAAAAAAAGATTTTGCACATCTGAATATCTATGTAGACCTTAAGACCATGTAAAGTGACAACTCAGTAATTTTCAGACTGCAGACTCAAAACTAGAATACGCATATGGGGAAGGGAGCTATTAAAAAAAAAAAAAAAAAAATCAAGATTCAGGCAGGTACTGTGTTTATCTGAATCTAAAATGTCCCTGAGTTTAAGACAACCCCCAACAATTAGATCCTATACATGTAAAATTTATAAATGTGTTATCATTCTCCATGTATAGAATCTAATTACTGGAGGGTCATCTTTAATTCATCTTTCCCACTGCTGAAGAGGGGCATGTAGTAGGAATGTAGGTGGTGTGAGGAGGTCAAGCAGCTTGCCCCCCTGCTTGTGCCTGTTCCCCCACTATCCCTCAGCCTCTGCTCTCCCCGCACTCTCTCTCCAGCCGCTGCTCCCCTCATTCCCCCCTCCCCTTATCTTTGCTCCACACAATAGGTTCTGAGCACAACCCCAGTCCAGCTCATGTAGCAGCCATATGGGCTACGCACTACTGCTGTGGGGCCAGGCTCAGTGCCCAGGCTACAATGTGTACAGAGCCTGCCAGCACGTAGCAAAAGCAAGGGGGGAGAAGTGGGGAGGCAGAGGGCAGGCAGGGGAGAAAAGGCTGCATGGAGTGTGTGGAGGGGTGGAAGGTGGGGAGAAAAGGCTGCAACGGGGAGGTTGCAGGGTGCAGAAGCAGCAGGGAATGGAAAAGGGAGACAGCAGCTGTAGCAACCCTGGATGGAGACTGGAGCCAGAGCCAAAGCAGCTGCTTGCCCCTCCCACTGCTGTCATATGTGATTTTAAGATGAGGGTCTTTCCCCACCATGTTAAATGGGAGGGGAGAAGGGAGGTCCTCATCTTAGAATCAAGTAAATATGGTATTTACAACTGGGGGGGGGTAGCAGTGCGAACAATAGTTTGTAGAGGGTTGGCCAAGATCAATTAGAAATAAGCACAATCTTATGTCCTCCATTTTCATGGGTATTAAAATTCAGTCTTCAAAAATATCAAAAACTATATGGAAAAAAAAAATCAAGACATTCATTGTAGCAATTTATTGGAGGCTCAGAAAGCAAGTCAAGGATGACATATTCAAACACCAGCATCTAATAAATCATCTTTTCTGTTAAAAGTAATATAAGGATTCACAGATAAGCAGTACTTTTAATCCTTGGCATGCTTTGAAAAAGTTGTCACTATTTTGCTTTGTCTTTTCAGGTTCATAACACTCAGGTGCACATAGCAACAATAGCTTGGGGACTGAATTTAAAAATGACTAATCGTTTGTAGCATCCTGCTTGTTTGCAGAAGTGAGGATATGGCTGTCAAAAAAGGGTTTTTGTTATTTGAAACAGGTTGTTTGATTTTCCCCACATCTCTAGACTACCAACATTTCCTCTCCTGTTATCTAAAATTTATGAACTCTTACGTAGATCAGCATGTATTTATTTAAAAAAAGTAACAGTTGTGTGTTTATGCTAAAAATTATACGCAGGCACGAGTTAGGCAAGCTGATAAGGCTTCACTATTTCAATCCATTTTTATTGATACTTACATCTATATTGACAGGCTCTATTGTATTGATGTGCACATTGGGTGCTGAAGAAGAGCGGTCCCGTTGCCCAAACTGATTCCGATGATCTTCTTCTGCTGGTCGGAAGGGCTGTGGGATTGGAATGGATTTTGAAGGAGAAGGACTAGGGAGAATTGGTGGTCTGAGAAACAAAGTCAAGGAAAAAGAGGATTTAGGTCTACAAATGCCTTCAAATACTGTATAGTGGGTGTGGCAAATCCTTTTCTTTTTAACTATGGTAAGCAAAAAACACCAGTAAGCCAGTATATAAAAGACCCACTTAAAAACAATTTATATTTAATAGTCTAGGAGTTGCTAGGATTAATTGCAACTAATTTCTGTTTTATTAAACTACCCAACTACAAAACGGTAAAACAGTGTTCCAGGGTTTAACAGTAAACACATTTGTATGACCCTAGCCACACGTTGTTTCCCTTGATGCTGGGAATTAATGGGGCCAAATATGCAGTGCAGACAATGGGATGATGCTCTGAAGCTTCTTACACACTAAGGAGTTAATGCTATATCCTATCTTTATGACAACGTACTACATCTGTACCCAACATTTAAACACACTTTACCAATTAAAGTACACATGATGAGAGAATTGGACTAAAAAAACCCCTAAAAAACCGGTCAGCAGAGTTATCAGATAACACTGATAACAGGAATCACTTGCATCAAACTTAATAAGCAAACATTCTTTCAACATCTATCTTTGGCAAATCACTTTGATCAGTGGAATATTTTGAACATTACTTGTAAATATTACAGTCATTCACTAGGAGAATCTGAAAGTTACATTTCACAATATTTAAATCACTTTTTGAAAGAACACAGGTGTTAGGGGGTCACAAAAATGCAGATAAAGCTCAACCTTCGATTTTTAGTGTCTCAAATTATTTAGTAAATAAAGCATATAAACATGCCTCTTGTTTACCAGTAAACAAAGGCAAGATATCTTGATATTTTGGTTCAGTACAATAAGTCAGCTTTGTCTTATATTCAGTTCAAAGTCAGGTATTGTTGTGTCTACTGGTCAGATTTAATCGAGTTACAGCAAAAGATCAATAAGAAAAGCTTCCCCCCACCCCCAAAGGAAAGTATATCTGAGAGCAAATAGTAAGACCATTAGAACTTATTGCAAACAGCTCTTCTCATAATAAAAGAATCCCCTAGTCTTCAGACTGACTGATGGGCTACTGCATTCACAGAAGTTAGGACAGGGAAGAGAGATAAAAGCAGAGGCAAAAGACATAACAGCATATAGCACTTATAATATTCTACCATACTCTCCCTCAAATAAGTGATCTAATTTTCTTCACAGCTCTTTAGAGACAACAGCATTTCTAATGAGGATTTTTTTTTTCTTTTCAACCAAGTATATCTTAACATCTGCCCTTAGGAGACAGGCAGACATATCGCCCTTTTCACTGGGGATTTTACATATTTTAGCATAGACCATGGAAACAGGGAAGTCCTGCCAACTTGACCTTCTACACTCCCTCATCCTACTGGTCAAAGCTACCTACCAATTTTTTTTCCAAGAGAGGGGAAAAAAGGAGAAATTAGCCACGAGTTCAATTAGCAGGGCTAATAATACGTCCCTTAAAACAGTATTTAGATCAAAACAGGACTACATCTTCCAACAAGTGGTAGAACTTGACTGTTTAAAATTCTGGCCAATGTGGAATAAGAGAACATGGAATAACCCCAATTAGGATGCTACAGAGCCAAAAATCACTAATAGATAAAACTCAGTGTTTTTTATTATTTCCCAGAGTTCTTTAATCTAGGCAGTTTAGAACATCAGGAATCTGGAGTTCTAGGAGACAACAGCTGGAACTTACTCCCATAATGGAAATTGCTTCCCTTTAACAGAATACATATGTGCGCCAGAATCTTTTCTATTAAGTGTATCTACTGAGCGTACATGTTCTGAGGCCCTCACATTCTTTTTTTTTTGAGGAAGTGAGAAAGCTACTATCCACATCATGAAACAGACAGTACATGGATCAAGATGCAGGACGAGATTGTAGTACTGCCATGTACTGAAAGATGGGAATATCAGAAGCTGGACAGAGATTTAAGGTTTAAGTACCACAGCTGTCTTAGTCCAGTACTATCACTATGTTGGCTGAGTCCTACTCGAGCTCTTGGCATTACTGGAATCAAAGGAAGTACAAAATGAAGACCTAAGGATCATGAAATTAGGAATGAACCTGAAGCTGACCCTGAGCTTTAACCCTCTTTTGGAGCACATAAACAGCATTTTCCTGTTTCCTATGGTGGCAGAAAAGTCCACAGTGAAGAAACCTCACTTGAGGAATGCTGTTAAAATAATCATTTATAGACCACTCAGTCACCCAAGTTGATCTGCCAATACACTCCATACATTTAGTAGACTAACTGCTGTGCATCTGCCAAGAAATGACTTTGAGAGGTTCCAGTCATGTGGCCTCTTGATCTAAAACAAACAGATCTTGCTCTGCTATCATTGTCATTGACTTCACTTTTCTAGTTAAACGATGATGAATATCACTGGCCTGGAGGAAGACTGGACAACCACTCTCAGTAAGTAAAGCCTAAACTCTAGAGTATTCACATGTAATTTCACTTGAGGAATCATAAATCTTCCACTTGTAAATTGTTTAGGCAGACTCCGTACACAAAAGGCGGAGGCATTCATCACTAAAATTTTGGATGGAAGCAGACACAGGCTGTCAATGGCCCCAACAAAGATAACAGGACAACAGGTGACAGAATGTGAACTAGCACATCCAACTGAAATTTGGCTGACTGATATACAGATTTCAACCACGCTTGCATAGGAAAATAGAAAGAAGTCTGAACCAAAGTCACAAAAATATAAGACAGCATGTGACCTACCTACCAGTGACAATCTTTTAACAGCATTCTCAGATAAGCCTATAGATGGGTGCTAAAATGGCCTGAAATATTTCTACTAATAGATAAGCAAGTGTGCTTACGGTTCCTATGTTTCTGTGCTGAAATTAGTATCAACTTATCTTTGTTTATTTTCAGATGTAGTCTGCTGAATGAAAGATCATTTCTAGAGTAATTTCCTGCAAGTGAGGCTATTATTCAGGTATAGGAATACTTAAGACTCCCAGCTTCGTGGAAGTGCCATGACTGACGTAGTCTGGAAATTCCAAATCCAGTTGAGAGGACAAACATTATATACTCAGTAACAGAAAAGGCCAACTCAGAAACTGAGATGCCTTCTGTGGATGAGGTAGACTACAATACAGAAATTAGCACCCTGGAGATGAAGAGAAGTCTACAAGCTTTCAAATCCAAGGACAAGATGACAGAAGCACAAAGACACCATCCTGAACTCGATCTTGCTGACAGAGGTGTTGTTTCGTCTCAAGTCCAAAATAGATTTTCTTTCTTTCATAAAATAATCCCAAAGGGAAAGTTTATGATAAAAAAGAAAGCTATACAATGCTTGAGTTACTTAGATGTAGACAGGGACTTACATTTTCCCCCTTGAAACTCTGACACCTCCTAGGCAGTTCCATCCTTGTATACTGAGAATAGAATTATTGTTACTGATGTTGTGGTTTATGCTGCTTCTGTCTAAAAGCCATGTTATAGACCTGTTTATGTTGCATGCAAGTCCTTGAGGGAATGTCCTGCCTCATCTGTTTTCAAGTTGAAGAGCTCACAAGACCACTTTGAAAAGGGAGAGCATCTCTGGTACTTGGACCTCTTTAGGGATCCCTGAAGAGCGAAACTACAGTAGTTTCCTCCACGCAATGGCTGTCACCATTTGCTGCATCAATGGTCACCAGAAGAGATTTGAGATACGACTTGTCCCTCCACTTCTCCCTTTTGCCCATTTGAAAATTTAGAAAGCAAGGGTCTGGTAGCAACAGTTTGATTTCTTTGAAGTTGGGGGGAGGGAGTGGAGAGCGGGGGGCAGGGAAATCAGACCACGGCAGGACCCAAGTCTTCTATTTATAGGTGAAGAAAATATCGACAAAAGTTAATCCAGGACAAAATGATTATCATCTCACTCAATGAGAGCTCATCCCTTCTCAGAAGGTCTAGGAATCTCTGGTTATCCAAAATGTGAACAGGTGACCCAAACACTATTGATTTTATCTAGAGACATCTGTGCAGGGACTGAATGACTCTTGGTCCATGACGCCTCATCCAAGACTAGTAACTTCTGGTGTCAGCAAAATTAATTAAGCTAACAAGTAAACACATTCTTCTGTGATGGGGAAGAAAGGAATGGCCATGTGCTGGGATAGCGAAGCAGTTGTTTACAGGAATCCCCACAGAGCTGAATAAAGCCAGCAGTGCTTGTATCCACAGTGGGGCTGATGGTTCACAAGGACAAACAGTGTCACTATCTCTGCCTGAACTCCTGTGCTTCCAATAAGAAGAATCTTTTCTGGAGTGAACAGACTGAAACCCTTCCCACTGATATAGCTAATGAAGCTCTCTTAGTACCCTCAGAACAGTGAATGAAAAAGAACAGTCTTCATGAAAAGATGCAATTCATGTGAATATGCTTGGAAGACCAAGTAAATGAGTTTTCAACAATACCCTCACAGTAGGAATTTCCTTGAAGTTGATTATACTGTCTGGTAGCTGCTAGACTAAGTCTGGGATAGTATGCTGTAAGGGAGACCAAATTGGAGAGACAGGGATTTGATATGGAAAAGACAGAGGATTTGTGAAATCCCTCCTTAGCATCTGATGAAGTCAGCTGCCACTTTCAAAAGCTTATGCATCTCTGATTTAGTCTATAAAAGATGCAAACCTATCCCGTCTTCTGCTCAACTGTGGACTAACACAGCTAATTATCTCTGGGAAATTCAGGAAGACATTGTTAATAGTATGCAAGCTACTAGCAATGATGTTAGGTTGTAACGCACGTATGTAACCTGCATTTTGTAAAGGAGCACTGAAAACACTCCTGAAAGGATTACAGGTTTTTTTGTGCTGAATGCAGCATTACTGGACCAGTGAGAAGATCGGAAGGAGTGATGGCCTATACACAGGGGTGGCCAAGCTGCAGCTCCGAAGGCACATGTGTCTCTTCAGAAATTAATATGCATCTCCTTGAATCTTTGCACAAGCACACAGTGACCAGCTTTCATTTGGAAATATACTTCCATTTGGAAACTGGCCATTGTGTGCTTGTGCAAAGATTCAAGGAGACGCATATTAACTTCTGAAGAGCCACAGGTTGGCTACCCCTGGGGGTTTAGGGAGGATTCCCTGAATACTCTAACTGCATGTACCACCCATCCTTGTTCACATCTGTACTGGACAATATTTATTCTGGACCCCACAAAAAGCACAGCAATCCCCTCCGATGAAAACACAAGCCAATTTAGCACATCCACTAAACACTCCTGAGGGACTATCCAGTTAAACTGTAACCTCTGACTGGGCAGGGGAGAGGATAGGAGAAAACCAAGGAAAAGGGACGATCCATTTGTCTTTTGGAGTGAAACCTGGTCTATGCCCAAGGTTCAGTTCTGCAGCACAGGTCCAAAGGGCTACTGCATGCATAGACTGATGACAGGGAAGGAAGTAGCAAGTGGTAGAAACTGTCAAATTCAAGGATCCAAGCACAGCTGCTACAAAAAGCAGTTTTCTGTGGTACAAATGCAGCAGACGGGCTGTGATGCACTTCCAGGACTTACAAAGGACTCCAACTGCCAAAATTGTGAGCAAGTATCTCTCGTCTCTGGCTTTCATAAGAATAGGTAATACTCAGTCTCCATGCTAGACAGCTATTTCTGTAACTGAGGGGAAGTTCTTCTGAGGTACATTTGCAAGATTATGCCATCTTATCCCACACAGTGTTCCCCCCTCCGGTCTTCTACTGTGGGAGCATTTAAAAATCAAATCATGAATAAAATATTCATAGCCTACCTGTCACATGCCTGACACATCCCTACCTCCTAAATACATTAATTTAGCTACTATAAAACTGTCCTTGCCCATGAAAAACAGACTCTATTACTGCAATGTATTTGTGCTAGCAGAGACAGAGACATCCTATCTTGATTTTTACTTTGAGATCAATGAGCAGGACCTCCTGTTAAAAAGCTATGGTTCAATTTCTAAAGAAAGGAGAGTATGCCAAAGCCATACCACACACAACCCAAGATTTCATCTTTAGTGAATAGTGCCAAATTGCAAGGCTCCCACTGCCTTCAAGTGTTACAAGTTTGAGTCCATCAGGATTATAAAGGCAACTGAGATAAATGCATGTAAATGCCAATTAATGATTCACAGATTTTATAAAAGCACAACTCCCACTCACTCCTTACACAATGTCTTTAGATATCTAGAAGCTGGTAACAATTTTTTTAAGTTAATCATCTTCTGAAGTCAACTCTCCTTACAAATACTGAAGGCATTCAAGTTTTAACATGAATGATCCACATGTCATTTAATGTACCAACAGGATTTTTCAAGTGTTTAAGACCATGTCTATCTGGAAAGTTTTTTCTCTCTCTTTTTTTTTTAAATTTAGGGGGTTTTACTTCTCCTTCTGCTCATCCAGATAAAATTAACTGAACTGAAAAAGGGGCATCTACACTGCTTTATCAAAAGTGACTTGATCCATCCCCCTTGTAAATCAGAACATCCATGCCACTGAGATTTTTTAAAATCATACAACTTTCTGCACAGGTACCCCTGGGAAAAATGTTTCACTGCTGGCTCAATGCATTAAAGGCTGTTTATCAGGGTTGGCAGATAAATATATCAAGATCTACTGGAATTTTAAGACTTGGGTCAAAATTGGGTCAAACTCCCATGATTTCTTTCACTTTGGCCCAAAAATATACCTTCTTTTTTTAAAAGCCAGAATTCACTGTCAAGTTGTCTTAGTTTCAAACAAATTTCCAAAGCATCACCAAGCAACTTGGAGAGAGTATCATTAATACAAGCAGGGTATTCCAGATGTATTGGCGCGCAAGCAGGAGCTGGGGAGGATGGAAGACTGTCACTCTTAACTGCTGTGATGATACAAGGATCTTGCTAGAAGAGGAGCGGCTACTTCTGTGGCTATTTTTGCACTGCATTTTCACAGGCCTGTAGTATTTGTTGGAGCTCTACTTCCAGTCCTGAACAACCTGCAACAACTGTTAAGGACAATGTTGCACACCTGCAGTGACCAGCAAAGATGGCAGACAGCTACTTCCATGGAAAATCAATACAAAAATTCAATATGGAGTTGTAGTACAGGAGTGTCTCACCTCAGTGTACAGAAGAAGAATGTATCCACTACCACCAGAATCACTACTTCTAGTAGTACTGGCCTGTAGTTGATCAGCCTGGTATTAGTAATCAGGTACAAGAGTTGTTTTCATGAAAGTCTGCACTGCTGTTTAGACTTGGATCGAAGTTTGCCAATACCAGGAAGTTAGTGACATCTTTGAATGCTGGAGCTATTAGGAGAACCCACACACTTCTTATCTGTCTACCAGCGAGCTTGTGATTTATCAACACAAAGAGATAATGCTCGATAGTCATGGGGGGCCTGGTGAAAAACTGTGAAAGGATAACATTTACATGGGGAGGTGTGGAAAGGTCCATCATGACATAAATAAAGCTTCCAGTGAGCAACCTACAAAAAAGTAAGGGGGGAGGCCATACATATACACAGTAAAAAAGAAAAGAAAAGAAAAAGAAACACACCCCCACACAACTTTTTGCTCCCAAAATAAATGCAGATAAAAATATTGTGGTGATTCCAGTTGTTATGTAAGGCTAGGCATGCAGTATTTGCTTTCTTCACTTACAAAGCCTTTCTCTGAGTAGCTGCAGAATGACAAGGGAGTACATTTTTCAAAGGTTATATGGGAGGCAAAAGAGTCTGAAGACCAGGCAGGAGAATTCTGTAAGGTATCTGCCTCATAATATAGATGCTTGCTGTGTTTTACAAATATCTGAAAAATAAACAAAAGCCTCAAAGAATGGGGGAGAGAAGTAGAAAGACTTTTGGAATATTGGCTGCTTGCAGCCACTAAAACACAGAAGTTGATTGAATTAGCTATTAGATAAAAATGCCAAAAAACCCCACTGAAGCACCCAATCTATACAAGTCCAGCAAAGCACAGTTTTTTAGGGTTTTTTGATTGTTTTTTTAATGTCTGCAAGTAGCTATTATAAATAGCCAGAGGGGATGCTTCTAATGTGCTTCAGGGCCAAAGAAGTAAGTTCAAGGAAGCTCATTTTAATAATAGGGATAGGAGGGAAAAATGAATGTAATCAAGGAACAAATACAATGCATTGTTTACTGTGAATTTAATTTTATTGGGAATGGCCATCCTCTGTGTGAACTGTACTTTAATAAAAACTAAGTATTTAGCACATAACAAGACAGTGCAAACTTAAAAAGAACTAAAACAGTGCAGAAACAGCTAAAACGTAGAGTGAACACATGCTAGTGGCAAACGGGGTCTCAAAAATGTGAAAAGAAAGTAGAATCAAGAGAATATTCCCTTGTCTTGGGGATGGATGCAGAGACCTACCTGTACCTTGCAGTTGGGGAAAAAGAAAGACACCAAAACAAGATTAAGTTAGGGAGTTAAGTATGAGTGCAGTACAACAACTTTCTCTAGTAAACTTGTCCAATTCTGCATCATCACCAACATACTTTCCTTTATGTCCCTTTCTCTGTCCAATCAGTCCATGCTGAGATGTTTTCAAGGAAGTGCACGTGCCCTAACCTCCTCTCTCTCATGCTTGTCCTACAGCATGAATCCTTCCTTTCATTCTTCTGGGTTTTTTGCAATCTGCTGGAACCGATTTATGAGGTGAGTAAACTTCTTCCTTTGGCTTCTTCTTCTTTCAGGGTTTGGCAAGATAGCTGCTAGCATCCCTTTCCACGTGTGCTGTGCCATGCCAAGTACTAAGAGAACACAAAAGCCACAGAAGTAATTACCATATCATTATACTAGCCACTGTACTATGGATGATAAAGTGTTATTTCTCTAAACGTTTTCAGTTTTGGAATTCTATCCTATTCTGCTCTTCCCAACCTTGGGCCATTCAAAACTATTAAACTGTGTGGGTGTCTTCAGGGTGCAGGCACATAACACTATCTACACTCCTGCAACTTGCCTACACTTATGTATACCTCTCTGAGTTGCAGCCCAAAAAGGCTGAAAAGGGTTTTGCCTCTGAAAGGGACAACCAGGAAGATATGGAACACTTATTTAACTAGGGCAACGGCTCAAACTACTGCTATAGTTGAAAAGAAACATTACTGACAGGGCTACCCCCAGCATTGTAACTGCCTTGTAGTGTACATGCTAAACTAAACTGCTACTGTGGCTTAAATTCATTTATAGTATTGGCTGATCAGGACAAAATATAACGCAGAGGATTTCACAGCTGTGATGCACATCCTGTGTTGTGTTTAACAATGCAAGGTACTGCAACAAAAGAGTGCTTGGTGGGAAACTAGACATTTTTTATATCTGGTGCATCTGCAAATGCCCAAGAATCTCTACAGCATGAGACTCCTAGAAGCTCTTTAACTTCAAGTGACCAACTCTCCTCATTTAAAACTTCACATGTATGAAAATCCTACTTCTATAAAGGTCAAGGCAATAATTTAATGGAAATCTAATTAATAATGTACTAATATGGGGCGGTCAAACTGGCAGTCTGAGTACTGCCTGTGAGGGGTTAAATGCAAAGCACACCAACTCCAGGCCCAGGCACCACTCTTATTAGTCCCTTACTGTTGTTACTGGGGGTCTCCAGGCTCCCCCTCCTTCTTCCAGTTTCCACTTCCTGCCCTCGGGTGCAGCACAGTGCAGGTGAGGAAGTGTGGGGGTAGGGAAAAAAAGACATGCAGCCCCCAGCAGCTCAGAAGTTGAAGAGCTCTGTACTAACTCATTCCTCACTTTTTTCTTTCACTAAAAAGGAACAACCTTGGATGCAGTGTTTGCAAGTGACAGAGGGCAGGTACCAGGGGGTACAGGCACTGGGGAAGGAAAGGGGGGAAGCAGCTGGCAAGGGGCAGGAGTCATGTCACTTGACTCCCCTTCAGCCTACCCCCTTTTTGCTGCTTGCCCTGCTGCAATGGTAGGAGGAACAAATTTAAGACAACCCCCCAGTAATTAGATTTTAGACATGGAAAATGTATAATTTTTCCATGTCTAGGATCTAGTTATTGGGGGGTTATCTTAAATTCCAAGACATGTTTCATTTGGGTAAATACGGTAATATGACAGATAGACACATCCATCACCTGCTTTAGCAATATCCATATAAACATAAAGGCAAACAGCCAGAATCTGGAACATTTGCAAATCTACCTAAATAGGTACAAATGGGGCCAACAATAGTATTATAACATTTAAATACTTACTGAATGATGTCCCCTCTGTAGTGTGGTCAGTTTAGCTCTAGAGCTGAGTCTCCAGAACATCTCTGATTGGGTCTCCCATCATTTACTGAGCTGGATCCATCCTGAAGAGGTCCTTGACTATCACGGGGAACTTCCTCTTGGTAAGAGTCCTTGGGTAGTTTCCACTGGTGTCTGCTTCACTGAGGGCTGTTGCCAAACCGCCAACCAATGCAAGGATTCTGTGGTGGCCTCTTCACAAATGGCCAGGCCAGTTCATCACAGTATAGCATTGTTGGAAGTACATAGTACATGTGTTGGCAGCATTACCAGAGTCCTTGTCATCTTTGGCATTTTTAGTAATTCTGTATCAGCTTCTTGGCTTTCATGCAGCACTGGCACATGTCCCAGAAGAACCCCATCTCCTGCATTTTCTCTGCTAGCTGCTTGGTAGTGCTTGGCATTTTGCTGACTACTAGAAAGATGACAATAAACAAGCTCCTCTCCCCATAAGTCTAGGAAGACTCCGACAGGAAAATACAAGTACATAGGGCATAGGGACAGTTGTGGGCTCGAGGCTTAAGATTTTACCATAAAATGGAGTCACGATAGATGCAAACTGAGTGTTCACCAGAATTTAAACAAAGGGGGACACCCATTCAAGAGGATCCCAAAGCACAAGTAATCAGGGAGACCCTTCTAAATGTGCAGCAATGTGTTTGTGGGATAATAATGGGCAGACTGCCTGAAGTAATATACGTAATCTGAAATAGGAATACGTCCATATAAACCTTGTAGCATTATTGATATAACTTATTCCAGAACCAAATTATATCACTTCAAAATTGATTAATTAATGGAACAGAATGCAACACAGAGCCAAAATAGAGAATGTGTATAAATGTAAAGCACTTTACACTGACAAAAATCTAAAGATATACAAAACAAAACAAAAACAAACAAAAACAAAAAACTTTCCAGCTTAGATTAGGCCTAAATTACTATAGAAAATACAGTACAAGATTGACCCCAATCCTGGAAATGCTTAGCCATGTGCCTACTTTTCAAGTATGTGAATACTCCTATTTACTTCTATGATACCACTGACTAACCAAGTTAAGCACAAGGGCAAGCATTCATACACCTGGGAACTAATTGTGCAGGTTGGGGAGAGGCTGTGAAGCACTATCCTATACATATGAAGGCAAACTATCAGAATATCATGTAATTAAACAGCAGGAATAATGTCATACCCAACAGAATCTGAGGGGGGCACAGAGGGGTACGATCCAGATGCTTGGTTGGTGTCTCCTAATGAGGCCTCCTCGTGTGATATTGGATGGTGTTCAAAGAACTTGGAGACAAACAGCAAACTGTGAGGTAAGAACAGAACAAAAACAAACCTAACTTGTGCAAAACGCAAAAGCTTCACAGCACAATACACTAAGGAAGTAAAAATTATGGATTAAATTTTGTATTTTACAATAAAGAATGCATTGACATGCTCCGTAAGTTGCAACTCAACTGCAAAGGAGCAAGAGTTAGTGCCCTAAACATCTTCTTGTATCAAGTAATTTTGAAATATCTTTAGGATACTTGAAGCAGTAAAGAAAAACCTGGTTGCTAGGCAGTAGAACAAACATGCAAATTTTACCTACATGTTAATTCATAGCAAATTAATTGGAAAGCTGTGTTGACGTAATTCTAAGAAGGGACTGCCAAATGGCGTTAAAACTATGGTATACACACCTCTGAGCTCATTATCTAAAAGTGCCTAAGGAAACCACAATGAATGCAAGCATAAGGAAGAAGTAAATAAATTTTTCAAGAACTAACATTTGGAAGGGTTAAAATCTATTTAAATGGCTTTCCTGAAGCTGACAAACTGAACGGACCCTGTATTCAGAAGTAAGATGACTACAGACGGAGCATCAATTTTGGTTAGGGAACTTAGTATAGAATAAACTGAGTAAAAAAAATTCAAAAAAGCCATAGTGGGTGGGGCCGTCCACATCTTTTTTACCTAGTTCTGTGAAACCAGAAATGTAAAACAAAATTCAAATTCAACCTTATGGATCTAGGGAACTCTATGGTATCTGTGGTCAAAGATAATAAATCTGCATCTAAACATTGCAGATAGGACCTATGCATCTCCTTAAGAAAAATATTTCACTGTAGAGTGATAACTGCAACCAATGCCAGGTTTTTCCTGTGCCATCAAGAAGATGCCACCTCTTCTATGCATCTTCTAAGAAAGGATTTCACAGTACGCTTAAAAAAAAAATGAACTGGTAAACTGAACATCAGCATATCTGAAAACAAGAACTAAATTTGACTACTGTATTTTCTCTGGTGCTTCTCTTCACTCTCAATTATATCTGTCAACTGTGTGTGTTATATATGGAAACTCAGCAAAAGTCTGAAGTAAAAAACAAAAGTTAGGAGTTTTGATTACTTACTCAAGCTGGTCATAATTAACACACATCAGTGGGACCTCTGTACTACAGCGCTGGTGAAATTTATAACCACAAGTCTGGCATCGGAATCCCTGGAAAAGCAGTTTTCGACAGAAGTCACAGAACGCTAAAGTGAAAAATGTCTTTCGTACCTGTGGTGTCAAAAATAATTACAGTTAGATGAGACATTTTTGTGAGCCTGACACAAACTATTTACTTCCACTAAAATATAAAATGTCATATGCTTTTACTCTCTTTTTGGGTCTTGGAGATACAGATTATATACACAATGAGCAAAAGTTATTTTATACATGCTGGGTACATCTACATGTGCACTTTACTGTCGAGCTGGCTAATTTGCTCCACGGTCACACATCACCATCTAAACATGCGGCACTAGTAAGCTGTAGTAAACCAAGTAACTGCACTGTAGGATAGTACTGGCCAGGACAAGTTATTTAGTGAACTAAAACACGCACAGACAGTGACTGGACCTGGCTGGGGCACAAAAGTGCTATGATGCGGGGGTGCCTGCTGGCTATCCCTACAGTGTAACACCCTTGTGCCCCAGCCAGCCCCTCCACAACACGTTGAGTCCCCGGGGCCTCAGCCATCTGGGGCTGCTCCACCCAGGCTCATGTGTAAATGCTGCACCCAGGAGCAATAAACACCTGCGCAAACTGCACGGTAGTTAATTCAGGCGCATTAGTAGTAAGAGTAGATGCAGCCACTGTGGTCTTCTACTTGAAGTAGACTTAATTATCAAACATTAGGACTTCCTTTCAACAGTTTATCAGACTAAAATAAAGATGATATAAAACAAACTGGATTATAAAAACAGAAGTATTCAGGCCAGAGTTTTCAGATCTGGGGTCTGAAGTTAGTCACCTAAATTGAGCACTCAGGCAGTGACTTGATTTTCAAAAGGTGTATGTACCTACAACTTCTACTGACTTCAGCTGGAGAAGGTACTTTCAGTACATCTAACAGATCACATGCACTTAAGCTCCTTATATGAAGATTTAAGTGGCTATCCCTAGGCATCCAAGTTTAAAAATCAGATTTTTGGGGGGAGAGAGGGGGCAACGGTGGGGCACAGAAAATTCCCATTAGCAGAATTAGTGCATTATGTCATGAACAGTAAGTATGATGGCAGCAAGACTATACACAAAGTACCACAGAATATCTATGCTAGGCCATAAATTCAAACAGATGTTAATTTTGAAGCCATTCACCTTACAAAAAACAAGCAAAAGAAAAAAAAGGGTCAAGATACTTAAAATAACTCCCCTCTAATACACGCTGGGAATGCTTTTAGCTTTATGAGCAACTAGATGACATCTATAACAAATTCAGGGGATAAGGAACATTCAAATATCTTATAGTTGAGCAGTAAAACCTGGAAGAGTTTGAAGAAGCAAAATGTGGACATGTAAACACTATAAAACAAAAATTAGCGCTGTTTTGGTTTTCAGCTTCAGTAACATTACCAGCCTAAAAGTATCCCAAGCAAGATTTCCTGAGTAAAACAAATCAAGTGTTTACCTAACTTTTAGGCATTCATTTAGCTGTTCACTCTTTGTGGAATACAATTTAAGAAGCTACAAAACAGTGCTTTGCTTTAGATTTTGCCCTTTTTCATGTGATAAACGTGATTTCCATTATTTTCTGTGTGGAGCTGCAATGATCCAGATGGGTTCTGCTTAACAGCTTCCACTCACGTACTGCCTTATCAGGTCAAAACATATTTGTGTACCAGCATCAGAGATGATGTCAGCACAGCTCTGGGAATAGTTAGTTCGTTAGTTAATTGCTGCTGCAGAGCCAGCAGGGAAGCAAAGAATACATTTTATAGATATAGCAACACAAAAATAGTCTATTATTACCATCACTCTGCAATGCAGTGCTGATTTTAAGAGTCTAGATTTATAGATTCTGGAAGGTGTATCACATCTAAATTTGAAAACGTTAAGCTGTGTTTTTGTTACTGTCAATTACCTTAATTACAGTAAGCTCTGGTTCACTTGAGCTTTTTTGATTGTAACTGCTTATGCAACAATCTACACCAAAGACTTTTTTTCATTCAAAAAACAAAGTTATTTTAATTTTTAAAAATTATCAATGTAGATGTCATTCCAGCGAACACTTTAGACATTTCATTAAAAGCAGTACATACAAAATTGTGTGTGGTAAGCGGCACATTCTCCAAGACTTCCACGTGCAACTCCTCTCCTGTGAGCCAGGAAATGTCAGTGTCCCAGCCAATTGGCTTCTTCTCTCTAAAGTGCAAAAAAGCCCTTGATAGTTACCAACCTGTAAGGTTGCAGATCTCATGCTGAAGACGTGAAAATGCTGTTATTGAGGGGGTTGTGGTATTGTGGAAAGTCTGCTGCTCAGACTTCCACTGTTGGAAATTTAAATGGCAAAGATTAATCTGAGTTGACCCCAAATAACTGCACCGCTGTTGGACAAAGCAGAGTGAAGAGGTGCACTCTTTTCAAATCAGCTGTAACAAAAACCTCTGACAGTAGAAAATGGATGGTTACTTGGGTCCAAAAACTAGATTTTTTATCCAACCAAAGAAAAAGGTTCTCATGTGACAACCTGCCCCATAACAGTTCCAGTTTACTAATTTGCAGCTATTCTGAATTCAGTGAAACTGATCAGAGTGGGGTGGAATAGGCTCGTGCTGGTCAAGAACCTGAAAGAACCCCAACATGTATAAACAAGACAGATCACACATTCATCATACCCATCTTGTATTCTGTAAACAGCACAGCACTCTGGGATAAGACCTCTCATCATCAGAGCTTTCTTTAGAGTATCCCGGACAGTCACCCCACATCTTGCTGGAACCTGCAAGTCAAAGAAGACAAATATTAGAAGAACAGGTTCTTCTACTAAAGTAAATGACTTTTTCAATCCCCATGAAGTTTATAAAGTAGCTCAAAAAATCCACAACTTCAATTTTCACAGCATTTCATAAACTCCTAAATAAAAACCTCCGAAAGTCCTCGGTGTGCTGCAGACAAGTTCATCTGGGTATGACAACACCTACACCAACAATTTCAAAGAGAACATAGATCTGATTCAAGGGATGATTTTTATTCTTCTCAGCTTGTAACTGGGCAGAGAGACAGCACATCGATAACTACACACTGAGCATACATATGATAAATTGTAAAGAATTTGTGCTGTAATTAGTGATGTGCTATTTAGTCAAACTAGTAAGACCTACAAAATTCAATATGCTAGAAACAGAAAGTAGGATAGGATGTTAAATAGAAAATACCTACTTGAAATCCAGCCAATGTAAAAAAAAGAGAGAAGCAGCACCAGGTTATACAATGCCCTTGAAACCACAGTGGACGTTTCTGGTTCCAAAGGCACACTTTCCTATTAGTGAAATGCATCTTTTCTCCCCATTTCCTTCTTGAAAAGCTCATCTAACATAAGTAAACGAATACACAGGACAAAGACTGAACCTGATCACAGTATTTTGAAATACACAAATTACAAGCAAGGACAATTCCTCTATCCCCACTAGTTATAGGTGTGGTGTATAAAAACCATGTAAACATATTTTGGACTGAACTGTGACTTAAGTTAAAGTATTCTTTAAACAATCAGAATGATAAAATATATTAAAAAGTAGCTAAATACTAGGGGTGTGCGAAGCGGGCAGTATTCAACTCAGATTTGGCCCAATTCAGGGGACAATGATTCGATTTGCCTATTCGGATCACTGTCCTGATTTGGAGAATCAGCGATTCAGCCATAGACACAGCTTTATGTTTTTCACATGTACCTCGAGGTACCAGGTGCAGCTCATGAACGCTGAGATGGTTGGGGGGGGGAGCGGGAGGGGTGGGTCCCCAGTGTGTTTGCCACTTCCAGGTCCATCACCAAGCACGCGGGGGACACCCCAGGTACCCCCTCAGACCCAGGAGGCATCAGTCGCAAAGATGGGGGAGGTCTCCCGTGTGCTCCATGGCAGACCTGCAAGTAGACCAAAAGTACTTCTGGTCCATTTCCGGGTCTGCCGCTGAGCGCACAGCCCCCACACCCCACCGCGCTCCTGTGGAACACTCCATCTGCCCCACCATCTCAGCATTCACAAGCCACACAAGGTATGTAGGAAAAAAAAACAACAAAAAACAAAAACACCATACATAAAGCTGTGTCTATGGCCAAATTGTTGAATCTCTCCAGAGAGATTAATGGGTCTCCTGATTAGATTCAGATTCAGAGATTCAGCCACCAAATTGAGTTGAATCTCCTCAATCAAATCAGCAACTGAAGCTTTGTACAGGTCTACTAAATACCTCAAACTGTAAAATGTTACCATTTTAATATTTTGTTGCCACTTACTGATAATACATGGCATGGTCTACTTTTCCTCTACTCTCCCCTAGCATTTCACTCAGAGTACAACCCACAGTTGCCAGAACGGAATTTAAGGCAAGAAGGGCCTCAGGGACTCCTGCTGGGGGAAAGTTAGGGAGAAGGGGAGACCTTGCAGGCAATCATCCTGCTCTGTGCTGCACCTGCAGCTCCTGGGACTCTGGCCAGCCTGACGCTGCTGAGAGCTGTGCACAACTGGGCCAGTTCCATGTCTCCATGTATGGCACCTGGCACTCCATACTGCCACATGGGGTTACCAGTACTCCAGCTGGGAGCTATGAGAAGCCACGCACCATTGGCTGGGCCAGCTCCATGCTGCCATGTGGGGCGCCTGACACTCCAGCTGGAAGCTGTACACCACTGAGCTGGGCCAGCTCCATGTCTCCACACGCGGCTCCTGGGACTCAGGTGGGAAGTGCAGGGAGCTGGAAGCAACGGGGTTGGGCTGACTAACTTGTTCTTTGCCGCCACATGGGGCTCCTGGGACTCAGGCAAAAGGCACAAGCAATGGAATTGGGCCATCTCAGCCCCACTCTGCTGTCATGGGTGGCTGCCCACCTACTGGAGCCTGGGGCCAGGAGCTGCACCCGGCCCTGCTGTGTGCAGCTGGTATTAGGACCCAGCCCTGGCCCTGGGACTTGCACCGGGTACCACAGGCTGGGTTGGGCCCCAATACGTACATGGGCAACAGCTGTGCAATGTCCCTACAGGAGGCCTGTGGCTCCTGCCCCAGGTACTGGCCCATGTGTGCCTGCCTTTTGCAAACCAGTTCTACCCCTGGTCATGCACCGCCCATGACTTCCAAGCTGCCAGCTACAGCAGGCACGATCACAGCCCCACCTGGCTACCTGGCCAAGTTCCCTGAACACCTGGACAGCTGATACAGCAGGGACATCTACATGAATGGTAAGGGCAGGGGTGATGAGATATGCCAAGAGCCTTGTGTGTTTTGACCCTGGCTGTGCTGGCAGCCCCAAGGCAGGGAAGCAAAAGGCATCTGAGCAGTTACAAAGTTGGGAAGGAAGCAATTCCTTGGGCCCTGGGCAGGCAGCAGAGTGTCTTTTGCAATGAACATGCATCCCAGCCCTGGTCTCCAG
This sequence comes from Gavialis gangeticus, assembly GCF_001723915.1. Taxonomy (NCBI): domain Eukaryota; kingdom Metazoa; phylum Chordata; order Crocodylia; family Gavialidae; genus Gavialis; species Gavialis gangeticus. The sequence continues at coordinate 75,844,037 of NW_017729022.1, forward strand.
GCCGCAGAGGCAGCAGCAGCCTGGGGCAAAAGGCTCTGTATAGGGCTGCTGGATGGCTGGGAGTAATGCCAGAGCAGGTTTCCCTGTTTGCCCTTGGTCTCTGCCACCCCCAGGGTTGTATTGTTCAGAGTTATGCATGGACTTGAAGGCTGCAGCTGGACAGGGAAGGAAGCACTAATAGGACAGGAAGCTCCGCTTGCCCCCCATGCCCAGGGTCCATAGCTAGGGATGCCCCTTTTCTCCAAGAACATCACCAATCCCTTTAGGCACCTGGCTTCCACACCATCTTCAGAGCATAAGATTGGCTCAGACCTCACTTTCCTCCTGCTGAGGTTTCTGTGCAGGTAGTGGAGGCTGACAAGGAAAAAGAACAGGATCTGACCAGTAAGTGTATGTTATATCTGTTACAGTTAAATCACCCTATTACCACTGCACAGGAGAAAAAAAAAATTGGAAATGAGCTCAAAGAAGAGGAAGGTAGACACTGAATGCCAAATATTCAACAAAGAATGGACTTCTAATATTTTTGTTTACCAATGTGGGTGGAAATGCTGCGTGCTCAATTTGCAAAGAAAATATGATTGTAAATCAGTATTCTGAAACCAAGCATGCAGCTGAATATGAGAAACTGTCTGCCAAAGAAAAAAGTGAAGAAAGCTGAGGAGATGGTTGCTGGAACGCAGAAAGAGCAAAGTTTTTTTCCACAAAAATACTGGCAGTGCAGGATGGAATTACGAGAACAAATGACATGCCTGTACACAAAATCACCAAGAAAAGCAAGCCATTCTCTGAAGCAGAATTTGTAAAGGAATGTATTGTTGAGTCTGCCATGATTTTGTGCCCAGACAAGAAAAAAGAAGTTTGAAAATGTTTGCTTGTCAAGTCAAACTTGTGAGATGTTGAGGATCTCTCTGAGAACCTGGACCAGCAGTTGAAAAACAAAGTAAATGATTTCACATATTTTGCACTAGCACTCAATGAGAGCTGTGAAGTCAGACACAGCCCAGTTGTTAATTTTCATTTGAAGTATCAGTGAAAATTTTGAGCTCATAGAAGAACGGGCATCAAGGCAGTCAATGAAGGGACAACCGAAAAAAATTTATTGCAGGCAGTAAAACAGTGCATGTCAAAATTGGGAGTGGAGTGGAAAAAAATTGATAAGTGTGACCACCAATGGAAGCCCAAATCCAACAGGCAAACACGATGGACTGCTGAAAAGAATTTCAGACCATGTCAAAGAAACAAATCCAGAACAGAAAGTTATTTTTCTACATTGTATTATTCATCAAGAAGTCCTCTGTAAAAGGTGTTCCAGAGCTAAGCACGGTCATGAACACAGTTATGAAAGTGGTCAGCTACATTCGAGCAAGAGAATTAAACCACAGGAAATTTGTAACTCTGCTTGAGGAACCTGAATCTGAGCACGCAGATATTCTGTATTGTAGCAATGTAGGTGGTTTAGTTTGGGGAATGTTTTGGAGAGTGTGGGAACCGAGAGCCTCAATTAGCTCATTCTTGAACATGAAAGGAAAATATCTGGATTTCCCACAGCTGAATGATGCGGATTGGTTGGCTCTCTGATTTTGCATTCACTGTTGATATCATGGGCTACATGAACGATCTGAATTCACAACTGCAAGGAAAGGGGCATTTTGCTCATGAATTGCATTCCAGTGTCAAGTAATTTATGAAGAAGTTACTTCTTTTCTTCTATCAGATAGGAAACAAGGATTTCAGCCATTTTTCTACATTGCCACAAATTACCGTTTGTAATCAAAACCTAAAAAAATGCACATAATTTCTACTGGACTTGCATGCTGAATTTTCTTGCCAATTCAAGGATTTTCAAATGATAGAAATAGACCTGTTTTTGGTCTCCCTATCTTTCACATTTGCTGTTGACAATGCTCCATATTACCTCCAACTTGAGCTTATTGACCTGCAATGTGATACATTGCTCATGGAGCAATTCACACCCGTGCTGCTTCACATGTTTTATGCCTCTGTCAATTAATAGAAGTTTCCAAAGATCAAGGCTTATGCCCAGAAGATGCTTGTGCTGTTTGGATCAACATACACGTAAGCAGGCATTTTCTGTAATGAAAGTCCATAAATCAAATTTTACACAAGCAATAACCGCCTTGCAACAGTGCTCCGCGCTGCAACAACAGAGATGATGCCCAACTTTGATTCACTGGTTAACGCACATCAGAGGCTTCATTCTTCCTGTTGAGCGATTTCCTTTGTTTTCTTTCAGTTCATTTTCAATATTGTAATGGGGCCCTATCCTGTTACTAGACAGGTCGTTTTCTTGAACTAATACCTTTTTCATTATGTGAGGCCCCAATTCCAAGTACAGAGGCAGAGGAGTGGGGGAGTCTGAAGGGGAAGGAGCTCCCTGAAGAGACTGTGACCGACTCAAAGGAGAACTAGGGACGAGTGACACAGAGAGATGCCTGAGCTGGAGACACCAGCAGCGTCACACTAAAGAAGCAGATAAGTGTCTAGGCTTTTTGGTTTCATTTTTGGTTGGGACTTGAAGCAAGCTGCCTAGGGCGAAATAAACCCACAGCAGAGTATTTTTTGTTTGATGACCAGGACAGTGGGTGAGCCACAACCTGGTGGGCCAGGCTGTGATGCAGGAGATGGAGAGATCAGAGAGAGGGAGTGGGAAGACAAAAATCAAGAGAGGGACTCTGAGTCTGGCTGGGAGTAGCTGGCTGTGACTGGGATGAGACCCAAACAATTGACTTTGAGCTTGACAGACAGGAACAAGCTTGGCAGTTACAAACCAGCACCATGCTATGCTGTACTTGAAGCCAGTAGCCCTAAATAGTGGCCTCAAAGCTATTAGGTGCAGCTAGAGCAAAAGTGGACAGGAGTGGAGAGGACCCCATCCAGTGGACAGGGGTGGAGGGCTGAGTAACTGAGAGCCCATTCCTCTGATGAGATGGTCCCTAGTCAGCTTAGTCTATCCAGTCGTGACAGGTGAGACTACTGGCAGAGACAAGTCAGAGGAAGAACGGGTTGACCAACTGGAAGAGGTTTGAGAGGACTAGTATATTGCACCTATACTTTGGGTAGTATACAATGTACAAGAATAGGACTTTATTATGCAGTTGCTTCTACATGCACTACTCAAAAAACAAACAAAACAAAAGGTGGGACTTATGTCATGGACCATGTGACAGGGCAGGACTTCCAGTTCCAAGACTATAACTCCCCCTCCCAAAAGTAGTTCATTGGGGTAAAGGGAGAGATTTATGGTGTCAAAGGTCAGGGGGTTAAGGCATGGGACTTCCAGTCACAAGATGGCAGCTAGCAGATGGGGCACCTGTCAAGGGGCAAGGCTTAGCACTTTGACAAGGGGCATACCCTTACGGCCCTTGGCAGGTCATCAAAACTCATTACACTGCCCTCCAGATGAAAGAACTGCCCCCTCCTTGCCTAGCTCCATCTTCTTCTGAACCAACCTTCAAATAGAAAGCTGCAAATGCCTTCTCCCCAAATTATGTAAATGTATTATTTCTAGCCTTGGCAAGCTACAAAACAGGCCCACAAAACTGTCACTAGTTCACACCTAAATAAGTGAAAAATTAAATTCCTGCTTTGACCCAATTCAGTTCTGAAGGGGCAGAAGAACATTTTTGGCTTTTTTTTTTTAAATTAAAAGTGACAACTGTTGAAAATTACTGAGAGATCTGGCATTTAAGATTCTGTAGATATATTAATTGGTTAATAGCACAATTGTAAAATGCATGTGGTTTATCCCAGGGATACAATAAACAGGACTTCTACTATACAATTAAAACAAAACAAAAAAAAAACAAACAAAAAAAGGAAGGAGACCTGCTTTACCCTTGGTTTTGTCTACTCGTAAGTAAGGTAACAAAAATGTGTGCATAAGTATCCAAATTATAAAGTAGAACAGGAAGAAATGGCTAGATTAGGGTTCAGGATAGCAAGATATATAATTTCTCCTGTCTATATTGTTCATTATGACCTATCATATATGTTTGATGGTGGTTAAAAAGTTGTCTTTAGCTATATGGTAATATAAAATTGACTTCTGATGCCCATCCAATTTCCAAAGCAATGCATACAAAATAAAAACCATTCTCTCAGTAGATTTCTATCAGATTCCTGTTGCAAGTTTCATAAAAGCACAAAGGACCAAATGAACATGAAGGCAGAACTCCCTTTGAGCCTAGCAGCTGAAGCTTGTACTGTAATAGTCTTTGCTATACATTCTCTAGATAAAAAGGGCTGCATTCTCCAGAGCAGTCAATCTAGGCACCATCATGAACAGTAACTTTAATGTAATTAAGTCCCAAAGTTACAAAAATATAAAATAAAATATGTTCAATTTCTGAATCCTCTGAGGAAGTCTGGAGGAACTGCATAAATAACCACAGGATTGAGGGCAAAAACATAACTTAATGTTTTCTCTTTTACTGGACAGATGCGGGGGGTGTGGGGAGACACTCTCAACCAATGGTCAGCATCAAATTGGTAAGAGAGCACTTAGAGCAGGTGACTGTCTTCAAGTTGGCCGGACTGGATGGATTACACCCAAGAGTGCTGACGGAATTGACTGGAGTCATTGCAGGACTGTTGGCAAAGGTGTTGAAGACTTGTGGTGCTCAGGAGAGGCCCACGACTGGAAAAGGGCCAATGTGGTGCTAATCTTTAAGAAGGGGAGGAAGGAGGATCCAGGAAACTATAGGCTGGTCAGTTTAACCTTGATACCAGGTAAAATTTTGGCAAAAATCATCAAAAAGTCCATTTGCGAGAGACTGGCAGGAGGAATGATGCTAAAGGATAGCCAACATGGTTTTGTTGCGGGCAGGTTGTGTCCGACTAACCTAGTCTCCTTTTATGACCAAGTAATGAACCACTTAAATGTGGGAGAAACAGTTGATGTCATATACTTGGGATTTTAAAAAGGCCTTCAATATGGTCTCCCATGCTCTTATAAAAAAAAAAAAAAAAAACCAAACAAAGTCGGCCAAACCCAAATCCGAAGCTAATACTTGTTGCTTTGTACAGGCCTACAGTTTGGCTGTTACTTGTAAATACCATATATACTGTTCTG
>NW_017729022.1:75854131-75855585 GCF_001723915.1 Gavialis gangeticus
AGATCACATGAGCAGGTGGGCTGGGAACTGGTCAAGGGGGTCGAACCCAGAAAGTGTTAGTGGATGGGTCTATATAGTCTTGGCAGGAGGTGGCCAGTGGTGTCCCACAGGGTTTAGTTTAGTCCTGTGCTGTTCAACATCTTTATCAAAGGTTTAGATGCAGATGTGGAAAGCACACTGGCTAAGTTTGTAGATGATACCAAGTTATGGGGAAAAAATGGTCATGCTAGGGGATAGGATGCAGATCCAAGCAGACCTGGACAAGCTGCAAAGGCAGGGGGAGCAGAACTGGATGCAATTCAATAAGGATAAATGCAGAATGCTTCATCTGGGGAGAAGCTGCACTAATATAGGTTAGGAAGAGATGTCCTGGCCAGCACAGTGACTAAAAGGGACCCTGGGTTATGGCTGATCACAGGATGAACATGAGCCACCAGTGCGACGCTACAGTCAACAAAGCTAATAGCATACTGGGATGCATTAGCTGGTATGTCATGAGCAGGGCTAAGGAAGTGATACTTTCTCTCTACTCAGTGTTGGTAAGACCCCAGAGCTGGAGTACAATGTCCAGTTCTGGGCGCCACACTTCAAAAAGACAGGGAGAATCTTGAAAGGCCACAAGAATGATTGAGGGCTTGAAGGACAAACCTTATGAGGAAAGACTAAGGAATCTGGGACTGTTCAGCCTGGGGAAGAGAAGACTAAGGGGGGACTTAGTGGCTGTCCATAAGTATGTAAGGGGTGAATACTGGGAGCTGGGAAAAAACAACAACAAAACTGTTCACTAGGGTGCCGCAGGGGAGGACAAGGAGCAATGGCCATAAACTGCTAGAAGATGGTTTCAGGCTGGATGCAAGGAAGAACTTCTTTACAGTAAGAGTGACCAGAATCTGGAATAGACTTCCCAAGGAGGTGGTGCAGTCCCCAACCTTGGGAGTCTTCAAGAGGAGACTGGACAACACCTTGCTAGGATCATTTCATCTCAACAGTATTCCTACCCAGAGAAGGGGGGTTGGACTCAATGATTTTTCAAGGTCCCTTCCAGTCCTTAATTTTTACAATTTCTTTGATTTCTATGTTGCCCCAATTTCCCATCAAATCAAAAATATACCAATGCAGGAAGGAGGGCAATTCTTTGGTACCACAAATAGCATCTATTAAGATTCTGCATGGTGCCATTTCAAAGTTTTGTCCATCTCAAACATTTCTAGAGCAGGGGTGGACAACAGAGCCCAGGAAACCGGAGGGTCTTGGCTATGCATGTGCCTGCATCAGGGCTGAGTAGCAAGGAGCCAAACCAGGGAGCCAAGCCACCCATCACACGTTTCTCCTTCCCTAAAGTTCCCAGCCAGAGGAGAGCTGAACTGGTCCTAGGGGTTAGATGTTACACCCACACTGCTTCTCCCCATTCCCCCTTTCCTGCTCCCTATCTGTAGTATGAGCACAGTTTCCAG
>NW_017729022.1:75860585-75870938 GCF_001723915.1 Gavialis gangeticus
TTTGTCCACCTCAAACATTTCTAGAGCAGGGGTGGACAACAGAGCCCAGGAAACCGGAGGGTCTTGGCTATGCATGTGCCTGCATCAGGGCTGAGTAGCAAGGAGCCAAACCAGGGAGCCAAGCCACCCATCACACGTTTCTCCTTCCCTAAAGTTCCCAGCCAGAGGAGAGCTGAACTGGTCCTAGGGGTTAGATGTTACACCCACACTGCTTCTCCCCATTCCCCCTTTCCTGCTCCCTATCTGTAGTATGAGCACAGTTTCCAGCCATACAGTAGATGTACTAGAGCCAAGCTACAGGGGGGTTGTGTGGGGAAGACTAAGAGGAACAGGACCTTCATGGAAGCAGCTTCCAGATCCCCAGCTCCAGCAGAGCTACCGTCTGGCTGAGAGCTGCCGTCACACCACAGCCACAGAGTGAGGTGTTAGGAGAATCAGTGGCAGAATAGGTGCAGCTTCCAGCTGCACTGCTCCAGGGGAACCACACGGAAAACACCCTGCACCACTGATGTGCTGCCAAAGCCATCTGGCTCACTGTGAGCCAGAGACGAGTTGTTCTGGCTCACAGCTTGAAAATTGCTGCAGACCCCTGTTCTAGCTGATCTTCAAACTCTTTAACCCTTTCGCTCACATCTTAGATGTATTGTTTCATGGGCCACTATTCAACCCAACACCATTTATCCTTGTGTCAAATTCAGCAATTGTGTAATACTGTAATAGGAAAAGTATTAACTTAAAAATATCTTTTTAGTTGTCTTAGTAATGACATTTTTGCAGTTTTCTAAAAAAATAAAGGAAGCCATCAAATTAAAAATAAGAAGTTCAACCTACTCAAGTCCTCTGTTAAATTTTATGGCTTTAATCATATTTTTTTTAAGCGTTTGTTCTCACCTGTTGCTGTACAAAAATCCCACAAAAAGTAAAGAATCACACTGTCAAGAACACAAGAATTCAGAAACATTCAGAAAAAAATGCTAGCTTTAGTTTGATCAACCTTAACTTGGATGGTACTTTTAATCCATTTAATTAAAAAAATTTACACACTTACATTTAAGTTGACAATTGCCTTTCAGTTGACTTTGTACATTATTCTTCACCTCCCCTCTTATTTCTTTATACTTCAAGTACATGCTACTCAATATCTACCCCAACTTGTCCCCTAGAACTGTTACCAGGTATTTGTTTTCTGCTCCCCTGTACACTTTACCACCACCAACTTCAGTTCCATTAGCATCTTCTAGCAGCTATAGCTAAGGATAGCTGGTTACTGACTTCACTGTTCCTATGAAACAATGGCCTCAGTGTAGGCAACTAAAGGGATTCATTGCCTTGTTTCTCTCCTGCTTCACAGGTGCCAAGGCTCTTCTAAACAATGAAGAACCCGGCATGTCTTGTAGAAGTGACTGGAAACAAGGAGTAAAGAACATTATGACGCTTATGCAGTTCACATATCACAACTTGGAAGCCAATGTTTTACTGGGCAACACATTACATAAAAATGTGACATTGCTACATGGTTGTTTTACATATCAGAGATAACAGGAGAACAATACTACTTGATATTAAGTTTGATTTATTTGATTTCTGGCAACTCTCTCTATGCCTCTACTTTTATTTTTGTACCATTCTAAGAAATTAGTTTATCCCAGGGGTGGGCAAAATATGGCCCGCAGGCTGCTTCAGGCCCACCAAAGGATTCTGTCTGGCCAGCAGCAGGTTCCTTGGTCATGCCTCCCAGGCACAGGGGCAGCCTGGGCTATGGCATGTGAGACTGGTCCCACTACCCCCAGATGTGCAGCAGGGCAGGGGCAGTGCAGCAGTCAGATGCAGCTTCCCAGTAGCCTCCATGGTGGTATCTCACTTTCCCCAGCTGCTGCTGGCAGTCTGTCCCATCCCACACCCACTGCTGGGGGTGCCAAATGGAGAGAGCAGGCAGGGTCTCTAGGGAGACTGGCCTAGGACCCCCATGGGCAGACCACAATCAACCAGGCAGATGGGATGGGTCCATGGGAGGGCAGCAGCATCTGGGAGTGGGAAAGATACGTGGGGTCAGGATCCCAGAGTGATGACAATGAAGAGCTGGAGGCCGGGGCAGAGCCCTGATCCACTGCCCACATGTCCCTGTGACAGGCACCAGTTCCGTGGGCAGGGGCAAGCAGGGAGTGAATCGTGCCCTGCCCTGGGCCCGAGCCCTGCAATCCCAGCCCCAGCCACCCATCCCACTTTTGGACGCTGCTCCTCACGCACCTGTGACTTCATCCCATCAGCCCAGCCAAATGCACCCCATCAGTCTCCATGCAGATCCTGTCCACCCACTCTATCCAGTGCCCCTGAACAGGATCAATTACCCCCTCCCCACTTCCACCCCAACCCACAACAGCTCACCGGAAGTCCTTGGGTGGCCTTCCAGCCCAAATAGCTGCCCACCCCTGGTTTATCCTATTGCATTACAAAATACAATCCCTGCAATGTTAAATCTGCACAAAGCAACACTTGTAACAAAATTAAAATAATTGACACTTTTCACACAGTATAAGAATAGCAACACTACATTTTTGGCTTCTATACGCTACAGGTGCAGGTCTTTGGCTCTTAAATATTATGGAAACTTTCCAAGAAGTTCACAAAAATATTAAGGTTATAAGAACATGTAGAGATCTTACTTACCACTGTCCTCTGTTTGTTGGGCAGGAAGACTCTAACGATAGGTTTCTGGGGAGACTTAGGGTTATTCCTTGACATATCTGTGGGGTTCTGATAAACTGAAAGGGATGAAGGTGCTACAGAGAGGCTAGAGGAGGAAGAAGTAACTGTGTCTGTTGAAGCAGAGCTGGAGACAGAGAAATCAGTTCCATTCCCCATAGATTCCAACAACTGCTGTTCTCTCTGCTGTAGAGCATCTAGCTTGCTGGTGTATTCTTCATAGGCCTGCAAAAGGGACAATATTTTAATCAGCTAGTAGCTTCAAGCAAAAAGTTCCATTCAGAGTAAACCTGTAGCCATAACACCTCAGGTTATATCCACTGAATTGGGCTTGATCAGATTTTTCAAGAGGCAGCAAACAGGTAATGCAGGAAGCAGCTTTCAATTCATTAGGCTAAGCTTCTTTTTTTACAGAATAAGAAAAACCATAAGACTGTCAATTCCAAAGCAACCATGCTCCAGTAAAGTCTCAGCTAGTGCCATCCTTTCAAAAAGTTATTTTAAGAACATAGACAGATGTTCATTTGTAGTTAGGGGTGCACCAATAAGGATGGTCTTGGCCAATACCAATAGCTGATTATTCACCAAGCACATTGGCCGATACCAATCCGATAACCAATATACAGGAATGCAGCCGGGCAGCATGGAGAACAGCTCCCTGTACGTAAGTCTGTGGAGGGAAAGGGGTGTGGGGGAGAGAAGAAGCATGGGGAGCGGTGCAGATCAAGGCCCCCATGGGGAGGGAGGGAATGGAGCTGGGGGCCAGAGCCAGGTGCAGCTCATCGAGGGGATCAACATCCTGAAGCTTAAAAAAAGTGGCAGTGGGGTTAAAATAAAGGTTGTCAAATGAGTTTTAGTTCAAGGACCCCTACCACCATTTTTAAGTGTGCGGATGTTTCTAACTGGAGCCAAGCAAGGCAAGGGCAAGGTGCAGGCTGCCTGCTGGAGACTTGGGGCTCTCCACCCTGCTGCCTCTGCCCTGGAGCCCTGGCCAGAAGGCACATTACATTTATTGGTTCGTTAATCAGCTACACTGGCCAAAAAAAGCAAATAGCCAATAACATTAATTTTCTTTTTAATTGGTGCTGATCCAATATGGCACTAATATATCAGTGCACCTCTATCTGTAGTGCTACGAAGTGCCTTGCCCCTCTGCAGCAGTACAAGAAAAGGTAGATGTTCCTGCCTTCTGGCTGGAGAACTATGAAAACTGCCTCAAAGGCATGCTTCCAACCAGGGGAAACAGGGGACTATCCTTCTGCTCCCCCTTCACTGACAGCTAGCCCTCTCCAGCTATCAATGATCAACAGCTCTTCCCAGCATTCCTACAGTGGCAATTCTTCCCACCACCACCATAGGAACAGGGTTGCTCTCACAGGAGTAAAGCCAGTAGGAACAGGAGCAGCTACCACCACTGGTACCAGTGTACCAGCTATTGCTAGTGCTCTTGTAGTGGTGGTGGCAGCAGCTGGTGCCCTGCCCCTCCCCTGCAAACAACAAAGACACTGGCAACAGCTAATGCTTTCACAACAGCAGCAACAGGTCTCTGCTGCCAGAAGTGTTATAGGGTGCAGACAGAAGTGCAGCTCCCAGCTGTAACTCAGAATGGCTTCTGCAAAGTGTTCTGAATTACACGGTTACCCTAGACCAAACAGAAGTTCAGTGTTGGTTCCAGAGGAGGGCAATCCAGTTGTGAGCTGACAGCCTGCAGCCAGGTTCCCATAGCAATGGCCAGGGCTCTGCCAGTGCTCCCTATTTTCAGAAGGGGGGGAGGGAAAGAGGGCAGGCAGTGGAGGGACCTCGTTTTGGGGGCTACCCAGCTGGGACTGAGAGGTGGTGGTGGGGAGGGGCTCTAATACACACACCCCTTCCAAGGGTGCTAAAAAAACCCCAAACTGAACTCGCTCTGCTCCTTTCCCCCCTCCCATTCTGAAAACAGCAGCAGGCTGGGAGCTCCACAGACAAGTTACAAAAGACATTATATTTTGAAACATCTTTATCGAATACCTTGTGCAATAAGGGGTCAGATTTTCACCAGAATGGCCATTTTGGAAGCTCTCTGCAGCCATGCACTTGTCACAGCTATAAAAACTGCTTTCTGTGGCCAAATCAGTCGAAAACTGTCACTTCTGTTTGCACCTATACTGGCACTGGCTCTCGCTAATAATCCTGCTGCTGCAAGGCTCCCCAATTGCTCACTGCAGTTGGTTGTCTTGGAGTCATCCAAGCTCCCTCTCCCTGACTTGGAGAGGGGAAGGGAGAAAGACAGACTGTGGCATTTTGGGGTCCAAGGGACCCCCTGTAGCACTACAAATTGTCTTACTGCAAAAAACTTCCTCTTTGAAAGAGAACATTTTTGTGGCACTACAGAGGGTATGCACATCTGCATACTAGCAGCTTGTGAAACTACAAATGTTATGTCTGCCCACAGCATAAGTGACCTTTAACAAAACTTGTCAGTTATTTCACTGAACCAACATTACTGCCTACTAGTCATCTGGTACTAGAACTAAATGTGTTCAGAATAATGGGAAAAAGGAAAACATAGAAGCTCTAATTTCTTACAAGGTAAACGATTACAAAAGTTTCCCGTAACTACAAAATAAAAATGGTAAAGCCTAGTTCCTCAAGGCAAATTTTGCACTACTCAGTTTAAGTATGGTTGTCTGAGCGAGTCTAACAGTATTTCTTAAAATAGGTTTTTTCACTATGTCATGTCATTTTGTTTCAGGGGCACAAAAAAATAACATTTCTTCAGCTACTATTTTAACTACATTTTTAGAAGTCATTTGTTTCTAGCTGTACTTGGTCTTCTCTGCCTCATTCCTCATTGACATTGATCATCACTATCAAAGATTCAAGCAAAAAACCCAACCCCCCCCCAAAAGTAAAATACAATTTTCGTCCGATTGCACACTCAAGATTAAACACTTTCCAACAGGACCAACAAAATGCTAAGAAACAGTTTGACAATTTTAAAAACAAAGACAGTTTCTGGGTATCACATAACATACAAACTTTGAATCTAGTGCTTTTTCAAGCAAGTCTATTCAAATGTTGAGTCCAAATTTGACAGCGCCCTTACTTAAAGATAATAAAAGAATTCAGGCCCATTTATAAAAAGTATGTTTTGACAGAATAGTCCAATAATGGAAACATTAGACATTATGCACAATGCTTGAATTTTCCAGTTCGACAAAGCCAAGAAACTGCTAGAATACAAATATGATCCTGCAACCAATAGGTACGTTGAAAATATTAGTTTCCTTCAATAACCTGCCTTTGTTTGCAAAGAGAATACTGAATGCTTCAATCACCAGAAGCATTGTTAACATTAACAATAGCATTAACCATTCAAGTTAGTTATAAGAACACTCATAACTCAAGTTTGGGGTTTAAAAAAAACAAACAACAACAACTATTGTTATATCACCCAAGGGTGCCCTAGGCATTTTTGGAAATAAGTCTCTGCCCAAGGGCTTGCCATCTAAATAGAAAATAGAAGACACAAGTTTTCCTCTTCATCTCTTCAGCAAGAGAAAGTAGACATCTGTTCCAACATTTGCCCAGTGCGTGATGTCCTTCTCAACATTTCCATCTTACAACCATTTGCCATCCTCCTGGTTTTCATATGTAGTGTTTCCTATGTATAAACCTGCCCCAGCTAAGCTTAGTAAGTATCAAACAGTTTAACCCATCTTTTTAATTAGAAATGTATTATCTGAATTAAAGTAAAGTATTCTCATGATTTTGGATTCCATGGACCACGAGCGAAGAAAGCATTAACTCCCATTAGAAAGGGATATTCTGTATTAACACTTCCAGCGAGTCTGCCACAAACATTGCATTTTGTCATCTTACTGCTTCTCTATCAGAGGTATTTGCAAGTTCAGCTAACCACTCTGCTTTTGTTGAGTAAACTGTGATCTTCCTCTTCCTCATGACTATCAAATATTTTTAAAAAACCCAGAGAAGGTAGGAGATAAAAAAAAAAGCAGAAACTGAAAAAGAAATTCTGTTCATAAACTGAAGATGAGCCCAGGGATTAAAGAATGGACCCAAATTCTGCCAAGGACAAGTGATGTAATGCCACCCAAACAGTTACCGAGCAAGTTACAGGGGCAAGTAAAGGCAAAATTTAGCTCTTTATTAAAAGGTCAGTTTCCAGTACAAGTTTCTCGTCCACTTGCAGGCAAAATGTAATTTTCCAGCATACAATTCCAGTCAAAGCTACATATGCACAGAATCATCTTAAGCTAAACAAATGTTAAGAAATCACAAGCTAGAGTTTTGGCAATACTTTTCTGCATTCTTACTTCCTTTTCTTATAACTTTAATATTTTGCAATACATGCACTATTACATTGCTGCAAGAGATCCGTGGGTTTAACTTAGTTCCTGGACAACATTACACACACTTTTCAAAATACTCAATCCTACGTTTACTCTACTTTGGCAGCTTAATTTGTCACTACCACAAGCCTAAGTCAGTCAAAGTCAAGTGACTTATCTAAAAATATGAGCAACAGACGGAAAGCTGGAGACCGTTGCTAGTTTTGGGACCCATCCCACTGAAGTGCACTAACTTTAATGGAAGTTGGAGCCAGGTCTTAGTCTTTGAACAGTTAGTCAGAGTAAATGGAAGAAACAGCACAAAATTCTGTAGGACTTTAAAAAAACAAAAACAAAAAACAACAACAACTAGACTTTAAAAAGCTTTTTTTCATGCTAAAATCCTGTTATAAAAACAGAGGGTAGTAATAGCAGCAGAGACAGAACATTTTCAATGAATTTTTAGTTTTTCAAAGCTTAAAACATTTTGGGGAAGATGTTCAGGTTGACTGCCTGCCTGGAAAAAACAATAAAACCACATGCTAGTTTGGATGGATAAACAGCCAACCCTCCCCCACCCCTCATTACAATATCAGGTATAGGAAGACTATTGCTTTTCCGAAAAATCACAATCTGCTAACTGCAGCTCTTCTAGTCTCAAGTCAAAAAGTTACAGAGGTGAAGCTCGCTAAGAGCTAGCTACCAATGGGTTTTTGACAAGGACAATTCTCCAATTTAGGCAACACTGCAATAATTAAAATTCATGAGTCTCATTCTTTTGTTCTTGCTTGTTAATTTAGTTACTAAAAAAGATAATGTTTTAAATAAAGTATTAGCCTTTAATCCACAGTATTGCAAGGAAAACCAAGTTACCTGAACATGGCAACAGCATAATGCAGACAATTAAAGATTGCAATGAGGCTTACCAAAGCGTTAAGAAAAATCTAGAGGGAAATCTATGCATTTCCAGAGGAAATGAACAGTGCTCTACTACAAGACACTTTGAGATCTGTTTTAAGCTCCATATACCACCAGGAAAATAATTTTAGAAAAATAAAATATGCAGAACTGAAACCAGATAGCCTTTGGAGATTAACACTACAGTTGTTAATGAGTCTCTTTGTTTAAACACCAACCAGAGCCAGTGAAGCATGTTCAGATCTTCCCCGTTTCACAAAGAACCTGGTATGTCTGCTCTGAACCAGCTGGGGTTTTCAGGAAAACCTTATTATACCAAGCCAACCTACAGGGAACTGCAGCCATTTAATCCTGCTGCAACGGAAGTGTGGATAACCATTTCATAGTGCCACAGAAATCAATGCAAGCTGTCTAGTCTTTAAATAGGGAAAACTAGTTATAGAACTTACAAATTACTCAAAAGAAGGAACCTGAAAAAAAAAAAGCTCACATCCAAGAACAAAAACTCCATCCTCAGGAGAGGGTTCAAGCAGATGCCCATCTAACAGCAAAATATTTAACAAGGCAGGACATCACTGGTATATAGTCATTACTAGATAAAGTCATTCCTTAATCATAGATGGTCTAAACTGCTACTAGTGAAAGAGAAGTAATATCTCCCTACGCTTTGGAAATACTGCAGGTAAGTAAGTGCTGGTAAAGGGCTCCAGGATTCTTGGATTATGGAAAGTGTTCTTTAAGAAGAAACTATGTAAATTTTCATCAAATATTCTACCATACTTTTACAGTACATCTTACAATTTATGACAGAATACTGGTAAAAGCTTTATTAAAAAAAAAAAATCACATTAAAATGTATAAAAGTAAGTGTCCATAAATCAATAAAGCATCCATGCTTTAAATCATTTGGTTGATTCATCAGGAAAGAGCCAGGTAGGCAAGGATCAGAAGAGGAGGGCAGCAGCACTCTGGAGCTCTGGGGACACAGGAAGAGGCAGTGGCCACCCAGCGCTCTACCCTGATCACACTGCCTCTCCCACATTCCCAGAGCTCCTGCCCAGCCTGACCCCAGAGCACTTGGGGCAGGGCATGCAGGGGTGTCTCTGGGGCCCAGCCACTGTCTCTTCAGTGACCAAAGGGACAGGAGGCTATGGCCATCAAGGAGCCAGGCCGCCCCTTCACTGGTGCCCACCCCTTAAGGGACCACCGAAAGCGGGGAGCTGCTTCCTGCCCTGGGTAAGGCAGCCACTGCCTCTCCTTGTGTTTCCAGGACTCCTGCCCGGTCTGTCCCCTGCGTCATTGGGCAGGGGCCAAACTCCCAGTGAACCCCAAATCACACAGGGGCCGGCCAGGGCTTACTAGGAGTTTGGCACCCAATTCCCAGCTACCCTCTCCCAGCACAACCCTACTAAGCACTGCCCCCAGCTCCTGCAGGGACTGCCTGAGCCACTGCCACAGGGGCAGAGAGCAGACAGCACAGCCAGGGCTCCCTCCACCCTGCCTACATGGCTGCCATGTGTGTGGGCATGCATGCACATGTGCAGCACCTCCTGCCCCAGTTTTCTTTACACCTGTCCCAGACAGGGTTTAACGTTTACATTTCCTTTCTATAAATTTTGATGGTTACCGATGAAAATATTTTTCTGCCAGTGTGCAGGGCTCCAGCTCCATCCAGCTCCCAGATGCCTTCTGCCCACACAGCCACCTGCAGGTGGCTGCTCGTTGCACTAGGTGGGTAGAAAGTGGATGGGAGCTAGTGCCTCACGCACTGGGGCAGGAGCCACCCCCAACCTGGCTGGGTACCTACTGCCTGGCACATGTCCCCATAGTTTCCCTGCACTGCCTGCTGCCCTGAGCAGCAGAGCAGGGGAAGGAGGAGGAGCTGCTGAAGGCAGGGGAAACTAGGCAGTACCGGGGCAGCTTCAGCAGCAGCCCTGCCAGGAATTTGTGCATGCTGACCAGGGCTGAAGCCATCTGGGAGGCCACACTGCTGTTTGGGAGTGGACAGGGCTTGGCTCCATGCAGACCACCCCGAGAGCAGTCACAAGCTAGGGAGGGGGTAAGGAAGGGCAAAAATCATACCTTCCCCATCCCCAGCCAGCCCCTGGGACCTAGAGCACAGGCAGTCCCCCACCACACACACACGCTCACACCCACCCCCCTACACATCCCCCACACACCAGATGCAGCTCCAGCTCCATTTTCTCACTTGTGGCAGGCAGGGCCATGCTTCTACAACAGTGTCCTGAGGCCAGAGCTGTACCACTCCTGGTTGGCTAGGCCAGGGACCAAGTTTTAATGTGCTTTCTGCCCTTGGAGTGAATGGAGCCAGAGCCAGATCCCTGCCTGGGAGTAACGGGGAGGGGGCAAAGGCTTCAGCGGGTAGGCAGATGTGGGGGGC
>NW_017729022.1:75875938-75877057 GCF_001723915.1 Gavialis gangeticus
AAGACTATCTTGAGCTATTATACAATCTCCTCCATGCATACCACTACTGAAAAAGTGTAAAACAGAACAAAAATATCTTTTGAAATAAAATTAAATATTATAGTAGATATGTTTGATTTTCAGTATTTGACTTCTTTAAAAATCTATCATTTGTTAAAATACCTTCTGAAAGATTGTGTGCATGTGGCCCTTGACAGCTCACCAAAATTCATTAAGTGGCCCTCCAGTCAGAATAAGCACTCATCTCCAATTTAGACTGCAAGATCCTAGGAGCAGAGGCTGTATTCAAGCACTTTTTATCTAATGGCCAGCACACTGGGACTGCATTTTTGTATGCCCCTAGACAGTGCTGCAATGCTGCTAACTAGAATATTCCTAAATATTAATATAACAACTGGGAAAAAAATGAAATGCATTTGATAATGCACTACTATCCTTAATACTTTGCGTTTGCTCACTAATTCAGGGTTCTCAATTTAGTGCCCTTCAGAAATTAAAGAAAAATGTAGTTAAAGAGCTAAACATTTACTTTGAAGTTCCACATGCTATATGCATGAGCAATAACATGGTTATAATGGTTATATAGAACAGCAGTATAAGTTCACTTCTGTGCAGAGCAGATAATGGACGCGAGAACAATGAGGCTTCAGCAGCATGCAATGCTTACAGGGTCTGGCAAATTAATGAGTATATCTAAAGCATTACACAGCTGGTTCATTTACATACAGATGCACACACTGTAAAGCAGCTGCACCTTGTCCCACAACCAATACAACTGATAAAAAAAAAAACCTTAAATCTTTAAAAATGTAAACTACCCGTGACAAAAACAAGCAGCATTTATTTTTAGCTCAAGAGAAATCAACAACAAACTACACTACATTCTGTAGAAATGGCAGCAAAAATCTGTTTCCACAGTCCTAGCTTTTCGAGATAACATGATATTTACTGACTAACATCTTTACTTATATACACATTTACATATAATCCAGTTGATTTTTTGGGGTGCAATTTTATTTAAAAAAAATCAACATGAATGCTACCTAAGCTCTTGTATTATGGAAGTGAATAAAAAGATTTTTTTTTTTTTTTTTTTTTAAGATTTTAGAGAGTCCCTTC
>NW_017729022.1:75877068-75881166 GCF_001723915.1 Gavialis gangeticus
TTTTTTTTTTTTTTTTTTTTTTAAGATTTTAGAGAGTCCCTTTCCTAGGCCACAACTAGACAAAACATTCTGTTAATATATTTTTAAGAAACAAGCAGCATTGAGGGAAAAAGTTCAGAAATTAATCTAAAACTCTTAACTGGAAAAACATGGGTGTTGCCTAATAGTGACTTCGTGAGGAATCAAGACTATACTCAGGTGACTATAGTAGTTTTCCACTCTTTCCCTGCTCCACTTCTAACACAAGTTTCAAGAGAAGAGCCTTGTAGTATGAAAGCATTAATTTTATGCTGAATTCTCCATACCTGGGAGTTTAAAAATAAAAATTCAGGTTCTATACAAAAAATCTGATTTTAAAAAAGGTGCTTATCACCCACAATTGCCACTAAAGCTGAAGGGGAGCTGCACTATTTAATACTGCTGTAAAATCAGTGTATTTTTACACAACAAATTAAATATGAAAACCCAAGTCTAGACATTCCAGCTGGGGCCCAGTCCATTTTTACAGGTTTTGAATGCATCAGAGGCACAGCTAAATTTAAGTGCATCTTGCTTTTATTCTAATACTCACTCAAAGAATCAACACTTAAAATAACTGTGACTGAGCTCCTGCACAACAGTATTTTCTGGTAATCCCAAGAGCCCTTTGAAATGATCTGGAATCCAGCAATTCCAGTTCATTTAAAATGTTTTGCTGTTTGCACATATACATTTATATACTGACTGTATCAGCACAGATATGATCTTGCTGAGCATGTCTCCACATTGCTGCAGATATTCTAGAGTTATGTAGAAATCTGGAATTAAACCCTGGCTATATTATATTAAACAGCAAAATTCCAAAATACAGCTGTCAAGGTTCCCAAATAAACATGAGCATGAGATGCAGGAGAGAGAAGTGGGGCAAGGGAATTAAAAAATTAGCCTGGAGCTGAAAGGACAGCCCCAGCTCCACCCCTCACATTGTAACTCTAGTTCACCCTACAACAAAAAGAATCAGGAAACAAAAGGATTTCCCCTTCTCTCCCCCCACCCCCGTCTGCTCCCCAAAAATAAGCAGCTACAGAACCATCTAATCTGCCTTAATCTGTATTGATTGGCCTTCAATTCTGTGTTACCATCATGCTTGCCCACTATATTTCTCATCCAGGATGAGATCCAGTGCAATGCCATAGGCCTAGATAGAAGTGCCCCCTGAAATATCCATAGCAAAATGCTCTAATAATTTCTGTACCCATTTCTACTACAATTATACTCTGACATATTATTTCTGTTAAAAATTCTTTTAACAAAGCAGGCATTTTGCTATGAGCACCATATTTACAAAAAACTATAAAAGGACCAATACGCAAGAATGAGCAAGCACCTTCTGGAAGTTCAAATAGATTACGTCTGCTTTCATCCTTGCCAGTTCTCGTCACTTACTTAACAAATCTGATCAACTTCTTTACACATGACCTCTACTTTATAAATCTGAGATGATTGTGCTTAAGCAGCATGTTCAAGCTTTGTTTATTCATGAGACTAAAAGTTGTTAATAGGAAATCTGAACTTACAGGTCCATGATTTTCTATTTCCTCACTCAAAGTCTTCTGTTGCATGTGTCACATCACTAGCAACTAGAAAAATTTGTGTGGGCAACGGCAAATGCACTAGTACTATTTATTGAGAGAAGTAAAATCTTGAGTTCTAGAAGCACAGTTTATAACCAGGCCTTTCTAATAAAAGTCCATTTTCTACGATGCTTGACATATCAACAGCTCAAGAGACGCAGAGACAGACAGAGACAGAGACACTTTCCACAGCAAATTATGAATTGCATACTGGGGAAAACTACTTCAAGACCAAATGTAATGCTCTCTGAAACCAAAGTGACGGAAAAACAAGAAATCACTGAAGGTTTAGTGACTGCAACACTGAATGCTTCCAAAGGGTGCTAAAGAACCTGGAGAGGAGCCCTCGCAAATTCTCTAAAGAAACAGAATAACTTGTTTTAACAGCTCTTTTTTTGCCTCTGCTCTCCCCCCCCCTTTTTTTTTTTTTAAACTAAACCAAAAGTCAACTGAAAAACTTGATGCTGACATGTAGAACATGCCCTGACATAAGTGATGGGAAAAGTATTTTAAAAAAAAAGGCTAGAGTATCCTGAAAAAGTTGATCCCTATTTACATCACAATTCTCTTGGGCTTGGGTTTAGTCAAGTCATTCCTTCTAAAAATCCCTGTCATAACTGTATCAGAGGACATCGGTAGATTTGGTCTAACAGCAAGCTACAGAAATACTTGATATGGAAGATACAATATTAGAACAAGACAGAAGAGGGGCAGGTGAAATGAATAAAACAAATAGGACATGATTTACTATCTGAAAGCTATAAAAACACTGCCCATATTAAACAGAGCCAAAACCACAATGTCTTGTTCTTGATATGAAAAATACAATATTAGAACAAATCAAGAACAAGAGTGTGTGGTTTTGGCCCTGTTTAATATGGGAAGTGTTTTTATAGCTTTCAGGTAGTTAATCATGTCCTGTTTTTTATTCATTTACCTGCCCCTCTTCTACTTCCTCAATTCCTTTATAATTTTCCCTGCAGCTTTGTTTGCCTTCTTCCTCCCCCACCTTCATATGCTTTTAAAAAGAGCTAAGATACAGGCTCATATTTGCTTTTTCTGTAGTCTACTCCATCTCAACTTACAGCATTTATATAATTAGCATTACAAATCACTGGCAAAGTGCCAACAAGCCCTGCCACAGACCAGGAACACACTTTACCACACACTATTCAAGCACAAAACAAAACAAAAGAAGTCATAACCCCAAAAAATTAGTCACAAACAGAAGATTAACACACAGTCAACAGAATTCAATGGAATAATATTAGACAACACAACCAAAAACCTGTATTCAGGTTTTCTGTAAATATCACAGAAATGGAGGGTTGTGAAGGAAAATTGATTCCTTCAACTTTGCAGATATTTATGGGGAAGTTTCTCCCAAGTTTGAATTGCTGTATGGGAGAATGCCCAGAGGTATTTATTTGACATCATAATGAAGGTAGAGGAAGCCAGATCAGGCAAAGTCAACATTTCAATAGCAAGTAAGAAGCGAAACATAAAGGGTGTCTTGGCTGTGGACAATTTTCAAAGTCAAGGAACTTAGGCTGGGTGCAACAGAGAAAGGAATGACCACAGTGCAGGGATACAAAGAAAGAGAGACAACAACAAAAACAAACAGGTTGGGAAAAAAAATCTTTGTAGCACCATTCTGAATGGCTATGAATGGGCTGAGATTGAACTCCATGCCAAACAGAACGGTTCTGCAGTAAATCAAGACGACGTGCAATACAGTAGATCAGCGGTTTTCAACCTTTTTTAAAGACCTCCTTCTGTCTCAAAGTTTCAGCTCATGTACCTCTTGGGTTTTTTTCCTTTTTTCATGTTTTTAAGTGAGGGAAAGGGGGCAGATCAAGGCCCCCAGGGTGAGGGAGGGAGTGGGGCTAGGACAAGCACTGCACAGCCAGGGCAGGGCATGGGACGGAGCAGTGAGAAGCTCATCCAGGGCAGGGGGGTGGCTCCTGCTACTGTGTGCACCCTGGGAGGGCATGGATCTGCACATGAGGCAAAGCCGGGCTGCCACTGCAGAAAGGCGGGGGGGCAGATTGAAGCCCCAGGAATGGGTGAGGGAGTGGGGCTGGGGCACTGGCAGGGGCTGTCCAGCTGGGGGGAGAGGGGGGGAAATGCCTCCTGCCACTATACGCACCTCCGGGAGGACATTCTGGAGTCGCTGCAGCCCCCCCCCCCATATAGTTCCCCCGCTGTGAAGAAGTGGAGCTGGGGCAGGCATTGCCCAACTGGGGCGGAGCGCAGGATGGAGCCGCGAGCAGCTCATCTGGGGGGCGCTGGACAGACTGCGCTTCAGGCAGGTGGCAGTGGCACCCAAAGGGGGCTATGAGACGGACTGCAACCACACCAAAATTCACCACAGCACCCCCAACCCCTCCTCCCAGCATAGCCCAATACGTCTGCTGGGAACAGCCCGGTACTGCCCCAGCCCCAGCCCCGCATGCACATCCAAGGGCACATGCCCCCCCCCCCC
>NW_017729022.1:75881187-75881555 GCF_001723915.1 Gavialis gangeticus
CCTCCTGGGGTACGTGCAGCAACCAGAGCCACCACCCCCAAGCAGCCTCCAGATGAGCTGCTCGTGGTTCTGTCCCACACTCTGCCTTGGCTGGACAGCACCTGCCCTTGCTCCAGCTCCAGCCCTACTTCCTCCCTCACTGTGGGGGTGTACAGCGGCAGGGCTATGAGGGAGAGGCTGCAGCCAGTCCAGAATGTGCCATAGGTCCCACAAACCCTGTCCCAGTACCACAGCCCCAGCAGACAGCAGCAGCCTGCCCCACCCTGCACAGATCCACAGGCATGTCGCCTGTGGATCTTCCAGGGTGCACACAACAGCAGGAGCCGAACCCCGCCCCCCCCCAGTGCAGCCTCTGCCGAGAGCATAAC
>NW_017729022.1:75881761-75897855 GCF_001723915.1 Gavialis gangeticus
CCCCCCCCACAACCGCAGCTCAGTCCTGTGCCCCGCCCTGGCTGGACAGCCCCTGCCTCTGCCCCTTCCCCCACAACAGACTTACCGGCCAGACCTGGTTGCTCTCCTGGCCACCTGCATGCTGTGCACATGCACACAGTAGTTATCAGCCACATCAATTCTGCATACCCCCTATGACACTTAACTATCCCAAGGGTACATGTACCCATGGTTGACAACCACTGTGCTAGCTGGAAATTTTAGCTGCATGGATGAACAAAATAGCTTTATATTAGACACACCGAGCAGAAAGAGCTAACGAAATAAAGATATAGTGTGGATACAAGTCAAAGTTAAGGATCTGTAGAGACAGAACACAGTGGCTATGCAAATAGTTCAGTTTTTGAATTTTAGTGCATTTTTCTATAACATTTATATTTGTTGAGCAGCTTTTAATTTAACTGCAAAGTCCATTCACTCCCTTCTCCCTCCAATTCCAAGTTATTCTTTATATCCAACAAATTTTATGGTGTATTTTTCTTAGTTCTACTTGCATTTACTGAAATGTACTGTGTTTGTCTGCCACACCTTGGCTGTGGTTCTGATTCTAGTCAGATTACCCTCAAAACTTGCAACTACTGTGAAATGCAAATCCTGCAAATTATCTTTTGGTATGACACCACTGAATTGAAATTTATGATATATTCAAGACAAACCAGTAGCGGACAAGACACCTTTTAATGATCAAGTACTATTCTTACACCAGGCCAAAAACATCATGTTGTTCAAAAATGTGCTAACATGTTCATAAATGGAAATACACAGTGAAGTAACTAAACCTTGATTCTGCTCTGAAGTACTTGCCATATGTCATATCTATATACAAATAGATATATTTGAATAACATACATACACACATATATACACAGGGCAAGGACACATTATATATTTTTCCATATGTATATTGAGAGGGTGTAGAAGAGCTAAAAGACATATAAGGAAAAATATATAATGTGTCCTTGCCCTGTACTTATGCCACAGGTACAGAGAGTCAAGATTGTTTATGTACTTTATAATTCTTAAGATACGGAAATATACAGTTAAGTGTAAACTTTACTTTTAATTTCCCGATTTAAAACGTGTTTTTGGCATTATAAGTACAACTTGTAATGATTTTTTATCTTTACCTTAAATCCATCTTAAAACAACTGTTTGGAAAAAGGCAATCTTAAATTAATTATTTTTAATTAAAAAACTTCCTACATGATGAACACGAAGCAAGAAACCAAAAAACATCATCATGCAATATCTCTGAGGCACTAATATATAGGATCACTAATTAAAAGGGTAGTGCATCTAAGCAGAGCAAAGCAGAAGCCTGGCATGTAGGGTGCAACAGAAACTGAAAAGTCTGTCAAGAAGCTGTGATTATTAGGGTCAGAGAGCCCAGTCCCCAAAATGAGCATACATAAATAGCTCTTTCCTCAGCCATCTGATTTTGATGTGCACAAGAGTAAAAGGGAAATTAATAATCCGCACTAGCGTACAACCAAAAAACCTTTTAAATCCAGTGATACCTGGGCACAATAAACTACCAGTTAGAATTCTATACAGAGGTGGTCTCTTTATAGAATTGCAGCAAATTAGGTTTGGAAGGGACCTCAGGAGGTCATCTCGTCCAATCCCCTGCTCAAAGCAGGACCACCCCCAATTAAATCATCCTAGCCAAGCTTTGTCTAGCCAGGCCTTAAAAGCCTTGAATGATGGAGATTCCACCACCTCTCCGGGTAACCTGTTCCAACGCTTTACTACCCTCCTGGGGAGAAAGTTCTTTCTAATATATAACCTAATCTTCCCTTGCTGCAATTTGAGACCATTGCTCCTTGTTCTGTCATCTGCCACCACTGAGAACCATCCAGCTCCATCCTCTTTCAACCCCTCTTCGAGTAGCTGAAGGCTGCTATTAAATCCCCTCTCAGTCTCCTCTGCTCCAGACTAAAAAAGCCCACTGAAGATTGATGTAAGAACGGCATTAAATACTTTAGCCTTTTCCATAATCATCTGTCACTAGGTTGCCTCCCCCATTCAGTAAAGGGACCCAACACTTTCCCTGATCTTCTCTTTGTTGCTGACATACTTGGAAAAACCCTTCAAGTCCCAGGCTAGCTGCAACTCCAGTTGTGCTTCGGCCTTCCTGATTTCATCATTGAATGTCCAAGCAATACTCTTATACTCCTCCCTGTTTGTCCAAGTTCCCACTTCTTGTAAGCTTCATTTTCATGTTTTAGCTTGCTGAAGAGTTCCCTGCTAAGCCAAGCTGGTCTTCTACCATACTTGGTAGTCTTCCTGAGCATGAAGATAGTTCGTTCTTGTGCCCTTAGTAAGGTTTCTTTGAAGTACAGCCAACTCTTCTGGACTCCTTTTCTCCTCAGACTGGCCTCCAGAGGACTCTGCTCATCAGTTCCCGGAGTGAGTCAGAGTCAGCTTTTCTAAAGTCCTGACTCTGCTGCTCTTCTTCCTTTCCTCAGGATCCTGAACTCAATCATCTTGTGGTCACTGCTACCCAAGTTGCCATCTACTTCTACATTCCCCATCAATTCATCCCTGTTTATGAGCAGCAGGTCAAGAAGAACACAGCCTCTAGTCGGCCTCTCCAGCACTTGCACCAGGAAGTTGTCCCCAACACTCTCCAAAAGCTTCCTGGATTGCCTGTGCACTGCTGTATTGCCCTCCCGGCAGATGCCAGGGTGACAATTACCCCATGACAACAAGGGCCTGTGACTGGGAAACTTCCGCTAGCTCTTTTAATCGTCCTAGAGATTTTCAACAGGCCTATTTCCAGCTTCATACTGGAACTCTGAGCAATCATACAGCTCTTTAACATAAAGAGTAACTGCTCCTCCATCTCCTCTTCCCCCAGCTTGTCCTTCCCAAACAGTTTATACCCATCCATGACAGTGCTTCAGCCATGCGAGCTCCCACCATGTCTGTTATTCCAATCACATCATCATTCTGTGACTGTGAAAGGGTTTCCAGTTCTTCCTGCTTGTTTCCTAGGCTCCATGCATTTGTGTACAGACATCTGAGGTAGCTAGCTGATTGTTCTACTTTCTCAGGAAGAATGAGAAGGCCTATCCTGTCATGGCTAACTGTGACAGAATAAGTAAGTCCTCCTGAACACAATATCCAGGAAGTCTCAGTGTGACAGCAGAAACTTCCTGGTGTGGCAGGACAGCAACAAACTACATTACAGACCCTTGCTATGGCAGCAAGATTCTTAGTTCTTTTTTTTAAAACCATAAATAGTTCTTTATACAAGTTCCTATAAGTAACAGGGAGTTGCTTCTACACCACAAGCCTCATCAAGATACTACAGACTGCTTGCAGCAACTCACTCACCCCGAGCTAACACAATTGCTCCTTCAAGCACAAGCTACAGTACATAGTTGATAGCTACAGCTTAGAGGCAGCTAACAAGACCCTGGGCCAGGGGTGGGCAAAATGTGGCCCAGGGGCCAGATGCGGCCCACCAGGCCATTCTACCTGGCCCACGGGGCCCCTAAAAAATTTAGAATATTAATATTAATCTGCCCTGGGCTGCCTGTCACGTGGCCCTTGATGGCTTGCCGAAACTCAGTAAGCAGCCCTCTGTCCGAAATAATTGCTTGCCCCTGCCCCGGGCCCTTCTGCTTGCTGGGCCAGAGACAAGCAGCATCCACCTTGGCAGCCACTAGAACACAACATTTCCCTGCTATCGCTCCAGCAAAGAAAAAAAAACAGTTTGGTCACCTAAAACGCACGTCATTTTCAGAGAAAAGGTGCCTGTGCTATGCAGGTAAATATGTTATCCCTACCTATAGGCCTAACTGAACAAATCTCTGCCTGGAATGGGGACAGTGCATAGGGCAGGATCTGCTGTTTTCCCGCACACATGCCAAGTCAGCACCTGAGGCTGTTTCCCTGGTCATGCTCCCTTAGTTGCACTACTGCTCCTGCCAAACAGAGCCAGTTGGGTGGAGTCCTCCTGGCATGAAAGATGTCTCCTGGTGGTTTTCCTCAGGACCCAGGTAAGGGAGATGCAGAGGAGGTAGCTAGGCTGTGAAGCATCTGTGAACATGAGAACTTCAAAAATCAAAACAATAAAACAGAGACCTCCAGACTGTGAGGAGCCCAAATGCAAGAAGTTATGGAAAGGCTGCCAGGACTCATCTGGTCTTCTATTACCCAGAGATGTGGGTTTTCCAGAAAATTTTGAATTGGAAAACTTTCCAATGCCCTAAATAGAGTGATCTGATTTAGCACGTTTATTTGTCTTATAGTTAGTAAACAAAACTAAGAGAGTTCCCCCATGTTAATTTTACGTCCCAATAGACACAAGTATTTGAACTGAAATACTTGATTAGGAAAAAAATTAAATGCAGCACACTTAATGTGGTTTAAATGTTATATTCAAACAAATCCAAAGCTTTACACAGAAAGAAATTACATTTTTACAAATATTCCAGTAAAAATAAAGACAACACACAATAGCATGTACTTCCCTTAATTTTTTTTCTTAAAATTTAAACAAACAGTGTAAGGCACCGAAAACCGTTGAGACACTAATTTTAGCACGTCCAAAGAACTGTGCATGATATGCCATGGTTGTCCACTCTTCTACTTCAACAGAGGTTAACTCTCTTCCATTGAGGTCGTTGCGGCACCTCCAGTTTCACCGTCACTATCTGTAGAATCACTTGCACTACTTATTAGTTCCATTTCAGAATCAGACTGAGGCAAAACTGATTCAGAACTACTTAAACCACATTCTCGTCGCTAAAGGATGGTTTTACCAATAAGTCTATGGGCAAAGGCAATTTCTCATCACACTGCATCTTCTTCACTAATTGTGCTTCCAGTTCCATTCACAAGAAGCTGGTTTTGGTGGAAGGCCTAGGATCCTTAGAGCAATCCTGGATAACAGTCGAGTGTTACAGTATCCCTTCTACCATGTGAGGAGACATATTCTCTGCTACCCACCAAGCTTGCCTAATATTGTATTGGCATACATTAATTGTTACTAATAAGTTTTATGAAAAAAATTGAATTTTTTAAAATGGAAAACTTCCCATGGAAAAATAAAGCACTGGAAAATTTTCTGAAAGATTTTCAGTTTTGGAAAATTTTCCACCCCACATCTCTGCTATTACTCCATGCTGCTCATCCATGTGATACTGCCATGGGTGACCCTGAGCAGATCCAAATCTACTAGAGGGTTCTGGGCACTAGGTAAAGGGAACTGAGGCTCTGGTTGTATTTTCATCAATTCTTCTGGTCAAGGATAAAGACCCAAGCAGAAGCAGGCATCCTGGAAATCAACATGCAACTGCACACATGGTATCATCTGCAGCACTTTGGCTTTTTGATCATGGAACGATATTCCAAGGATTGGTGGGCAGAGACACAGTCTAGCTGTTGGAGCAAGGGAAGAGTGTCTTTGCACACTCTTTAAACAAGCACAGGTTTGTTAAAACCTAACAAGATGGGATATAGCTAGGTAACACAGGAGACTGGAGATAAAGAGTCAGGTGACCAAATAAAGACCAAGAAAGGGGAGGCAACAAGGGGAATCAACTATGTTCTAAGATGGAAATTAGCAGGATAACTGGCTAGTCATTTGAGATGTTCATAAGCTAAACATGGGGTATAAACAGGAAAAACTGGAAGTCCTAGCACAATCCTACAAGTATGAAGTCATTGAGTAACAAACTTGGCAGCATAGTTTACATGCCTGGAATACTGTCACAGATAAATATAACTTGTTCAGAAAGGACAGGCCACATTAAAGGAGACGGTGTCTCAGCATGTTATATCACACACACACACCCACACACTGATTCTGAGGTACAGTATAAAGTTGGATGCAGAACTGTTGAAAGTCTCTAGGTCAAAGTAAGAAGGGAAAAACAGCAAGGAAGATGTCATGGTGGGTATCTGCTATACACAAACAAACCAGAAGGTCGAAGTGGACAAAGTTTTTGTTTCCGATAGCTAAAACAAAACATCTATATTGCAGGACCTGGTGCTGATGGGGGACATCAATTACCATAACACTTGTTGGAAAGATTAAGTCAAATTCATAGATGCTAGGGTTGGAAGGGACCTCAGAGGATCATGGAGTCTGATCCCCTGCCAGTGGTAGGAAAAAGTGCTGGGGTCATGTGACCCCAGCTAGGTGCTTGTCCCGTCTCCTCTTGAAGACCCCCAAGGTAGGGGACAGCACCACCTCCACTGAAGCCCATAAAGGGTTATATCTCTATACAAAGATAGATAGATTTTTTTGGTGCAGATCATGGAGCAGCTCTCTAATTTGCTGTTTGTCGGTAGGGTGGATTTGGTTAATGGCTGTTTGTCAGTAGGGTGGATTTGGTGGATCTGAAGGTGAATGGCAATTTCAGTAACAGTGGCCATGAAATGATGAGAGCTCAAGATCCTAAGGAAAAGAAAGGAAGAACCAGAATAAAAAGACCCTGGATTTCAGAAAAGCAAACCAACAGATTCTGGGAACTGGTGGGCAGGCAAGTATCAAAAGAAAAGGAATCCAGAGGAAACCACTGTCTCTTTAAAGTAGAATACTAAAGAAGCAAAAGCATGCTATCCCAGTGCAAAGGAAAGATAAGTGCACCATGAGATCAGCCTGGCTAACCAGCAAACTCTTCAATGAGCTGAAACTCACGGAGGAATTTTACAAAAAGTGGAGACTTGTCCATATTATTAGGGATAAGTATAAGACTACCACATAAGCATGCAGAGAGAACACCCAACAAGTAGGGCAACAAAAAAAAACACTTAAAAGTATCACATTCACTCAAATACAAGACAATGCTGAATATAATATGGAAATTGTATAAGCTTATTATAATTTTTTCAGGAACAGAATCTAATTATTGGAAGTTTTTCCCTGAATTTGTCTCCCTCTCACTGCTACAGCAGGGAAAATAAGTCAGGGGGGAGGTCAAGTAGCCACCTTGCCCTCTGCCCAAATTTCTTCCCCCTGCATCCCCTTCTCCCCTCTCCTTACTGTCAGACCCTACTCTCCCTAAAAACTTGGAAGTGAGAGGCAGATCTGAAAACAGTACTTTTGAAATAAACATATAGGCCAGGGGTGGGGAAAATGCAGCCCGCAGGCCACATGCAGCCCACCAGGACATTCTATCTGGCCCATGGGCCCCTTAAAACATTTAGAAAATTAGTATTTATCTTCCCCTGGCTGCCTGTCATGCGGCCCTCAACAGCTTGCCAAAACTGAGTAAGGGGCCCATGGGCAAGATCATCATAATGGTCACAAGCTGGCAGAGGGTAGATTTAGGCTAGATATCAGGAGGCGCTACTTCACAGTCAGGGTGGCTAGGATCTGGAACCAACTTCCAAGAGAAGTGATGTTGGCTCCTACCCTGGGGGTCTTTAAGAGGAGGCTGGATGAACACCTTGCTGGGGTCATTTGACCCCAGTACCCTTTCCTGCCATGGCAGGGGGTCAGACTTGATGATCTGCTCAGGTCCCTTCCAACCCTACAAACTGTGAAACATCTAGCATGTATTTGTCAAGGGTAAGCCATGCTTAAGCAAGCCGATTTCCTCCTATGACAAGGCAATAGGATCTGTGCCTCTCAAGTCTCCAACGATGTTCTCATCAATAAACTAAGAAAATACAAGCTGCATGGAAGTGCTATAAGCTGGATACTTAACAGGTTGGACAACTGTACTCAAAGAGTAGCTCAATGTTTAATTGATAGGAGGTATGGAATAAAGTTATCCCAAGGTTCTATCCTAGGTCTGGTTTTGCTTAATAACTTCATTCACGTTTGAAGCATGGGACTGAGAAGGAAAAAAAAAAGTCAACAGGATACTGGAAAGCATTAATAGGAACGTAACTTGCAAATCAAGGGAAGTGATTCTTTCATTCTGTTCAACACTGGTAAAGCCTCATATCTAGAGTCCTGCATCCAGTTTTGAGCACGACACTTCAAAGGACATGGACAATTGGAAAAAATCCAGCGGAGCACAACAAAAATTATCAGAGATCCAGGAACCATCACTTATTATAAGAAGGTTGGAAGAACTGGGATTGTTTAGTCAGCAGAAAGGAATGCGGGAGAGGTCTGGTAACAGTTTTCAAATACCTAAAGGGTGGTTATTTGAAAGATGATGATAGACTATTATAGCCACAAGGTACTGGACAAGAGGCAGCAGTTTTAAAACTGCAAGAAGGAAAGTGTAGGTTGGATAGTAGGACAAAATACGTAACTATGAGGGCAATTAAGTAATGGAACAGATTACCTAAAGAGGTTATGGAATCCATGGAAGCTTTGGAAAACAGGTTAGAAATACTGTGGTTTAGACAGGGATGATCCTGTTTGGATCAAGGGGTTGAACTAGATGACCTCCCAAGGTCCTTTCCATCCGTAAACAATTCTACTGTATACAGAAATAACTCTCGGATTTTCAAGTATTACCCATTTCCTACTCTAAATACCCTCTCCCTGCTTCCAGTGAAAATATGTTAGATATTAGCAACTTCATGAAGTCATTAACAACATACAAGTTCTTGGCGTTTGTTTTTGTTTGGGGGGGGGGGTTGGGGGGCGGGAGGAAATGTGCAATTTAGACAGAATTGAGTGGCACAAGAGTGTAATGAATTAGCTATGCCAACACTGAAAATCTGGGCTTGATACCAATGTTAAAGCAACCCGATATACAAACCTGTAACAAAACCACAAAACACACCAATTACTATTAACCATAAAAGAAATCTAGTTAGCCTGTATCAGTACCTAAAGGCAGAAGAGAGATATGAATTGAGCTAATGATACTGAAGTAGTAAATGCATTAAGTTTGCAAGTATACAAAACCACTGGAAGCCAAACTTTAAGAGTTAGAAAACAGAGATCATTATGAAATAGTAAAATGTAGTTCAAACTGTTCTGGTATTTAGATAAAAGTCTAAAATACAGTATTTACTCACATATAACATTCACCTTTCCCCCCAACAATTATCCTTCCAAAACTGAAGTCTATGTCGTTAGTGGGGAAGCTGATTTTTCTGCTCAGAATAGAAGCACTGAGACACTGTAAGAAGGCTGCTGCTTTTTTTCCTTCTCTTCCCTCAAAGAGCTACATGGAGGGAGGGGCAGACTCCAACACGGGCAGATCCAAGGGGTTGCAGTAGTGCAGTCACACCCTGCTTTGATTCTTGCTCCACCCAAAGTTTAAATCCAACTGCCCAGCAGCAGCAATAGCATTTTCCTTTAGGCAGAGCTGACAGAGACAATGGACTTCATGGCTCATCATAATCTACCCAATTCCTATTCATTGCTCTTCACTCCAGATCTTAACAACCCTCTTTCCTTTTTAATGGTCCTGATGTTCCAATAATCAAGCTACCTTTTCTTTGGCAACTTTGCTATCTGTTAGCTACTCCTGACCTCTCTTCCCCGACTTCCTGTCCGGCAGACTGGTTTGAGTTCTTTTCAAAATCCTAGACCTGTCATGCGGATCTGGCCAGTCCCCCAGACTTCTCACACTGTATCACTCTTCACCACCACCTCTGCAACTGGCCACTCTGATATGCAGCCGGAACCCTACTGCCTTTTTTTCTCCCTTTTGTTGGTCTGACACACAGTGAAGAGTTTGGTTAAAGTGTAGACTACTGAACACACGTTCAGGAGAGAGAAGGGAGAGCAGAAACATGAAAACAAACCCAGCCACAGGTCACCCACCTTCTGGGATCCTGAAAGCATGTGCGTAAACTTCTCTCCCAAACGTGAGGCATGCTCCAGGGTGCTCACCCCCACCCATTGGTGTTGGAGCCATATCACTTCAATCCTGAACGTTCTACCTGGAATACTAGAGCACTGTACACAAGGACACCTCTACCCGTGACAATTATGAACCAGTTCTCAGTGATGTTTTAGAATGGTTCAACTGTTAAGTCTGTCCATAACCAAAGAGTTAGTTTTGCGCTCTAATTGTACTTACATGCCTACTGCAGTGGTTTGCTGCTTCTCCCTCACAGACGTACGTGTATGCTGCATCTTGCCACGGTAGGGCCAGACTCACATTAATGGCTGTTTTCCAAATATTAAAAGTATAATTTGCTTTTATATATAGACAAGAAAATATTTTTCTACCTTTATACTTTAGTCTAATGTATCAAACATTTGAAAGTACAATCACCAGCTACAAGTTTATATGATATTCAGAGCTTACCTCTAGGTATATCGATGGTGGGTTATGCTCTCCTCCAAACTTGTCTAGCAGCGCCTCTATGTGTTCTTGTGTCAATTTAATCATCTGTTTGATATTCCATACCTAAAATACAAATGTGTCTATATGTAATTACAAAAGATAATCAAAAGTGTATCTTAAATAACTAGAAAACATGAACTCGCTTATCTTGCAAGTAAGTTTTAAGTTTTTCCTTAAAAGGAAAAAAAATTATAAAATCCACATTTTACTGAATTAATTATAGAGTACACCCTGGACCAAAATGAATTATTCTGGGTTACAAAATTTAACAAACAATGAAAACACTTCAGTCTTGAAGAAGGGAGTTGGTTAAAGTATAGGGTAATGGTTACAAATTATACTTTTTAGAGAAAAAATTACAGGTATGTACATATGTTCTATTAACAGGTATGGGAGCCCAGCTTCTCGGGTTGGAACAGAGCTTCTCAGAGGTTTTAAATAAACTCATATTTTGAGGGAAATATTTCACTAATTCACCAGTAACTACTAAGGACTAAGCCATCCCTAAAATAAATAGAAAGAAGAGTTAGATCTCTTCTAATTCTGTAATAGTTCTGGAACAGAGTCTATAATCTTCACTCTCGCAGCCATAAGACCAAGTTCAAGCAGTAACAGCATGTAAAACAATGCAGAGAACTCTATATGGCTGCCTTCCAAATCCGTATGTAAACTCAGACACTGGCTATAGAGGCCAAATTTTCCCTGAACTCATAAACAAATGTTTTGTTAATAGGACCTTGAAACTGTGGCCTTGCCAAGAAGCAGCAATGATAATGCAACTCTATTTAGACATCTGTCTTGAAAATAGCAAACTTAGTATAAGCAGGTTAAAACAAACAGAACACCAAACAGATATGCTTTGTCATTTGAAGCCTAAAGGAATTTATCAAATAAAAGCATGTAATAAGATCCCGCTGGAATTGGGTGCATGTTTGGGAAGAATATCAAAAGGAGACTTAAGATAGAATTTCAACATTACCTTTGAAAGGCATTTAGTAGAAGTACATACTACTGTACCTTTAGCATACCTAAAACCTTCAAAACAACATACTGGTTACCCACTTCCCAAAACACATTACATTTTAGTGAACATAAGAATCCCAGTCTGTCAGCGTGGCTGGAGACCTTCTCAGCTTTGACCCTACTAAGCTTATGGAGTTGTATTTTCAAAAGTTCGAGTCATTTAATAATTTTCACTGACACTCAATGAAATTTTTATTCAAGTCATTTTAACACTTTTGAAAAAAAATCTATCCATCTTAAGGTAAGGTTTATATCTTAATATCCCTCCCCTACACTAACAATTCAATATATGTCAAGGGTTAGGAGAAACTCTTCCTCCAACTGACACATTGGCTTTCTGCGATAATCCCCATTATAAACATCTTAATTTCTTCACTGGAAGTTGGACAGCTAATGACTTCATTCCTTCCTGCATGGCTATCTTTTATTTTGCACCCAGCAACCAATACTCTGAACTGCAGCTTCTTTTATAAAGCTAGAAAAGTAGAAATGAGAAACATACCAGCTGCTGAAAAGAAAGCACGCAGCCCTTCTAAAAGGGGAGGAAACTATCTGAAAAATTCATAGAGACAAGAGGGAAAGGAACGGTGAGTACGATTTCTAGAATCCCTTCACCAGCTCCAAGACTATGGGAGAAATCAGCTTCACTTTTTTTTTTTTTAAATGGGTGAAGGGAAGTCCTAGAAAGACAAAGTAGCTGTTATGTGTGTTGGTAC
The DNA here is from genome assembly GCF_001723915.1 of Gavialis gangeticus. Taxonomy (NCBI): domain Eukaryota; kingdom Metazoa; phylum Chordata; order Crocodylia; family Gavialidae; genus Gavialis; species Gavialis gangeticus. The sequence goes on from NW_017729022.1 coordinate 75,893,766, forward strand.
AAGCAGCAGAAAGGACACAGCAAGTCATCTACTATTCCTCCTCAGCATGAATCATGAACTTGGCCTATTTGTCAGAAGGACTCTGCCAGGGAAGTCATCTTCAATTTACTTTGTTAGTAAGGAACAATAGGTACATGAATTCCTCACCTCTCTAAACCAATGAACAGAAAAAAAAAATATCCATTACTAGTGGACCATTAAGCAAGTTACATAGAACATCAGTAATCTGTTGATCACAGATGAGTCACAAGTATCTGTGGCATGATTCGCTCATGAAAGATCTACCAACTCAGTCTGGGACAACTGTTGTGGCTCTAATAATGTGTAGGCAGAGAATACAATTAAGCTTTTTCTTTGTTGAAAAGTATACTTGGTAGGAGTATTCTGTGGAATACCATCCAATCAATATTCACAGAGTTTCTGATGAGCCATAATTAGCCTACCTGCTTGAATGGACCATTTTTGGGGGGGGGGGGGGGGGGTATCAGGTCACCTATACCAGGTGTACAAAGAGCAATTTTTGAAAACTACGCTTTATACAGATACACTGCATCCCAGTCAGGAAAAATCTAAGATTACTTTAATTTGGACTGAGGGACTCTCAGTTCTCTCTCAACTTCAGTTTGATCCTAAGCAAGCCAGTGCTTTGCAGAGGTTATGAGCCACGCTTGGTTTAAGAATGACTACCACAACTGGTCATAATAACCAGACAGCCTCTTTAAGTGTTGTATGCATAATGCAATTACAACTGGGAACATCAGGGCTATTCTCAAGACTTGGATTCTTTCTAAAATCTGCTGGCTACAGTAACCTCTCTGTTAGGTTGATATGATACCATCAATAGCATCTTGTTAAGAAAGCCTCATGGCCGGACAGGGCTCAGCATGACATATTGCCATGTTACCATCTATGTTGAAAAATCCAACTTTCCAGATGTTTATTTCATAGCTTTCATAGACACTAGGGCTGGAAGGGACCTCAGAAAATCAATGAGTCCAGCCCCTGCCGAAAGGGCAGGAAGTCAGCAGGGGTCATAGGATCCCAGCAAGATAGACATCCAAATGTCTCTTGAAGGCATTCAAGGTAGGTGCTTGAACTACCTCCAGCAGCAGTCTATTCCAAACCTCGGTGGCTTGCACAGGAAAGAAGTTTTTCCTTAGGTCCAGCCTGAAACGGTCACAGAGGAGTTTGCGACAGTTCGATCTTATCATCTGTCTTTAGAAGGAAAACAATTGTCCCCAGCAGTACAACCAAGTGCACTGTCTTCTTCCATTTATCCGAACAAAAATTAAGTCTACAAGCTCCAACAGTTCTGGAGATCTTTCCATCCTGCGAGCTACGTTTTGCTAGAGAAAAAAAAAAGATCCTATTTTTGACCCTTAAAAAAAAAAATCTTTATAAGGCCTGCTTAAGGTTACAGAACACATTGTTGGATAAAAGAACAATTATACAATTGGATACAAACTAGGTAAACACATAATGTGTTGCACCTATTTTCCAGAATAATCAAAATGTAAAACAACCAGAATTATTAGCACTGCCCTATAAGTAACCTATGATGCAACCAGTGATTGGGCCAAATTCTCTCCACATATGTACTGGCAAAAATAGAGAGAGCATAGCAAGTCACCTGACTTAGAAGTAGTTCAATTATTACATATGTGTCATTTGTGCTTCTTCTATGAAAATTACTGCATCCTTTATATACATAATGCCTCTGTCTTTTATGCAGAAGTATAGCTAAATTAAATAAAATGTTTCTGCTTTAATTTAGTGGCATGGGGTCAAGTGTGCGTGTGCGCGCACACACATTTATATACTTATTATATTTTATTTTATTTTTAATTAATTTATTTTTTGCCAGGAGAAATCAGATTTTCTTAATCTGTTTGTTAGGTTATTTAAGCCAAATTCTGTAGCCCCACTAGACCATGTGGAGGGGACCGAATCTTCAACTGAGAGATTTGTAGGAAACCAGTCACCTCTCCTCTGTGAAAAGATCTTTAAAGCATACATCAGCATACACAAGACCAACAACTGAAAGATCAGTTTCGCACCTTAAATATCTTGAGCATTCTATGGTGAAATTCATGTTAACAAATGACAAACAAACATCTGACAAAGTAGGCTGTAGCCTATAAAAGCTCATGACTGTGAATAAGTTAGTCTAAAAAGTGCCACACTGCCCTTCCTTCTGCCTAACTTCAGATTAATATGGTTAACTCTCTCTCTACACCAAGGTCAACAATGCCTGGAGAAACTTCATTTTGGGATGATAATCTAATTAATACTTAAATAAGTCTCTTTTGGGTTCCAAATTTCTTGCATGTTCCACAGAACTGTGAAAGATTGTGTAGAGATTCTAGAAGTCCTGACAAGAGAAATTGGAAGAACCATATATTAACAGGGAACAAGGGCTTTTTCAAACTCAGATGCAGCATGGATATGCTCTACCATGGTTAGAACAACCATCACAACTATCATTTATGTAATCCTTGTCCCTCTAACAATGTACTCATTTATTCCAGGCAGACCCAAAGACTTTCAAAGAGATACTTTTTAACATTGTGTCCACAAGCTTGATTGTTTGTATGTATGCATGCATTAGGCCTGTGCAAAGCAGCTAGTATTCCCTTTAGATTTGGCCAAGTCAGGGAACAGTGATTTGAATCACTGTCCCAAATTGATTCAGCCGAATCCAAATCAAAGATTTGGCTGTCGCCGAATCAAACAGACCCCCCGTCCCCTCCCCGCTATGCCAGCACCATCAATGGCTGCCCCCACCCGGCCCCAGCATCCCAGCTCTTTAAAAAAATAAAATAAAAAGCCCAGTATTTTAAAGCGGAGATCAGGGGGCACTCAGGGGGCTGGGGGAACAGGCAGGGGATGGGGCCTGGCAGGAGTCCCCCCATGGTCCCCTCCCCCCTCCTCTAGCCCTGGCCTGCCCCCTACTTACCAGCATGGAGTCCAGGTAAAGCTCCCTGTGGCTCCTGATTTATTGGTCTCCTGATTCAATTCAGATTCAGCAGCTGAACTGAGCCGAATCACCTCCAAATTGAATCAGCACCCGAAGCTTTGCACAGCCCTAGTATGCATGTAAGTAAGTGTTGGCAGTGGGAGAGGAAAAACATTATCCAACTGTCTTATAAGAAATACTCCATACTTGGTAACCCAAACTGTGTGTCCAATTATCAACATTAATCATATTATCCTTTCAGATGCATTTATTTACAGTTATTTCAAGAGTATTTCCTTACACTACATCAAATACCAAACTGTTTAGAGTCTGACAACTAATCATGGAAAATTACTACAGTATTTAAAAGCTACATACAACTGGATTTGGTAACAAACTGGGAGAGAAAACTACCTTTGGACCACGAAGGAAGTAGTTGTGGGAACGAGGCTGCTATATGACTACTCTGTCAAGATTTAAGTGGGGTCTGATTCCCCTTTCCAAGTAGTGCTGCAATGAAGGTAACAGGCTAATGCAGCTATGGAGAGAGCCAGAAGATCCAGGTTCCAGATGCAGTTTCATAGTTTCTAGGGTTGGAAGGGACCTGAGCAGATCATCTAGTCTGACCCCCTGCCATGGCAGGAAAGAGTACTGGGGTCAAATGACCCCAGCAAGGTGTTCATCTAACCTCCTCTTAAAAATCCCCAGGGTGGGAGCCTGCACCACTTCTCTTGGAAGCTGGTTCCGGACCCTAGCTGCCCTGACCGTGAAGCAGCGCCTCCTGATATCTAACCTAAACCTACCCTCTGCTAGCTTGTGACCGTTATTCCTGGTCACTCCTGACGGCGCTCGGGGGAACAGTGACTCCCCCAATGCCTGCTGATCCCCCCTGACTAGTTTGTAACAGGCCACAAGATCCCCCCTCAGCCTTCTCTTGTGGAGGCTGAACAGGTTCAGGTCCCACAGTCTCTCCTCATAGGGCCTGCCCTGCTGTCCCCTGATCATGCAAGTGGCCCTCCTCTGGACCCTCTCCATGCTGTCCACATCCCTCTTAAAGTGCGGCACCCAGAACTGGACGCACTACTCCAACTGCGGCCTGACCACTGCCGCATAGAGGGGGAGGATCACCTCTTT
>NW_017729022.1:75898322-75905184 GCF_001723915.1 Gavialis gangeticus
GACGGAGGCAAAGAAATCATTAAACATGTTAGCTTTGCCATCTGGTGTGACGACCAAATTTCCCAACGCATCCTGCAAGGGCCCCACATTACCCGGGACCTTCTTTTTACCCCGTATGTATTTAAAAAAGGACTTCTTATTGTCCTTAATCTGGGAAACTAGTCCCAGTTCCATCTCTGCCTTGGCCTTCCTAACTACCCCCGTACATCCCCGAGCAACTGCAGAATAGTCCTCCCTGGTGATGACCCCTTCTTTCCATTGGGTGTAAGCCTCCTTTTTAGCAAAGAGACATTCCCGGATGCGTTACACTTAACCACTGTGGATAGTTTTCATATGTTAGTTTTGTGAAGTAAATCAAAAAGAACTACCTACTCTAAGTCCTCACGAGGCAATGAAGACACTAAAAGAGCTTATAGCAACTCCATACAGTGATGACCACAGTACTCAAGAACATAGGTTAGCAACATTTTCAGGCAGCAGGCCAGATTCCCCTGCTGTAAGACCACCACCAGAGCTCCCGGGCTCCATGGAGGGCAGATCTGGTCTGAGGGCTGTAGAGTGATGCTCTAAAAGGCTTGGGATATGAAATTTGGTGGCACACACTCAATGGTAGAGTTTTACTCTGAGCATGAATCAGTTTAATTTTTCAAGCAAGAAAAAAGCAACATACAAGACCTGGTGACTATCCCCCATGTTAGATGATGTTGTACCCACAATTACTGGAGGAAGAGAAAGGTCTCTCTTGCTCCATGAAAAGAAAAAGTTCTGTGCAGATTGAAATGTATAAACTGCAGAGGGTTTGTGAGTGATTTATTGGCACACCAATAAAGAAAACTTCAAAAAAGGCAATCTCCCCTGCACCCATTTTCCATGGCAATTGCTCTTAATGAAGTAAGATAGCAACGGCTATATTAATATTCCCCAATTACCTGTCACCAGTAGACGAGCAGTGCTCAATCTTTTTGCCCTGTGGACCGGATGGGCAGTTCCCACCCCTGGCACATAGGGGTAAGGCGGCATGGCCCAGCCCCAACCCCAAGCTGGGTTCTTAGGGCTTGGGAATTTGGCAGCAGGAGAGCGGTTGCAATATTAATTGCCAATGCTACCCACCACCAAATTTCCTGATCTATGGGAAACCACGAATTGGATACCAGGGTTCTCTAGGCCAGATTTGAGCCCGGCGTTGAGCGCTCCTGAGCTAAGCAGTTCAGTACTCATGAGTTTCCAGATGGAATTTTCCTCCATTTGTTTCTGCTCTTTTGTCTGTAAGCATTTTGATAAAGGTAAAAAAGCCAAGTCTTACTAGCCAATTATAGTTCTGCTTGCACCATACAAACACACTACCATCCCCCAGTGGAGGTCAAAGAGGAAGTAACAATAAGACACGGAGGGCTACAACTTGGTGAAAGAGTTTAAGTATCATAAGATAATAGAATGTACTGTTAAGTGCATGGTAATGTGTCATATTATAGCTATATTATTAGTCACCCAAAGGGTCATTACTCTGATAGACCAAAGGCACTATGATAGTTTGCCAATAGGACTGTTTTGGGTCAGGATAGGAAGAGACTATCCCCCCACCAGCTGATGCAATGTCAGCAAAACCCCGACAGTTATCATGACAGAGAAAAAAGAAAGCTTCTGTCATCTTAGCCAATATAATTTGGGCAGGTGGTGTTAACTATCCCTAGCACTGTAAACGGTTCTGTTAACTTAGCTAAGTCAGTGCACCTCCATAATACTGACAAGCCCCAAATCTGCTAATTCATATATTTAGCTAATAGTTTGGCCCACTACCCCTGCTGTCTCCCCTCTCCTCATCGTATTAGAAGATGTCACAAACACCACAGAAACAATCATTTTCACACAGCAAAAACAGGAACCCTACTGAAAGGGAAGAGGGCAAGTCTAATGTGAGCCTTAGTAAAATTTACATTACTGTAACTCTTATTTCAGGATTTCTTTCATTATCAGGGCATTGAATGACAGCTACTCAGATTTTGTTTGCAAAATGCTATTAGTTCTCTTTGATACGTTTACAGGACCAAAAGTAACAGATATTTGTAATTTACAGTTTTTTCCTGTTTAATTCTAAAGGCAACTGTGGGTACCCCCTACCAAGTTCTGCTCCTAATCTGGATGAATCTTTTGAAGTAGTTCATTTGTCACTTTGTTCCATATTCATAACTTTATCAGCCATGGGTTGCCTTGTTTGTTTTGACAAATTATAAAAAAAAAAAAAAAAAAATCAGTATGAAGACAAGGTGCAAGTTTCACCTTTGAAGCAGATATGGATACTTCTATAATCTGCAATCTCTCTTTCCCCCCACAAATAAGAGTTTAACCAAGAATCTCAATATTTACACTTTAAATTCACTTTCATTTCTTTACTTATATCATCCCCTATCTTCTGATATTTGCTTTGTGTAAGAACTTTCCTCTGAGAAACATCATTAGATGAGAGGTTACAGTAATTGATGACTGCCTATGAAACAGCAGTTTGTAGACAGGAATATCAACCGTAGGAATTAATATTTCTTTCACCTAGATCATTAAACAATAATATGCTATGGCTAACTCTGCAGATATAGCTTAGCATCTGATGTCCCTTCCAGGTGCTATATTTCCTGCATTTTCATTAAACATGTTTGTTCATTTGGCAGTGATTCTGTCACAATAAGAAATAGGTAAATGCCTAGATTAAATGTTGGTGAAGACCATTTCATTCATGCTGGCTTGAACATAAGCTAGTTTAAAGTAGACTAAGGAAGATTTGAAATCTCTCTGAATGGCTATTTAAAAAGTGACAGCAAAATTAGTCAACAAAACTAGGACATAAACACTGATCAATTTTCTTAATTTGGTTGAGAAGAGCAAAACTTACAATACGGCACCAAGAGAGCTAGCTGTCATAAAACAGGTCATTTTGCTCCAAATTTAACACTGCAGAAGCTATTGTCCTATTGCCAGACTTTCAATTCCTTCCATTAAAACTCAAACATTCATTAGAACTAGTGGACAGCCACCCAGTAAAGCAGCCACATGCACACATTTTAGAAGCATGCTCTAATCAAACAGAGCAGCCTTACTAATTACACTGGCAAGTACCCAAAAATCAACCTGAACTAAAGTAGTATTCTACTTCTAGCACTATTGCTTCCAAATTGCCAGGGCAGAGAACTATAACTATCAAAATCATTGAAGCGAAAGCTTCCAAATATCTTAAATACTAGACAACCCAAATTAAAAATTTAATGCGGTGATTTTTACCCAGAGTGGCACAGCACCCTGTGGTGCCACAAGATACTTCAATGGGTGCCATGACACCTGGCCCCTATGAGAGGAGGTAAATCCTGGCTCTTCTGCACTCCAGGCAGCATACTCCCAGGGGCAGATCCAGAGAGGAGTGCAGAGGTGTAGTCATCCCCCAACCTTTGAATCCTGGTCCAACCAAAGTTTAAAACTAAGTCTATGGCAGTAACAGCAGCATTTCTATTCAGGCAGCAGTATGAATAGAAACATGTAACCATTCATATATTGAAAGCTGGTAATACTTTACTGGTTATTGCTTAGTACAGGGCAGAGAGCATTCCAGCAGGGAAGGGGTTTGGGGGCAGGGGGGGGGAAGAGAAGGGAAAGGAAGCTGCACAGTACACCTGAAGGCAGCAGGGCAGGCAGTAGGGAAGAGTGAGAAGGAACAGAGGGGACAGGGGGGAACTAGTACCTAGTATGACAGGGAAACAGCAGGGGAGTCTCTAGGGGCCCGATCCTTCTTGCTGCAGTGCAACCCTGGCCTCTTTCCCGCCATCTGCCTCAAGGCATGCATGCACCCAGTACTGGGAACAAGCCAGGCCAGGGCTCTGCAGACCCCGATGCAGCTGCTTGTAGCCTCCCTACTACCTGCCATGGCCAGCCCAGGCTCCAGGCAGACCCCTGCCACATACCGCTGAGCACAAGCCACTCACAGTAGGAAGCTGCCAAGCAGCTGCACCAGGGTCCACAGAGCCCTGGCCCAGATAACTGCTGGCAGAAGGTGCCATGTGCACCTCAGGGTGGATGGCAGAGAAGGAGCCAGGGCTGAACTGTCACAAGAAGAATCGGGGCCCTCATGACTTTTCTGTCATACAGCCAAAGGCATGCCTGCATCTGCTGCTAGCAGTAAACCAAGCTGGGGCTCCGCAGCCTCTGGTGCAGCCACTTGCAGACCCAGCCCCCAAACACAGCAGCAGTGGACAAGGTGCTTTCCCAGCTTCCTGCTGCTGCCAGCACTGAGGGCTGGGGCTAGCTGCAGGAAGCAGCAGCAGCAAGCCCAGCACAGCCCCATAAAGCTGCCATGGCAGCAGCAGGCAAGGGGCTTTCCCAGCCTGCTGCTGCAGGCTGGAGAACAAATGAGTACAGGCAGGGGCTGGCCCCCAGTAGATACATGTCATCAGTTAACCATTTTATGGATAACATTAGGGGAGTTTAAATGGGTACTTAATTAATCAATATTTACATCCCTAGGCAGCAGTGACTGAGCCAATTGACCTCAAGGTTTATAATCTACCCAATTCCTTCTAAACTCTTTATTCCACAGGTCTTGATGATCTTTTCTTCTTTTAAATGGTCCTGATGTTCCACTAAACAAACTAGCCTTTCTTCTGCATTTCTGATCTGTTAGCTGCTCCTGGCAAAGAAGCTCCTATTTCACAGCCCTGCAAACTGTTTTTTACTCTAGCAAAACATATTAGCTCAGGTGTTTGGGGCAGGAAGGCGGGGAATTTTCAGTGAAGCATTGGATGCACTGTCAAGACGGCTAGATTTTGTTTCACAAATCTGAAAAGTGAGGTCTGTTTAATTCTAATGACTGCAGAAGCAATGAAACAACATTTTAAGTTATTTTTTGCCTAGTATGTTAGGTTTTTCATACATAATAAATGATATAGCAAATGAATGTATGTACCAGTGTTTTTATATTTGTTTTTGTTCTGACCTTTAACTGACTAATACCGCTAGCTCCAGGCCACCAGCTTATTACTAAAGCTTGTAGTTTAACTTTATAAAAATATGCATTGTGTTACACACCATGATGATGTGCCATACCATCTGCACCCCTCTTTTCAAAATCCTAAATCCGCCCATGCTTACACCTGCCAGTGTCACAGCATCACTCCCCACAGCCCCTCCCACCAGCTCCAGGAGCATCAAAGGAGCAGGGGAACAACTGTGCTCCACCCCTCTGGCAGGCTCCACATCAAACCCCTGTACTGCAAGTGCCATGCTCTGCTGCAGGCAGGCAGAAAGATACGGCAGATGAGTGTTTTTTCCATCCTGGTTCCTTTTCCCATTCTTCCAATGCTCCGGGAGATAGTGGGAGAGGCTGAAGGGAATAGTCCATCATTCAAGTCCCTAGAAGGGCAGCGGCTATGGTAGGGGTCACACGTATTACATACAGTCAGGTATAGACTACAGGCAGGGAGGGAGCAGGCAAGGAGGGGGGCAGGGCTTAGAAGCTTCCTGCCCCTACCACCTTCATCTCACACCAGCCTCTGAACCAGCAGCCACTGTCACCCCCTTCTACCTCCTGCAGGGGCAGCTGCCCCATTCAGGGGTCAAATGACCTTCCCCCCAATCTGCTCTGCCAACCAGCCCCTGCCAGCACTGAGCACCATGCACCACCACTACCAAGTTCTCAGGGGTGCCTAGTCTGCAGCAGCCTGCCCTGCCATTCCACAAGGTTCTTTTAACAGTGCTGTGGGGTTCAAGAGGGTAAGTAAAGGAAAAAATGAATTAGTCTTGAAATAGGATGCTACTCAAATGAGAAAAATTACAGGGGTGCCTTGAGTCTAAAAAGGTCAGAAGCCACTGATCTAATCTGTTCAGCCCTCAAAGGGCACCCCACACAAACTATTATTGTGTTTTGCGAGTATATTCTGGCCTAAACATTTCATCAGGAAAGGGAGAGAAAAAAAAGCAAAATCAAGTGGAGTGATTCATTTATCATTTTTCATTCTTAGCTAAGAAATATTTGACACTTCCAATTAAGACTACTTAGGTTTTATATACTCTGTTTTCTTTCTTTCTACAGATTTTCATTCCATAAATCTCAAAGCACAATAACAAAACAGTGATTACCCCCTTTTTAGAGGTAAGTGAACTGACAAAGTGAAGTGAATTATTCATGACTGCAGAAAAGGCAAAACTTGACAGAACTCCAGTCTCCTAACTTGCAATCCCAGATTTTTCTAATGGACCACACCGTCTACAGCGTACAAAAGCAACAAGGGTAGTTAATTAACATTTAGTGGGGACTACATGCTGTTTTTAAATTGTTAAGTATTTGCAACCTGCCTGTAGAGGGAAGAAGGGACAGAAAAAAATTATTCTGGAAAATAATAATGTTTTCCAGTTTGTTGTAACACACTCCAGTCATCCTTAAAGGGTGCAAAGGACCATTTAATTTGGGGAAACTGAAAAGCAATGGGGGGGGGGGCATTTTAACTAAGGTAGGAGAGATGGGGGTGTTTTGTTCGTTTGTTTGTCTGAGCCAATTACACGTTTGTCTAAGCAAACTGGAAATCTATTAGTACAGAGAATTTCGTAGAAAAAACAAATCCTACAGCTAACCAAAAGCTAGACTGGAGAATACAGTAACTTATACTATGCTTCAAAACAATCTTAAGATAAACAGGCAGAAGAAAAATATTTTGTTTTAGTTTTACAAAGATTTGCAAGCATTATCATTTTTTTTAAATTAAAACTATAACTTTCTGAAAGATAACCCATGTTGAAAGCTGTATCAGGTTATAATTTGATTTAACCTAGAAGATGGATGCACAGATCCAAGTGATCCCCAACAGCTGATTAAGAAAAAAAAAAAAAA
>NW_017729022.1:75905204-75906365 GCF_001723915.1 Gavialis gangeticus
TATATATATATATATATATATATATATATAGCTGTAAATTTTTGCGACAATCAGAAAAGCAACAGTATGTGCCCAAACCAAATCTTGAACACATGACCCCTCTTAACCTTTTCAAAAATTCCAGCAGTCATAAAAGTAAAAAATACAGCAGAATCACTGCAAACATTGTGGAAAATGAATCAAGTGCTTATTATATCTAAATGTTAAGTTTTGCAGAGTTTTTCAAACATGGTTAGAAAAGGAGTTTATAGAAGACAATAGGAAAATGAGGTTTATTATTCTAACTTCTGACATGCCTCAAAAAACTTGTCATATACAGGGAACATTTTATATCAAATTACCAGAAACAAACAAAAAGTCATCAAACCCATCATCTAATGCAGTGGTTCCCAACCTTTTCCAGCCCAAGGCACACTTACATTAATAAAAATTTTCCACAGCACACCTGTTAAGGCATTCCCCATCATCACACCTATTGTAGCTCATTGCCATGGCAAAGTTCAGTGGCACACCTGTTCATTTCTGATGGCACAGTTTTGTGCCTTGGCACACTGGTTGGGAAACGCTGATCTAATGCAACCATTTAAATATTTTAAAAATAAACTTGCAGAAAACAGGTAACTCTAACAGAACAGTTTCAAATTTAACTTACTGATAACTGTGTTCAAGGGTTTCAAAATGTTGTACTTGAACTATAATCTGTAGAACCTTTTCCAGATGTTAAGTTCTTGTTCTAACGAATCACTAATAATCAAACTATGCAGCATTATTGACCGTACATACAATTTCCTTTGTTAGTGACTGTATCTGCTTACTAGGTGCTGTTGGATATGTTAAAGAAAGCTATAGCGCATCTCTAGTAGGCTCTGCAGGCATGAAGGACACTAAGCAAACAGCTCTTCTCTAACAAAGGGTATCAACTACCTACTCACAATGCATTTTGCTAAGGAATATCCTCAAATAACCATCAAAATAGTCAACTTTCACCAAAAACCTGTAAAACCTGCTTTTTTTTTTCCCCAAACAAAAGCCTATGATTTTGAAGCTACAACAGTGACTGCAATGCCAGCTTATCTACTAGGGTTGAATTTGAATTCTCTCATAGGCAAACCAAACCAAAAAAACAAGTACTGATACAGCTTTAAAGGGGGGGGGGGGGGG
>NW_017729022.1:75906469-75909936 GCF_001723915.1 Gavialis gangeticus
GGGGGGCAGGACGACTGAAGAGTTAGAAAGGGAACTCTCAGATATAGAAAGCTTAGTGGAGAGATAGACAAGGCCATACTAAACAAAAGTAAGGAGGGCCCGTTTAGCTGTGGGATTAGCCATTGCAGAAGTTAACTGTCTGCACAAGAGATATAAAGACTCTATGATATGAAAGAAAAGCTGTAAGCAGGAGGTGGAATCCTGGACTCCTTAATGGGCTCTGACTTCTACATCTAAATTCAAGAGCAGGAAGACAAAAAACTGAAGCAGGAAAATACACATATTGGTGTGTTTAGGATTTTGTCTAGATCTGCTGTTTCTTGTGCCAGCTAAAATAAAGCATTGTGTTCAGGAACACTTATGTCTACATGTCTACGCTTCAATTATCACATCATGAAGAATGAACTATAAGTCCACAGCAGCCACAAGCTAGGGCTCTGGGAAAGTCAACAACACATCTGAGGGCACAGAAATAACAGATGCATAGGCCCAGTCCTCTCCACTGCCAGGCAATGACAGACTCAGAGTCCTAAAAGTTATCCTCAGAAACTCTGCTTGCATCATAAAGCTTGTTACAAAGCCAAACACATCCTACCATGGTCAACAGGTAAAAAACCAGAGAAACAAGGGCATTGTTAAAATACTAGTGTGTGTTGGGGGGGGGGGGTTGGACCTGTATAGTGTGGCACATCCATGTAGGAAAGAACATGGAGGAAGAGTGGGGCTTGGGAGGGCTCACGCACCACATCAGCAGCCTGTGCAGTGTGGTGAAGGGGGGCATCACACAGTGTAGCAAGTGGTCCACAAATCCCTTGCCCAGGTTGTGTGTGGCCCATGCAGTCTCTAGCTGCTCAGAAGTAGCTAGAGCAGCTAGAATTAACCAGAGAGGCCTCTAGCTTCTTCATGCGGCCTCTAGCTACTCAGACATTGGACAGCCATGCTATAAAGCATTCAAGAAGGAAAATAATTCTTCCTGACTCCTGCAGACAACTAGCAAAACCCTGAAACAACCTCCCATACAGAAAGAGTATTGCAGCCTGCCATTATGCTTAAGAATACATGGGTATCAACCTCACCTGGGCCCATGGGTTGCATTCAGACTGTGGTGCTCCTTAGAGCAGTGGTCTCCAAAGTGGGGTGCGCGCAAGACGATCCACTGGGGTGCAGGAAGAAAATATTAGAACTTCTATTTATATTTATATAAATATACATATATTGGGGGTGTGTGCTCAAAAAATTTTACTGATAGGGGTGCATGTGATGATCAAAAAAGTTTGGAGACCACTCCCTTGGAGGACAACCCAGTAGCAGCCCCACCCTCAAATTCCTAGCTCCTCTGGAAACCCTTCACAGTTCATACCTTTGACACCCCTGGTCTAATATACTGGAGGGGATTCAAAGTAGCCTTAAGTCTGCAGGGAGTTCTAGCTGAACAACAGCTTTAATGAACTGTCAGTGGTAATAAGAAGACAGTTTCAATGCTAGTGTCTATAGTCTTGAAATTAGACTGATGCAAACAAGAGTAGTAAAGATCAACACCATAGTAGAGTAGTTATTAAGAAGGCATCTAGTACAGCACCATTATCTTTCACTAGAAGAAATAATCCGAAAATATTGTTATGTAAACTTATACGTGGCAGGAAAATGTTTCAAAAGTGAAAAACATTTCTCTCAAGCAGGAGTAGTACAAGCTAAATTTTCACTCAATTCAAGTTATCTTCTCACTAAGGCTGGAGAGAACCTGGATATTTTGTTTCATGAGGAATAAAAAAAATTTAGAGTTTATTCCTTCTCCAAAACCAAAAATACTTCAATTTTCCTATAAAACCAGGTGTCTAAAAAAGACACCCTTGGAATGGTTCAAAAACAAGTCTGAAATCTGCATTCTTCCTCCCCCCTTCCCACAATAAGAATACTTAGTTAGTTTCTTAGATACGCATTTTTGAGAATTCCTGTGTTTAATAGAAGTACAAAGAAATATGAGTGGAAATAGCTCCAGCTATTAGAAAAAACAAAGTATCCAATGTCAACTCTCACAGTCAAAACACTGATACCTAAGCCTTTTATCCACCTAATTTACATTATATAAGTGTATATAAACCTGCTGAGATGCCAAAACTTTTGCAAAGCAAGTTTCTGGTAACAAAATAAGTTGTTAAAATAACTGAACTAACAAATCTACTGTAAGTAGCAAGAAATCCTTTTGAAACACCCAATACAGGAATACACCTGCTAATGTCTAAAAGTATTTCCAGGCTGTGTTCCAATTGCTCCTCCTTCTCAGCAAATATATTTTACATGCTGAACTTAAGTTAAAGTAGAACATCCTATTTAAATGTTAGGCACATTTATGGTCACGTGCAGCACACATCATATATAGTAAGTGAACACAAATGAAACCCTGTTAAGAGTCAAAATAAGATGTACTCCAAATGATATGAGCAATGAAATGCAAAAATTATTTAAATCTCTGTAGCCTTCCAAGGCACATTTACATGAACTATAACCTCACAACTAGGGATTGGTTTTTGTTCTGTGTTTCCACAGTGCCTAGCATAATAGGCCTTCTAGGCATTACCACAATACAGAGTAATGGGGGTTTTTTTGGACTGCCTGTATCACCTCACAGTCACACTACTTATTTGTTATTGAGGTCACAAAAAGAGTTTCTTTCCTGGATTTATTTCCTCATTTGTATGCTATTTTAAAGTTTCTATGCATGTATGAATTAGACATGGGTGAATTTATCATGCGCAACCGTTAATCAACATCAGGAGTCCAGCAGCTCTGGGTCTCTTTTGGGGAATTCCCAAGCCTCTTATTTCAATTCTCTCACCAAGTGAACTAGAGACCTCCAGTAGCAGCTGCTGCACAGGGTCCTAACAATGGGCACCTTTGTCCACCACTTTTACCTGGTGGTGTCAGCAGCCTGCCCTTTCTTCATGGAGGTGGTGGAAGAAACTCTCTTCCATGCCTTCCTGGACAGCCGTCTGTTCTGGCCACTATTTGCTATTGACAGCGCCCTCTTTGGTGCGCTGGACTTGGACCTCTCCCAGACGGTATACAATTTCTCTATCCTGCACCAAGAAGCCAACAGGAGCATGATTTGCCTGGCCAACTTCCTGCTGGACCAAATCAAAATGACCCTGAAGAGCTGCAGAAACAAGCTTGCAGGGGCTGGCTTCAATGATGCCCTACAAGTCTTTTATTTCCTGGTCTAGGTGCATTTGTGTTTGGACACCACCTTGCAACAATGTGAAGTAGTTTGTGTTGCACTGGGCCCTCAAGAGGAAGTATTCAAGGTGCAAGACAGACAGACAGCTAGGGGAGGGGGTTTCAATCTCTGGTGATACATGCATTTCTGTTACTGACAAGTGGTTTACACACAGCCCTGGGGATGAAGGAGAGAAAGGCACACACTTCTGCTCTTTCACTTTTACCTTCCGGGTTTTTTTGGATTTGGTTTT
>NW_017729022.1:75909947-75913428 GCF_001723915.1 Gavialis gangeticus
TTTCACTTTTACCTTCCGGGTTTTTTTGGATTTGGTTTTGGTTTTTTTGTAAGAAAGGTTTTTAAAAAGTTAAGTCTCTCTCAAATAGCACAATGCACTTTGGAGTTTGATCCTAAGCACAGGGGATCTAATTTGAATTATTTAAATAATTATGCAAATAAGCCACAATGAAAGCTATGAAGCCTTTAATCCCAGCTGCCATGCACTCCAAGTACCTCACAGGAAACCCCTGACACTCTTCACTATATCAAATGATCTCTTGCCCAAAGAAACCATCCTGCAGTGAAGCAAACTAAATGAAACAAACTCGATAGTCCAAAAGCTTACCCCAGAGTTTAGTCATTTCTACTTTTCCTCCCATTGCCAACAGCCCTTGTTTTTTTAACCTAATCTCCCCTAAATCCACTTGCCTCCAGGATCATCAGCTCCCTGTGTCTCTAGGAAGTGCATATTTCATAAGCACACAACTATTTTTCAATGTTGTACAGCTCTGTAATGAGCGTTAAACCTGCACTATGGTTCAGATTAACAAGACACTAGCCATTAGCTATTCTCTCTGCAGTTCTACACACTTTGTTTTATAAAAATACTTAACTTTATCAAAGTACTATATACACAACACTTCATTATGAAAGCAGTTTTTATCCTAACAATTATGGCTACAGAACCAAAAATCAAAAGCAACAACTTCAAGTTGTGTTCAGACTTAACAGTAACATAGGCATAATTTTGTTCTCAAAAATCGCAAGTCTTAAAATTTGGGAAATAGATTACTGCACCTTTAACCAATAGTCTCATAATGAAGCATTATGCTTTTGCTCCAGATTACCTACTATGCTAAAATTAAAAAAAAACTGAAATATTCACTTTACAAATTTATAAGAGAGTCAAATTCTTTTCCCTACCTGTAATATGACAGGTAGGCAAAAGACACTGGCAAATTATAAAAATGTAGAAGACGACCTTACAAAAAAAGCTAGATTTTCTGTACTGTTTCAGACAGTCCAGATTTGATCCATAAAGGGACGAGAGATGACCTTCAGCTTTTTCCTGAAACTATTCAACATGCAGAGACTAGCAAATGAAGTTGTACTTTTTGATACACCTCTATGCAAGAACTTACAATTGAAACTTTCATCATCTTTAGGAGAAAAAGATTTTTGTAGTGAAATAATTTAATGGGGAGCTTAATAGAAGCACAAGAGGCTACTAACTATCTTTCTGCATAGCAGACAGTTTGAGAAGGAAGAGAATGGTTTCCTATCCCATAGTGCACCAAGCCACTGTAAAGGATGTGTGAAAAGCATAGACAAAAAACAGTAGGTGTTCTTGGTTAAATTACAATATTACAATTTTTGGACGAATGTGGTCAAGTGGAAAACACATGTTTTTTAAAACCAAGACATAACCTGAGCTAAATTAAGTATGTTTGTTATGAGGAAACATTGGCCATAATCATAATGTTTGTTTAGTTACTTTTTAAAACTCTTATTCTCTTAAACCCTAGGTACAGATATGAAAATCTGGTTTCTACTATGCTAGCCATTCTCTCACCTAAAGCAAAGAGGTCCAAGAGCAGTTACCAGCAAATAGTTGTAATATTTATCTCTATATTTTACGATTACACTATTTTTCTTCCTCATAAGTATTATTCAAAAAACACAAATAGATTAAAGCTGCTATGAGTCACTTACGAGAGCTTTAGTATTTTCACAACTTTTACGGCATTCAGTACTCAAACTATACTTTATAACCTCTTTTCTTATATGGAATAAAGTCTCAATTTTCACCATGCCATTAGCAAAGTTTCAACTACAGAAATTACTCTATGGTCTACTACAAAAAAAATAGTGCTATTAAAACGAGTTAGACAAAAAAGTGATAAGAGGATGAGTGAAGAGATTTGACTTGGAAGGAAAGAACTAACAGACAAGGGATTGAGGTTGCAACCCCAACACTGCCAGAGATCCATTTTATACATCTCAATTCTCATCTCTGTACAGCATACTGTAAAAACACAGTACCTAAGGGTGTTTGATACATAACCTATATCCGTGAAATACCGATACTTCTGAATTGAAAGTATTCTAAATAAATATTGAAGTGTTTTGGGGGAAGAAATATGGCAACTGACTAACAAAGTAAATCTGTATTAAATAGTTCAGGACTAGAAGTAAAGTCTAATGACTTAGGGCAGCACTACAGTGACTTAGGCAGGGGTGGCCAACCTGCAGCACATGTTCCAGGAGTGGCACAGGCAGCCTCTGTGTGGGGCAGGTAAGGGAGGGGACAGGCAGGGACCAGAAAGCTAAGCAGCATACTGGGCAGGAGAAAGGGAACCAAGTGGCACATGGGGAGGGTGTGGAGTTAATCTGCAAAAAAACATGGGTCCCCACTGGACTCTGGCAACCAGGCTCCTCAAATATACAAACTTTTCAAGTTTTACCAAGGCATGTATTCACTGAGAACACAGGAAAAGGAAGACAAATTGAATACAGGTGGGAAGTGAATGTTCACTAGTTAAACAACACTTAACTCCTGTTATGAAGGCAACAAGTAGTTTAGACCTGAATAAGAGGCTCCACCTGGATATATCTTAACTTTCCCAAACACCCCACTGTTATTTTTTTAATTGATTAAAAGCACTAGACTAGGATCAGAACTTCTGGACTCTAAACCCAGCTGTACAACAGACCATGCATGTGGCACCAGGCCACTTACTGTGGCAGCGGTAGGAAATTCAGACCCAAGCGCTCTGCATTTCTACACTGCCTGCAACCCCAGCTTCTCCTAATGTTTTAATGACAGCAGAAATTTAAGTATCACCCTGCCAGCCAGGTGGGTAGCATCTCTTTTCTTTCCTCCCAACTGCAAAGCCATGAAAAGGAAGATGCATGAACCAGGAAAGAGAACGCAGGTGCCCTACCCACCAGCCCAGCGCCCTTCTTTCTAAGCATGTTTCCTGTTCCAGGTCAAATCAGCCAAACCAGCTCCAAACCATATCAATTTAAGCAGAACTCAATCGTTCCAAAAACCGTGTTGACTGAGCAGGCTGAACTCCATCAGTCCGAGCCCCACGTCCGGTGCTACAACCGGTGACACCCGCCACCCCAGACCCATCCATCTGGGGCTTCAGATACTCCCAAAACAATTGGCAGACAGGCATCCTATGTATAGGCCCAAGCCCGGAGGTCTTGGAGTGCAGATGCCCCCAGATACTCCAGGTGAGCATCCTCCACCTCAGATGCTTCAGTCCAGGACTTTGGATACTTCCTCCGCTCCCTCTCTGCCCACAAGAGGCCTTCTCACCCAAGCAGCTCGTCTGAGGGAAGGAAGACATGGGGGCTAAAGGCTTGCGTGGCCCCACCCGAGCGCTCCCACGGAAATGCAGAGAATGAGACTGGAAGGGGCCTCACTGACCCTGACCCCTGCTCAAAGCAGAACCAGCCCCAAGTTCACCATCCCAGCCAAGGCTTTGACA
>NW_017729022.1:75913693-75923541 GCF_001723915.1 Gavialis gangeticus
CCCGCGCAGCAGGGCCCGGCGGGCGGCGGCGGCTCAGGCTCCATGTCCCCGTTGAAGAGCGAGGCCCCCTCGGCGCTGCTGCCGCTGCTCAGCGCCGCCATCTTGGCTCGGAGCGCCCGGGCGCGGGAGGGAGGGAGGGGGCGGGGGAGCCGGGCCGCCCCCAGCCGCGACCCGTAGCGGGAGGGGGAGGGGGCACCCGAACCAGTCTGCTCCCAGCGGCCCGCGCCACAGGCACGTCACCCCTCGCCCGTGACGTCACTCGGCAGGACCGTGGAGCCCAGTGCGCATGGGCCGCGTGACGTCACCGGGGAACACCCTGACGTCACGGCGCAGCCGCACGTCAGCTCGGGGCTGGAGGGCGCGCGGCGTTCCAGGCCTCTCCAGGCCAACTGGCTCCGCTCTGCCTCGGTACCCTCACGCGGGAGGGCTGTTCCGGCCTCTCGCTGCTGCCCCAGGGATCTGCCCCTTGGCCTTCCTCACTGACTGATCTTCTTCCCTTTCCCCGCACCTCCGTTCTCTGTCGCCAGTACAGCCCTTTCTTGTCTTACCGCCCTCCCCACGCGTTAGGCTTGGGCCCAGTGCCCAGACCCACCGTTTGCCTTTCTCCCCGTACAGGGGTCACTTTTCTCCCTCTGAAAACTGTTTATTCCCTCATTCCCACATGCGCCTGTCTTCCTTCACCTCCAAACTGGATCTTCTCTTGCTACTTGGCCACAGAGGCACAGCCATCCTGCAGGGAGCCCCTCACTCTCCTCCTACCTTCGGCCAGGAGGTTCCTTTGCTATGGGGTCATTGGCAACGTGTAGGGGGTGTACATGCGCCCCTTGAGCGTGGCAGTGCAGCCCCTGCAATAAGGCACTGCCGACACTACCAGCGGCGCCTGCAGGTGGTTGCGGCTCGCCCCTCCCCCCCCACCGCTGGCAGCATCTGCGGGCCATCCGTGATTGCCACTGGCTGCTGCCAATTCTGCAAGCAGCATCGGCAGACGGTTGCCAAGTGCCAGTCGCCACTCGCCACCCCCATCCCCGCTGCCGATAGCACCACGGCTGCCTGTGGGAGCTCCCCGCTTACTGCCGCCACACTCCCACCACAAACAGCTCTGCCACCACCTGCGGGAGCTTGCCATGCCCCCCAGCCTCTAGGTGCACATGGCATTCACGTATGGGGCTCTCTTGCTCAGCATCCTGTTCCTCAAACCGGGCCTTACCCAAGCAGTAAAATAATGACAATTTATGTTCAAGATAAGCCTGCACCCCTAGGCCAGGGGTTGTCAATCGGGGGTACTTTGAAAGGTCCAGGGGAGTACCTGGGGTGGGACAGGCAGGGATGGAGAACTGCCACCTCACGCTGCTGCCTCATGGGAGCAGGGGCAGGGCGAAAGCAGGGCCACAGACGCTGCGCTGCCACTGCTCTGCTGCTCACCATGCCCCTGCTTGGCATCCGGCCACTTGCCACCCCCCCACTCGCTCAGTGTCCAGCTGCTTGCCACCCCCCTCCCCGCTCTGCGTCCGGCCACTTGCCACCTCTCCCCAGGGCTACACTTACTAAAAAGGGAGCCATTGGGGGTACACTTATTAAAAAAGGTTGAAACCCCTTGCATCAGGTAATCACACAGCAACCACATGGAGGCAGGATTTTGAACTCTTCTGGGGCTGGGTCCCTGAAAGAGGGAGCTGAGAATGCTGAATGCTGTTACAGTAATACTGGGGAAGATTTGTACCTTACAGAAAAACTAAATTGGAGATATGTATAGCACAAGTTGTCATGGGCTGGAGCTCACTTCAGCAGCTAGCCTGTTTCCTAAGAGAAAGAGGGTGGTTTAAAAGCAAGACCAATGCCTGAGGAGTCTCAGATCATATACAAAACTGGCATACCACAAAGCAAGCAGCAGCTAAATAAAGGCTTTTAAACCTTTATACTAATCAAAGATTACATAAAAAGGAAAAGACTTCTGTCCTATTTTAGAGAGGAGGGCTGGGCTTTCCTTTGAAGTATGTAGGCCCGATTTTTTTTTAAATAACCACTGCTTTTTGGGTGCATGGTCTGAAGCACTTAAAACCTTATGTTCAAACATACTAAAGGAATGTGAACACCATTGACTTAGATAATCAGGCCTGGAAATCAGTGGGAAATTGGGGAAATATTAGTGGGCAAAATGCTGACCTTATAGTTTGGGAGCAAAAGAGCTAGCTAGAAGTTTCTGAGAATGTACAATCATGACTGCAGGTATTTTAATGGGTGAAATGTACATCAGTTCTGCAATTTAAGCTAATAGAAGTCACGTGGGTATGAAGGTCCAGTTGCAGATGCTGTTGCAGAAGGAGGGTTTAAGTATCAAATATCCAAAGAGTCTAAAGTTAAGCTTACCTAGACTAACCTTGTCTTTGGCCCCTTGAGTATATCTCTTTACAGTACTGTCCTTAATCATGTAACATACAATTTTTCAATTTATACTTAAAAATATATAGTGTAGAGGTGCTGACAGGGTTATTAAAAGCCATATCTGAGAGAGAGAAGAACTTCTCCATCAAGAACTATATACGAAACATAATGATCATGAAAACTGCTTTTAAACCCAAAACAAAAACATATTGCAAGAAGCTGCACCTATCTACAATAGTTATAAAGTATATGAATGTACAATTTGAAAAACAACATGATTGGGTTAGCTAAGACATTATATCTTCATAGCTATGCACAGAAGAATGGTTTAAGGGACACATCCAACCTGAAAAAAAATCACATTTTTTGAGAGAGAATTTTGTATATGATGTCATCATCACAATTAAAGCCTATGATTACTCAAGATGAAAGGAGTCAGCAAAGCAAAACAAAAATTGTCTCTTGTTTTTAGTTTGTGCATTTGACAGCTCTTCAACCCTGTTCCTCCTAACATTTATGCACATGCTTCACTTGCATATTTTAACAAAGTTTTCTTGGGATCAGGGATCTAATAGTTTCCTTGCTGAAAATATCCTGATGATAAATATTCAGTGGGTAACATGAAAAAAGCAAAATGCACAACAAACCAAACTCAAAGTATACTACTTAAAGGGTATTATAATCTGGAATATTTTCAATCAGTCAATTAAAAAGAAAACACAAGTTCATAAGATAGGTCAAGCATATAACCTTTGTCATTCTGACTTTTGGGTGCTTAGCCATCAGCTTTTTGTATTAATGTAATTTTTGGACGCTGAACACTATTAAATCTATATAATAGATTGGGTTTTAGAAACCACCTTTCACGTTTGACTTATCGCTTTGTAAAAACACCTGGCACTGAGTTAGATATTGGGAATGTTATAAGTGTTTAAGGAACTGTAACAGCCACTTACTGTTTGCAGTCAGCAATAGCTCTCATGCAGCTTGGAACAGTGGGACCTTTTTTATTATGAGAAGGAACTTTGGAAATGAGTCTGGCCAAATTTATTCCCTGTTCTTTTGAAGTGTCATACATTATTTATCTTCTACCTGGCCAGCCATCAGAGATATACAGAAGGTACATATTTAACATTAAATGTATTTTAATGAGTCTGATAGACTACCTCTGTTAACAAAACACCTCCCTACTGGGGCATCATAGCATTCTCACTCACTGGATAGGATCCCATGATTTTGGGTCAGAGTTGCCTTGGAGTCCTACACCAGCTAGACAACACTGCACAGAAGAACCAAATATCAAAACTAAGTTACTTGTCATCAAGTTACTAACGTAGTCCCTAACAATCCTATTTTGTAGCAAGACATTTGAAAAGATAGTAATCAACAATGTGGGATAAGAATCCAAAGTGTTGGCAAAGAAATGTATGCACAGTCTCTGGAAACAAAAACAGATTAAGAACTGAATGTAAGGTGAATAGACTGTTGGGAGAAATTTCCCTGTATTTGTAAGGAGATTAAAAGAAATGCAATAGTAAATTCATATCTAGTCAAACTCCTGTGGTAGCTGATCTTAGAGAAAAACTGACTGAGCCAAATTAATTCACGGAATAATTCCATGTATGCAGTGGAATTTATGTCAGGGAAGCTTTTGGCTCAAAAGTGCAAAACACAGTCATAAAAATTTATAGGGTATTTTCCCACAAACAGCTTACAGTGAGAATATAAATCTAGCAGGAATTATAGCAATCTGTAATTTCATGTAATACATTTTTCCTGTGCCTCTGATAATGCCACATCCTTTGTTCCTGTGCATTCAAATTGATCAGGAGGTTTGCATTCTCACAGAGTATGTTAGTCATGCTCTGTTATTGTTATTTACATGGTGTAGCACCTTACTGGCTGCAAGTCTGAGCCTTCATGCTGCCAAATGAGAACCAAAGTGAGGAACAGAGCCAAAATTTACCACCTAATACATATGATGCGGACAAGGATTTTTGTTGGCTTGTTTTTCTTTTTAACTGGAAGGGAATGGAATGCTCTGTGAAGGCTGGGCAGGTATAAAGGCAGAAATCTACTATTCATACTGCGCCTCCTTGTTGTTTAGGAAGGTTCACATTGAGCAAGGCATTTCATTTACATTTAATTCCATTTTACATAGTGTAATTTTTGGTCTCAGCTTAGATCTATAAAGAAGATCTATCAGTGTCAAAGTTAACTGCTTTCTGGTGATGTGTAATTCTGGTCCTTGATACCCCAACGCAGTTTGAGGAGGCTATTAAACTACTTTTTGTTATTACTTCTGTTCATTATTAACCTGTAAAACCCATGACCTAGAGGTAAAGGACTCTTTTCTATTACCAAATCCTTAAACCACCTAGACTAGTTATTCTCAGACAGGGTTCTTCAGTGGTACCCTTGGGTGCCTTGAGATCCTTTGAGGAGTGCCACAGGAGGTATCAGGAGATAAGCAGATAAGGGTAGGCTCAGGCTTTCCCTGCCTAACTGCTCTACTGTTCAGCCCCTTTGCAGGGGTGCAATAAATTAGTTTTTGAAACTAGGTGCCACTCAATTCATAAAAGGTTGAAGGGGTGACTCGAATCTAAAAGTTTGAGACCCACTAACCTAGACCGTTAGTTGATTTATTCTTAGAATGTAGTATAGTTAGTGTAATTTGTATTTTGGCAAGTAACTCAGATTTGTAAACACAATCAACACCCCCCCAAAAAAACAAACAAACAACATCAAAAAAACCCCAAAGTCATTTCCTATGGAGTTTCCAGCTATGTAGCATTTTAGAGGGGCGGGGGTTGGAATTCTAAATTTTACCTAAATTCTGATCAGACAACTAATGTGGTTAAGTCATTGAAGTGAAAGAGACCCGTCTTTCAGGTTACCCAACAGAAGATTTTGTTGATCAAAGTAACACATGCTTTTTAAGAGAAAATGTTGTACCTTGTCAGTAGAAAATAAGAGTGTTAGTTGACAGTCTAAGCCAATGTAGAAATTTGAAGACATGACTACCCTTTCCCAGATAAATCGGTTTGCATCGATGTTATGCTCAGAAGAAACTAGTGTCCAGTGGTGTGCAAAACCTGTCTAATCAAATTACAGTGGGTTTGAGTTGCCATTTCTGTTCCAGAGAAAAGAGCATCCTTAAAAAAAAATCAAAACAAGTCCTACAGCACATTTTCAATTTATCCAAATGGTTAATTCAAGGCTAAAGCTACTGGACTATGCCTACTAGTTTGTTAACAGGCGCAGAACATTTACATCCTCTTCTGTCTAGTAGATATGAAAATGTGGTTTCTACTATGCTAGCCATCCATGGCTCCAGATTTGTAAGGTGTTTCTGCAAATCTACCAGAACCTTATCTTTGTTTTTAGATACCAAAACACCTTGAAAAATACGGTCTCTCTTGCCAAATTCTGATCATCTTGTTCACACAGTGGAATTCAGCAATTTTAAGAAGAACAATAGTTGTCCCAAGCATTGAAGCATTTGCATTTGATCTGGACATGTATAAAAATGCAGGTCCAAATTATCTACTGCAATAAAATAAGTACAGATAAACCTCTTAAAATATATTTAAAAGCATACATCATTAGTTCATACAATAAAATAGAGCTAAAATATGTAACTTGATTTACCCATCCTCTAGGGCAACTAGTACTGTTTATATGTCATATTCAATTCTGAATCCGGACTGGGAGGAATCCAGGACGTTGACGAAACAGAGATTCAATTGATGGCAGCTTGCCGTTACCTTCTTTGTAATCTTTCCCAGAAAATGTGAGGCAGGGCAATAGCTAGCCTGCTGACTGGAATCCAACACCAAGCATTGTCCAGAACAAAGTGTGCTTAATGCAAGCTGCATACTCTCCAAGAAAAATTAGGTGAAAATACAGTTGAGGAGGGAGCATGTGGCTTCATTCATGCATTGTAGCACATGCATCTTCTGAAGCTTTCAGGAGTTCCCTATCTTAACTGCTCCAGTGTTAGACCAAGGGGAAAATGTGGGTGCTTCCATCTTTTTTGTTATTGTTTGTACAACCTCTGATGCTTTATACCATCTGGAAACAAAGAGTCAGATGGAGATTCAGATTTGCAGCTGAACAGTGCTTCTCTAAATCCTTATTCCAATTTCTGCTTGTCATTCTTCCTCAACATGCACAAAATTGTTATCTAGTTCAGTAATGCTCAACCTATCTGGCCCCATTGGCTGGATGAGTGGCACAAGGCTGGTCTGCAGGCTGGATCCTACATATGGGGTTACTCCATGAGCCTGATCCAGCCTGGAGTTGATCCGCAGGTATGATCTGGTGTACTGGCCTGGCCTGGCCTGGCCCCATGCACCAGCCCAACCCTGCACTTTGGATCCATCTGTAAAATAACCCTGTGCACCAGATGTGGCTGCTGCATGACACCATGCACCAGCATAATCCAGTACATGGGGCCATGTCATCTGGCTTGCAGGGCTCCCTGTGGGTCCATACATCTGGCTGTGGGTACCATGACAATTAACACTGCCACTGCTTCTGTACTGCCAAATGTCCAGATGCTTAGGAAGCCCCACAGGGTGGATAAAACAGCTCCGTATGCTGGATCTGGCCCATGGGCCGTAGGTTGAGACCACTGATTTGGTTCATTTATGCCTTACACAAGGACTTGATGCTCTTCCCATTCAAGCCAGTGGAACAGACTCAATAGTTTTCATGGGAGAGAAACAAGCATCAAATGCTTAAACAGGCATTTTTACACATGCTTCGGGAGGCACCGGGGGCGGGGGGGAGGGCACACACTTTAATTAGCAAGTGAGCGCTTTGAATTAAAAGCGCCCAAGCATCACATTTATCAGTGTCCCCCATGTTGAAAAATTGTGGCATGGTGCTTTGAACTAAAGCTCATCAAACAAGATTTAGTTCAAAGTATTTCACCACCATTTTTTGACACAGGGACGCTAATACATGTGACACCAGAGTCTGCTGGAGCATGTTTATTTCCATGCTCCAGCAGACTCAACTGATCAAGTCTGCTCCAATGCACTGGATTTCCAGTGCATTGGAGCTGGCTCTCTGCATGTGTATAGGAGCCCACAGAGAGCGATCTATAACCCAAGTGGTTTAACACGTCATAAACATTATATAAAATTATCATGAATAAAATGGCACTAGATCATAAAAGTTTTATTTTCCCCCAAATTAAGTGGAATATCTCTCCTTCAGTGTCTTTGCAAGACTACACATCAGAGCCACAGCTTTCTGAGATTTCCCTCTAGTAGTCATAAGTTTATGAAGTAGAAGAGTTAATCTTAAAAATGACACCTCTGCATCTTGGGATTGAAATATGTCAATATTCTCTATGTACAATAGAGTCTATCTTTAAAAATAAATCGGAGTTTTAGTTTCCCAGTTTTTAATTAAATACAAAAAGTGAGGCAGAGAGAGTATGTAAAAGAGAAAAAAAGAAAATATGAGTCCACACATTTCTTAATTCAGGTACCATACCTCCTTCTCTTAAGGGATGGTGATCTAAGTGGTGTGCTTTGCAAAAAAACCAAAAACAAAACATCAGTTTGGGACTGGCATAAGGAGTGCTTTTCTCATTCACAAGCTTTTCACTTGACTCAGATGAAAATTAATTTGCAGGAACATTTCTAATAAAACATTCTTCTAGAATACAGCTCACACATTTAAGTTGACCTTTAGAAGACAATAGCTCAAGCTTCTTCCTTTGGATGCAGAACACACATAGGGGAGGGTTTTGGCATATCAAAAGACAGTCAGGTCAGGACATACATCTCATGAAGGGAACAGGGTTTAGGGCCAGGGTGCTCAACCCACAGCCCACGGGCCAAATCTGGCTCATGAAGCTAAGGCATCCAGCTCATGGCGCTTCCTGCAGGTCAGAAAATTTGAAAGCGGAGGAGCAGTGGCAATTAATACTGCCATTCCTTTCCTGCTGCCAAATTCCCAAGCCTCACATGGCAGTTCAGATCCAGGCCACATCCCCTTCCCTTCACACAACCAGATTGGGACTGGGCTATGTCCCCTTCCTCCTACGTAGCCTGATTAGGGTCATGCCACAGCCCCTATCTCTGGGCAGCCAGGTTGGGTTTGGCTAAGCCCCTTCCCTCTCATCTCAGGATCAGGGCTGAACTGCACCTGCCCCCTCCATATGACCAGATTCAGCTCACAGACTGGATCTGGCCTGAGGATGGACTGGGAACCACCCGGGCAAAAAAGCTGAGCGCCACTAACCTATTGATAATGATGACTCCAGTGATGACAGACTTAACCTGTCAATGAACTGAGCCCCAACATGCCACCTCCTACCTCCACTGTCCTTCTTAAATCCCTGCCTAATAGTGTAAGACAGTAAGAAGGTCCCACACACTGTTGTACAGTTAGGACATTAGAAGACATCATCCCAACCTGGCTAAACAAAGCTGTGGCTGGGGCTGGTCCTGCCTTGAGCAGGGGGTTGGACTAGATGACCTTCTGAGGTCCCTTCCAACCCTAATTTTCTATGATTCTGATAGGGCTAACATAACAAGGTCCATTCATAGGAACCGCTGGTTTCCAGAATCACTGTTAAGCTAAGAAAGGGAGAGGCAGTTATAGAGGAAGGGGAGGCAAGGACTGGATAAAAAGTTAAGTGACAAGGGAGTGTAGCAGAAATAGGAGCAATGAAAAAATCAGGTAGAATCATTCTTCAAGGAAAATTAGATGCTGTAGAAAATTGAAAGAGAAGGAGACACAGAAGGGGACTAGTCTGTTCTGGTGATTTAATATAGTCAGCATAGTTGTTCCTGTTAATTCCGGAGTTTTGGTCATTCTCCTCAGAGCTTTAAATTGATCAGTTCTTTAATATGTGGGGGTTTTTTATTTTTGTCTCAATATTGATAAACTTTATTAGCTCTAAATACCAAATGATTGTGAATTGCTATTACCATACTTAGTTTCATAGTGCTTAGGGTTGGAAGGGACCTAAACAGATCATCAGGTCCGACCCCCTGCCTCGAGCAGGAACAAATGCTGAGGTCATAACACCCCAGCCAAAAATCTGTCCAGCCTCCTCTTGAAGAACCCCACGAAGGTAGGAGAGAGTACCACCTCACTCAAGAGTCCATTCCAGAGCCTGTCAGCTCTGACTATAAAGTAATGTCTCCTGGTGTCCAGCCTGAATCTTCTCCCTAACAATTTGTTGCTGTTATTCCTAGTAACCCCCTGTGGTGCCCGGGGGAACAGAGCCTCACCCAATTCCCACTGGTCCCTGCTGGTGAGTTTGTAAATGGGCACCAGATCCCCTCTCAGCCTTCTCTTGTGGAGGCTGAATAGATTTAGGCCCTTCAGCCTCTCTTCGTAGGGCCTGACCCGCTGCTCCTTGACCATGTGAGTGGCCCTCCTCTGGACCTTCTCAATGCTAGCCACATCTTTTTTGAAGGGCAGCCCCCAGAACTGGA
>NW_017729022.1:75924223-75938415 GCF_001723915.1 Gavialis gangeticus
TTTGTGACCCGATCATAAAAGGAAACCAGGTTAGTCAGGAAGGATCTTCCCTCAGTGAACCCATGTTGATTGCCCCTGAACGTTACTTCCCTTTGCTGAGCCTTGCAGATGTGCTCCTTGATGATTTTCTGAAAGGTCTTCCCAAGGACCAAGGTAAGACTGCCTGGCCTATAATTGCCAGAGTCCTTCTTTCTCCCCTTTTTGTAAATGGGGACCACATCGGCCCTTTTCCAATCCTCTGGTACCTGGCCAGTGCCCCATGAGCGCTCATAGAGCCATGCCAGGGGCCCTGCTATGACCCCCACCAATTCCCGCAGCATCTGGACCTACTGATTTAAACACGTCCGGCCCCTCCAAAAGTTCCCTAACTGGGTCATCCCTGACCCTAGGCATGGCAGTGCCTCCCCTGGGTCCTTCCATAATCCTAGTGTGGGGAAATGTCTCGGTCCCTGTCCAGGAATATGGAAGCAAATAATTTGTTAAAGAGGTCAGCTTTTTCATTTGTGAATAGTTTGTGAAGCTTCTACTTTGAATAGTTATATTTCATAATCTATAAAGATCTAAGTAGATCAGAGTTTAGGACTTACCAGGCTCCAGAAAGGGGAATTTAAAGGATTTTATGTGAAGTACTTACCTTATTATTCAGTCATTTCATATCCTATGTTTAGAATTTTCTTTCACAGCTCCCAGGCTTGCTTTTCCTGTCATACAGGAGTTTTGTTGAGCTTTCCTTCAGGCACCAGCACCTACTGTAATCTGATTCCTCAACACTTTGAAGATAGGGAGGTAACTCCTTGTATCTCTGATCTAATATTAACACTTTAACAAATGAATACACCTGCTCAGTCAGTTAATGTTTTCAGTGTTTAGCTTCCTCACAGAGCAGCAAAAGCCTGCTAGGGATTGCACTGGTTTGGAGTAAGGAAACTTTGGGATAAAGAGGAGGCTAAATCAATAAAATGGATCAAATACAGAAACTGTAGCTTTTGTGCAGGACAGTGAAAAAAATGCGTTGACAAATCAGCATGCATTGCTGGAAGCCCTTGCTGTAGGAATGATTGGGGATATGATTTTCTGTCAATCTCTGCTGTCTCAACTAGAGGATTTTTACAGTCATTATGTGGCTGTCAGAGGCACGTTAGAATTACCTAGTAATTTCTGTGAGAGGAGAGTGGCCATTTGCTGCCCGCTTCACTGTCTTGCTGGTCTTCCCTGCCCATCTTCATTGTTTCAACTTTATCTTCGTCTGGGGTAGAAAAGGATCATGTGACAATAGTATAAAACACCAGGAGGAGCATTGCTTCCTTAAAAAAATGAACAAGGAGCTTTATTAGATGGCAGAGTGAGCATTTCATTACTTTAATAAAGCATAATATCTCTGTAGCTACTTTATCCCTGTTGCTTTCTGCTTCACTGCTGAGCTTCCACCTGAAAGTTTTGCCTACCCCTACCCTGCTTCCAGCTATCCATAGAGATTTTCATGGGAAGAGCCACTGTCTTTTCACCATCCAGCTAGTCCCAAGCCTTCAATGGCTGATCAGTAACCCTGCTTTTTATAAGCAATGGCTGGAAAGCTCACTCCTGATGAGGGGTTTCTCCTGTGCTGGCAAACCCTTGCACAGAAGGGTACAGATTCCCCGGTTCAGAGGAAACTTGTCTAGGACAGTGGTCTCCAAAGTGGGGTGTGTGCACCCCAGGGGTTGCGCAAGACGATCCATTGGGGTGTGGGAAGAAAATATTAGAACTTCTATTTCTATTTATTTTTTATCTAAAAAAAATAAGAAAGAAATTAAGCTTTACTAATATTTAATATACAGATTGACACTGGTGCCCTCACTTGGTCCATATGTCAGACGGTCACGTGTCATGTACAGTACGTGAGTAGTACATGTATATAATTTATAAATAAATAAATTTACATATATTGGGGGTGCGTGCTCAAAAATTTTTTACTGATAGGGGTGCGTGATCAAAAAAGTTTGGAGACCACTGGTCTAGAAGGTGAAGCATGTTTGTGCCAGGGGATTTCCACAGCAAGCAGAGATATTTTCAGCCCATGGAAATCACCTTCCCTGCCAAGGTGTAGCTTTTTTTAAATATTTACCCTGCAGCATACTACCGCTATAGCTCCTCTTACCTACTTTATGCCCTTCCAAGGCTCACTGATCTTTCACTTTCCAACAGACATTCCCCAACATAAAGCCCTAGCTATAGCTTGTCCACGTAGGCATTTGCAGTTGGGGGTGGAAGTGGGGTTGGGGATGTGGGTGTCTATGAATATTGGGCTAAGAGATTTGTCAGAATCGTATTTAATCTTAGCTGGTGATTTGAATATCTATTTTTCTTCAGTGATGAACTATCACTGATGGTATATTTGGTTTTTAATGAAATCCTACATTGTAATGTATGAGTACTGAAGGCGTTAAGACCACAACAAATAGACCGGGGTCAACAACATTTTTGAGCTGTGCGCCAAAAACACCCACAACCTCGACTTGTAAGATATTGACATGCCAGGTGTGGGCAGCAGGGGAGCCATGAGGGCCCCCATCCTTTTGACAGCATGGCCCTGGCTCCTTCTGCACCATCCTCCCCAAGGCATTCATGCCAAGCAAAATGCCTTTCTGTACCACACTCTGGCACCCATGCCGGGACTTACCATAGACCCACTGAGGTAAAAAAACTTGCATATATTTAATTTGTCCTAAGAAGCAACCTGCTTAACTAGCAAGCGAGAATCAGTCAACTCACCAAAACACGCTACAGTTGTCACTCCCTTGAGCATCTGAGAATATTAATGATGCCAAGGACCACAGGCAACATTTCTGGTACTGTGTTCAACCTCAAAGTCTTTTGATGCTGTAAATTGCTGAAAGGCTTTACTTATAACTCAAGACCTCTGGATATGGACATTCTTTTTTAAATCTGATGCGACTTCTCCCTCCAGAAGACAACAATTTGTTTCAATAAAAGAACACAACTCCCAGATACAAACTACTTGGGAAATCCTGCAGGGATCCTTCCTAGACAGCATATTTATTACTCTTTTATATAAATCTTTTGTATGTCTTGTAAATATTCTAATACTGTTCTGTCCTCAGAAGGCACGATTACTTATCAAAGACAGAGCTTTCCCTTGGACTTTTGGATCACCTGCTAGTTTGATTTTGACTGAATAGAGACAGGTACTTTTTACTAGTGCTTATGTCTTTGCAAGGCAATAGGGCAGTACCTTGGTAATATCATAATGTATAATTATTAGGAATAACAAAAACAAATAAAAGAGTTAGGGAGAGTTACTTTCCTGCAGTACATAGTGGCTGTATGATTCCCAATGGCTTGTTCGCTATTCTGTATTTAATTTTATACATTTTTTTAATGTTTGTAAGAGTTCAGTGCTTATGAAAAGTCTGAAAGCTGATTTTACGTAGCCAGGCACAGAACAGCCAAAGAGTGCTAACACAAGCTGCCCCTTATACCTCAGCTGGTAGGGACTGAAGCCAACTTTGGCCATTTTCAAGGGGCCTAGGCCAAGCTGCAGAAGTGTGGCTAAAGCAGAAGTCCCCAAAGCCTGGTTCTGAGTGACTATATAATAACTTTTGCAGATGTGACAACCAATTTGGTCAGCAAAGTAAATGAAGTAATTAACATCCAGCTGCACCAATAATGAGATCCAATTAAACAGAGCACAGGGCCTGAAAGGAGAAATTATAAAGGAAGACCTTAAATATTCCAGATATACTATACCATAATTTTATCTTAAAATTAGTAGCAGTGACTGATGTAACCAAATGTATTTGCATACTGTTTAGCTATAACAGATATATTTTTGTTAAATTTCTCAGATAAGTTGTAAAAACAAACCAGCTTTGTCAGTGCAGATGGTAAACTAAGGTGGAGAGAAAGAAGGGTAGTGGCAAGCAGCATTCCATGGTGGTGAAAGAAAGAGATAAGAAACCTTCCCTTCTTTCCTCAAGGACATAAATCCCAACTAATTGACACCTCCCAATTCCACAGAAGATCTGGTTCTGTCCAGTCCAAACAAATTTCAGTGAAACAAATGCAAGAGTGAAACAAAGGCAGACAAATTTCTTTGGGTAAATGTGATATCTTTTATTAGACCAGCTAAAAAGTTGGAAAAATGGTTCTTTGAAAGTTTTCAGACACAAACACCCTTCTTCAGGCATAGGGTGAGTCTGTTGGTATTTTGTGTGCACCCCTGGGTAGAATAGAAGCCGGTATGCAAAATACAGGTCTGTTAAAATGCAAGTGAGTGGCAGTGAAGATCAGAGACGACGCGTAACAGTAGGTGTGAGACAGGTAGGTGGGGAGCAGGGGGAAGAGGAGAAAGTTGACCTGGTGATAGGATGTATCTAGTAAAATGTAGAGAGGTTACCTGGGGCTATTAGATGGAAGACAGGTTATGTGTCATAAATCCAATGTCTATATTTTGTCCATAATTTTTTGTATCCAGTAGATTTATGCAGTGAAGTTTGTAGGGTTATCCATGAAAGATTTTTTTTAAAATTCTCTTTGAGGGTTAGAATTGAGAGATTGGGAAAAAGTGGTTGTCTGTAAGAAGTGTGCACCCACATTGGGTATTTTTGTCTTTGATAGATTTTTGGTGTGCATTCACTTTGGTGCACAGTTATTGTTTGCTTTATCCTACATATTTGCCATCAGGGCATTTGGTGAAATATATTACATTTCTGGAGGTGCACATGTAAGATCCAGGAATGGTGATAGTTCTGTTGTGGGGTGTGGTTATTGTGGGAATGGTGGAAATGTGTTGGCAGGTCTAACATGTCTTGTCCTGGCATGGTCTGGATCCATTCAGTGTGTTTTGGGCCATAGGAAGTTTGCTTCTGGTGATAAGGTTGGCAAGGTTTGGTTCTTGTTTAAAGGCCAGGATGGGTGGTTCTGAAAATATCTCTTTAAGAATTGGGTCTCCTTCTATGGGTTGCAATTGTTTGAGGATTGTCCATATAGTTTCCAGGGAAAGATAGTATATCATAACTGATGGTGTGAGATTCGTGGGGATTTTCTTTTTGTACTGCAGGAATTCTTCACATGCTTTCCAAGTGGCTCTTTCAAAAGTACAATCTCTCTCTCTCTCAAGTGTCCTTGTTGAGTAAAAACCCTTTTTAGATTTATGAGGTGACAATCATAGGTTTTCTTCTCAGTGCAAATTCAGTGATATCAGAGGGCTTGGATGTATATTACAGGTTTCTTGGTGTGTTTAGGGCGATTGCTGGTTATGTGTAGTCTGTGGGTTTCTTGTATATGGTGGTTTGTATTTTACATTAATGGAAATTGATCATAGCATCTTAAAAGCAAATGTTGGTGTTGGAGTATTCAAGAGAGAGTCCGATAGCAGGATGATTATTTGTGATGGAATTCCATCAGAGACTGCAGGTTTGCAGTACAAGTTATGAACACGTCAGCTATATATCTTAGGTATAACATGGGTTTGATGGTGCGGTTCTGGAGGAAGTCTTCTTCCAGGTAGCCCATAAAAAGTTTGGCATATTGTGGAGCCATTTTGGTTCTCATAGCTGTACCCATGGTCTGGAAGAAGTGTTGGTTATTAAAAGTGAACTTGTGTCTGATGCTGAAGTGTGAACCAAGGAAATTTAAGTGAAACCAATCAGAGAACATTTATTAGATTAGAATAAGCCATCTAGAACTTTGGAGAACTCAGCATATTCAAGAAGACCTGCTGCCAGTCTGTGCACCACATTTCTCCCCACTCTTGAGCCTCCCCAGCCCATACAGGTAAGGCTCTACATTGTCCAAAGGTCTAATCTGGCTATCCATGACGACGTGAGTGGGTTTTTTTGTGTTTTGGTATATAAGGAATAAAAAGCCAGACTGTCCTTTTTCACAAATGGTAGTCCTAATACCTGAATTACAGATAAACCTGAAGGTTGGTACTGATAAAAGAGGCAAGAGACAGATTGACAGTTTAGCATCTGGTATGCAAGAGAATATATTAGCCCAACCTGTAACAGTATTACTGTGATATGGACATCTATTTACAAATAACTGGACCAAGAAAACCCCACTCACTTTAGGAGAACAGATCATGATCACTGTTGACCCAAGTGAGTTCTTTACTAGAAATAGTAAGAGTCAATGTTTCACTATAAGTCTCCCTGAAATGTCTATATATTTGTGTTTTGTATCTGATACACCAACTGGACAGTTGCACTTTAAAATGTAACCTAAGACAATCTGTAGTGCAGTGGAGAATTCAGTAATATACTCAAGAACATTCTTGAATCCATCCATATTTGGTGAGACACTTAAGCACATGCTTACAATTAAGCATGTGCTTAAGCATTTGCTAAATCAAGACCTCAAAAAGATCAAAGGTCTCTCCAAATAGAGCAGCCCATAAAGCTACTGAGGTCAAGACATACCAGTTTTTGCAGTCAATGGCACAGATGTGAATAGCATCACATATAGTTGCCTTTGCCTTCCCATCCTGAATGATCACATGTCATTTTACAGCTATCTTGACCAAAGATAGCCTTTGGTACAAGTCCAGAATGGGACTCTCTCACACACCTCTACAGCTGTAGTAAAAGATCTTAACTACTTTGCCAGCATGCCCCATCCTCAGATACGTTAGCCTAGGCCCAAGCACATGTACAAAGATATTCCAAGAAGTGCAGCCCTTATTTACTCCACTTAGTTTAGGCCCTTGAATATGAAGCCTGACTTGAGACAATGATGGTTTAAAAACCTTGGCCTGAGGGAACTTATGATTTTTTATCCAAGCAAGAGTTGTAATGAAAATCTATAGACTGTGTGGATTCAGTTTTAAGTTGCTTGCAATAAAGCTCTGATGTAAAGAGTACTACCTGCAGCATGAGGTTTCTTAGATCAGATACATTCTGCTTCTAATACCATCAGAAAGTCTAGTTACTAAAAAAGCCCATAATGCAAACATCAAACCAGAATGGAATAGGACATATCCAATGAGCTCCACCAGATATTTACAGATGGCTTTACAAGCACTGGAATACTTTAATTTGAAGACAGAAAACACTATAATGCAGGGGCTGTCAGCCAGGGGGTACTTGGGAAGGCCCCAGGTGGCAGCACAGAGAAGTGGGGGGTACTTGGGAAGTCATGGCGTGTAGGGGAAGAGGAAGGCCATCCAGCACTCTGCCACCACCACTGCTTCTCTGTGCCCAAGTACCCCCATGTTGCATCCAGCTGCCAGGGGACCCCTCCCCGCCACCCCCGCTTGTCGACCGGCTGCCAGGGGCCCTCCCCCCCGCGCACCCAGGAAGGGTAGTCCAGGAGGGGTATCCATCAGAAGCGGTACACTCTTTAAAAAAGGTTGAAAACCCCTGCTATAATGGAGATAAACCACCCTCTCTTAGCTCTTGGAGAGGTTTGTTTCTACAGTCCTAGAAGTTAGAGAGAGAACAGGCCTTTTATAGCAAGTCTCCCTCATCCTTCCGCCAGTGAAGGGGTATTCCCTATGCTATATTTTATAACATGTTCTCCAAGTGTGGCTTAGAATGGTTCAGTCAACGGAGGTGTAATCCATTGCAGTCCATCACAATGGAGGGAGAGAGTAAGAAAGATGTCTTATTGTCTCCTTTAGGACCTCCAAAACCCCAGGAGCTACTAAAAAGTGCTGATCCTTGGGATCTTGTCCGAGATGTACCTACCTAGCTTAATTCTTGCTTGCAAGTCACGTAACCCATTTTATTTTAATTTGCTCTTCTCTCTCTCTCTCTTGCCTAAATAAATCTTGTGTTTAATTAGTCTTTTTAACTGAGACTTAGATTTTTGTTTAGTCATTTCATAGAAATAATTTCCAAGGGATTAAACAAAGTTTGAACCAGTGTGTGACAGAGGGTCATCCCAAGGCAGATTACTACGTTGGCCTGCCCACCTGTTCAGGGCAGTCCATTCACTTACCTTGCCTACCACGCCTTTTGATGTAATTAATAAGTTGTTTCTAGATGGGAGGCTGCCCCTTTTATGCTCTAATACCAAGGGCATAATACATAACTCCAGCCTCCCCTTATCATGTCCCAAGCCTCGCAGGTGTTATTATTGTGATCAACTCTATGCGCCCCCTTGGCGCTGAGCCCTCTGGCTCCCATGTCCCTGCACCACTCAGACACCAAGTTCTCCGGTTCCTGGTTTTCTGCATCTCTCTCACTGGCATCTGGCTGTACAACTGTCTCTCGTGTCCGACTCTCCACGCCTCTCTCCGCCATCTGGCTTGGGCGCCTCTCTTTCAGGCGCTAGGGCTCCCTGTACCCCTCAGGCATCTCTCTCTATGCCCAACACTGGATTCTACCCAAATCATGTGCGCCTTTCCCCAGGCACTAATGAGGTCTCCAAACCTCCCCTTATAGCCTCATCCCAGTCCTCTGGTGCAAACCATAACAAAAACATAAGCCCCTGGGCTACAACTGAAAAACTAGCAAAGTCAATAATGCTATGTCCCTTTAAGGGGAAAAACTTCCACCCTCAGGCAATGTACCCCTAGCCTAGGTACCTGGGAGACTCCCTGGAGTCTTGCAGCACTTGGGTTGTAAAGCAGGCAGCACCAGATCTCAGGTAGCTTCCTCATGCAGGAGCTCCTTTCCTAGCAGTTGCCAGAGAGAGAGTGTGTGCCTGTTAGCTACAGCCTGGGCTTATATGTTCTCAAACTCTGCCTCTTTCCAGCCATGTGATGTCTGCAGGTGTTGCCCAATTACCCCCTTAGGCTGTTACTCCATTAACCCACAGCCGGGGAGCTCTGCTTAGCCTGCCGAACTCCCTGGCCAGGCTGCTTCAGCTTTAAAGGAGCAGGTACATCTTAGTGCCCTGCTACACAGTGATTCTCAGCTAGGATACTGTGGTACCCTGGGGTGCTTTGAGAGCCTTTCAAAGGGACCGCGGGGTGCCAGGCAACGTTAGCACTGTCTGAGCCTTCAAGAGGCTGAGGAGCGATGATTCACAAGATAAGTAAGCAAAGATTCACAAGATTAACTCAGAGATTGCAAATAGGAATCTATAATGGTAATAACATTCTGCCCTGTTGTCTTCTGTCTGAATTGGTTACAACAGAAGAATTGCTGTATTATTTTGTGTAGTCAAAAAACAAGTGAAAGCTAAGAGCTGGCATTTGCTGAGGGGTGCCTCGAGTCTAAGAAGGTTGAGAATTATTGATTTAACCTCTAAAAAAGGTTGCAACAGGACAGTCAAAAACTGTTCCTTAGTCCAAGGACAATCTCAGTAAAAAAAAAAAAGAAAAAACAGACTAAAAAAATGCTGTCCTAGAAAGAATGATATTCCCAAAGCCCCAGTGCAAGAGATGCATGAAAAGTGTCTAAGGCTTACAGACAGGAATCATATTTAAGGGCAACATTAATTACCCTTATAGAACTTCCTTTGTGTAACATATAAATATTTTGTGGGGAACAAGTTTTTAAATTTCCCTGGGGGAAGTATTTTTTAGAAGTACACAAGTCCAATTTGTAGGCATACATGTCTTTGAACTTAAGGGTTGCAAATACATTTACATTTTAAAACAGAATATTTGAAAAACAGTTTTTTCACTTATCAACAAAATCTTGAGTCGCATATTGTGGGAAGGAAACATCTCTAACACCTAAAGCAGAGTCCAGAACTTTATACAGCTTGTTTCACATGTTTCCGTTATCATCAGCTCTTGCATGAAAAGAATCCCTCTGAATCAGGTTTTGGAATATAGATATCATTTTAGACTAAGGTTTTCTTCTGATTACAGCCCTCAAGGCTGAGTCAATGGCACAAGTGCCATCTCTACCATAGACAGGAAAAACTGCCATTTGCAGAGGTGGAAGCTTAACTCCACTTCCAATGGGACATACCTCACCACTGTAGCTTAGCAAGCAGTATCTCCGTTTTGAAATGAGGACACAGTAGGCATTTATAGATGAGCTCTGGGAGGCGGGGGGTGTTTAATTAGCGACCCACACTAATTTAAAAGCGTATGAGCGTCATGTGTACCAGCATCTGCACACTGAAAAATAGCAGCAGGGAGCTTTGAACCAACTCATAGAACAACCTTTAGTTGCAAGTCCATCCCCCTACCCTTTTTTAGCACGGGGATGCTGATACACATGACACTGGAGGCTGTTGGAGCATGTTAATTTCAATGCTCCAGCAGACACAGTTAATCAAATCTGATCTAATGCACTGGATTTACAGCATGTTGGAGAAGCCTTTCTGCATGTCTAGTGGAGCCAAGTAAGACTAAGGGCCTTGTTTCATGTTAATTTTGGGCAGCTCCTGGAGCTCTTAACCCCTGGATTCTCTGCACATTAACACCTTTAAGTGGCTTATAGCACATTATGCTGCTCGAAGTTATGCCACTCCAGGGCAGGATAATCTCTTGATCTGCATAACACAGCATCTGTTCCATTAAGGTGTGGCCACTCCCCACAGATATGCCACTCAGGTTGAAGGTATGACTGCAAGCTAGCATTAAGCTGATTAACATTTGTACAGCTTGCAGCATAAAGTGTAACAAGGCCCTTTAAGTGAATTCCCTAAACACAAACACAGCATGTCAGTGGCAAAACCACAGATGTATTCCAGATCTATGCATGAACACCCAGTCCTGTGCACTAACAGAATCAAACCCTCCCCTCCACCTTAGTGTAAATTACTTCACACAACGACATGTCCAGATTTTAAAACACCATTTACAAACTTGTTTTCTGAAAAAACTGTTCCTGCTTTCTGCCCGACTTCACTTTAACATAGCTAACTAACACCTCTCCCAAGATCCCAATTCATATGGGCCTTGATTCAGGAAACTCTCTCTCGTCGGACCATTGCTTATATTTCTAAGTCAATACTACAGAATATGGATTCTTCACCAGGGGATAGTGTGCAGGGAGGATGAGGAATGTTAATTTTTTAGTTACTACATGGGAGAGGGTGCTGAATTCCTCTTTTACTGTAACATGGAGTTGATGTTGTGGAAAGTGTTGAGAGCCACTACCCCAGAGGAAAGCTTTTGGGAAAGGTATGCAAAACATGACATTTCTTGTACGCATATTGACAATTCGTTAAAGCACATGGTTCTGCTTCAAAATTTCTTCCCCTGTCCCCTCTGTGTTATGCACTGTGGAGCAATTCATCTATATGATATTGAAAACCAAGACCAGGTTAATTATTCATGTTAGTTTCATACATACTTGCTTCTCAAAATCATCATTAGCATCTTGTTTCCCTTTTCCTTGATGTCTTTGTATATGCCACTGTTAGCATCTTCCAAAAGTATATTCCATGGTGATACTTGGAGGGACTGTTTCTGTTAGTTCCAAAAGTAATTTTTCTATGCCTGAAAGGATCTTCTCAGAAAATAAAAATCGTGGTCAAACCTTGCAAACCTGGGTACATAAATTTACACTGCAAAATCCAGGTTAGGCACCTAAATATAGGCAGCCTGCATTCCTAGGTTTGGAACATTTGCAGTTCTTATCAATTACAGGAAGATGTGTCAATGCTCAACCTTCCTAAAAATCAGGAGTTTTGATCTTTAGGTGCCTCTACATAGCTTTGTGACCCTTAATTTAGTCACACAAATAAAATATATTCATCCCATATACAAAAAACAAATTACAGGAGTATCCTTGTGACAGGAGTATCTCTACTACAGAGTTTCTATCAGTGACTCCACCCTCCTCTTGTGGGCCAACTGCCTGCTTATTTGCCTGCCATGCCTTGATCTTAATTGATGTAATTAGCAGGAGGCTGCCCATTTTATTTGCCCCGGTGCCAGGGGGCGTTATCTGCGGCTCCTTTTCCTCCCCTACACCGCAGCCCAAGCCTCGCAGATGGTACTGATGTGGTTTTGACCTGGATCTTGCTGTAATTTGGCCCTCTCCTTGACTTCCCTGGGCTTCCACCACCCTGTCTCATCCCGTGACTTCCTGGCACTCTGCCACTCCCTCTCGCTCTGGGGCTGGGGCCAGTGCACCCCAAAATGCCACGCCCTCTCTGGCACCAGGGTCCCCACACTACTGTGGAGCCCCTATGCGGCCTCCTCCAACCCCTAATAGCCTCACCCAGTCCTCCGGTGTTATAAAACTACAAACAGAAAACTCAAGCCCCTGGGCTATAACATAAAATCTAAGCCGTCTGGCTAACCACCATTCAAATCCCTACCAGGGAATTCTCTACCCCGTATCTGCGAACAGAAGCTGCTCGTGCCGTCAGGCTTCTCTACTCTGCTTGCTCCGGCAGAACTCCTTCTCCCTTGGCTGGTGGTGGAGAACTGCCCTTCTGGCCTCACTCCTGGAGTTTGTGCACGCCAGACCCTGCCCCTTCCTGTCAGCTGACTCCCCAGCAGTTGCCCTAGCAACCCACACCTGTGCCTCTGCTCTGAGAGTGGCAGGCACCTTAGTGTCCTGCTACACTTTGTATAAACATGTGTTTATACACTTTGCTAGATTGGGGCTGTGGCTTCACTTCATTTTGCTCTCTAGCATGTTTTAAAATGCTAGGGTTGCAAAAGCCTCAGGGGAACATTCAAAACCAAAATAAAATCCTGTTTATAGCAACTAAAAAACAAAGAAAAAAAATCCTGAAACAACTCAAACAACTTGCATTTGCTTCATTTGCCAAGTTGTGACCTGAGGTTGGACTGGATACTCATTTGTATAACAGAGTCAAAATTTGAAGGAATAAGTCAAGGATTAGGGTCAGGATTTTAAATGCTTAAGTCAGGGAACACAATTCCCAGAAAACCTTCTGAATCTTATACCCATATTCTGTACAACAAAAACAAACAAAAAAACCTATTTGAGTTACTTATGCTAGTAAAAGGCACTATAAAATAAGGATAAAAATAAACATCAGACAGAAACATATGTACAGTAATAGACACTACAGGTGCACAGGGATTCTTATGGAATCTAAGGAGCCAGGTCAGAGGAGTACTGTGGAAACAGATACAGGAAAAAAGCTGGGTCTAAAAGGTTGCCACAGTACTCCAGGAAAAGGCACCAGGAGGTGAAGATGGAAAAGGCCAGGAAAAAGCATGCTTAAGTGTACAGAGAACCAGGGGGAAGCATCAGCAGAAGGAGCATGTGTAGGTATGCTTCTAGGGTTGCCACTGCCACAAAGGGAAGGAAAAAGAAAGCAAACAAATGAAGGGTAAGACGACATACAGTTACTTGTACTGGTAACATTGCGGAAACCTTGCTATGCAGGTATGCTGAAAGCTGGTAAATTAGAATACATCTCCTTTTGGAGTAATACCATACACTTCCATAATTCATTAAACATTATCTGATCTTTTAGAGTAAAATACTTAAAAGAACATTTTATTAAGCAGGTACCAATTCTTGAAAACAATTTAGAAGTAATTGCATGGGAATGCTATCATCTGTATATAATTTTAATCAGCTAATACAAGGAGAGTTCTGTAGGCAAGCAGTGGACAAGGAAGCACCCCCAGTGCAGAATGCAAACCATCTGGATTTAAATTTAAATAAATCCAACCACCAAGGTAAAAGGTAGGTTGCTTGAAGTGGTGTGTCATAAATATGATATTCCAAAAATGTGGCAAGAAAGAGGAGCTGAAATCCTTTTTCTTTCTAAATATGTACAAAAAGACTGATGTCAATGTAAGAACATAAAATGTACTAGTGAATGAATGAGGAAAAAAATCTAGCGTCTGGAAAAAATGAAGAGCCAAAGAAACTGGAGCTGAAAGCAGATGTGCATATCAAAAAATTAAGTCTTTTAAAATTGTTATTATTTATTATTTAGCTCAGGTAGAAAAGGGAAAATGAAACCCATCATTATCCTCATGTGCTGGAACATACACAACAGTTCCTATACATGAAATTATTAGCAAAATATGAGCCCAAATAAAAAACTGAGAATATAGAGCTAGTTAAGAGAGTTCAATTCCAAGTTAAATATCTGACAAGCAGATGACTATACCCCCACCCCCAACTCCACTCCCATCTTCACTTGCATGTAAAACCCCCTTATGTGGAATGGTGGGCGGGGGGGGGAAGGGTAGTTGGTCTCCCATCTCTAATATCCACAAGTCCTCTGGTGCATTGCCAGGGTGACACTATTTCTTCTTGGTAGACCTCTTTCCTTGTCCTTTTGCGGGCTTTCCTTTCCCACGGAGCTTTTTCAGTCGTTTCATCTCATCTTTAAAGTCT
>NW_017729022.1:75943415-75945590 GCF_001723915.1 Gavialis gangeticus
GGGGGAGGGTAGTTGGTCTCCCATCTCTAATATCCACAAGTCCTCTGGTGCATTGCCAGGGTGACACTATTTCTTCTTGGTAGACCTCTTTCCTTGTCCTTTTGCGGGCTTTCCTTTCCCACGGAGCTTTTTCAGTCGTTTCATCTCATCTTTAAAGTCTGCATGTTCATCTCTAGATGAAAAGAACAGAAAGACTAAATTTAGCTCCATTCCCAGTAATGTCTCATAGGTAGCTTGATGTGTAGGATTCTTTTATTTTTGGCCTATAGTGAGAAGACAACTTTGCTAGTGAACAAAACTTATACTGAATCCAATGATAGTATATGCAATGTTATTGTTAGCAATGCAAGTTTTAAACAGAATAATTTAAGAGATTTTTCTCTGGTATTTATGGAATTAATAAGGTTGCCCTTTTCAGTGATAAACAGAATACATATTTCTTACACTGCATTTATTGATCTCTTGTGCCCAAATTCAAAGTAAAATACAAAATCAACAAGAGACAAGACTCAGAATTCCCACCTTCCAAGCTAGCTCAGCAGTCTAGTGACAGCACACTGGATGGCTGTGCTGGGAAATCAAGTTGAGGGCATGAGCTCCTGAGAAGTGACATGCTTGGCTGCAGTAACTTTGCTTTACAGCAGGGGTAGCACAGCATCCAGCCTGTGGAGTCATGTCATCCAACTTGCACACTTTTGCCCCATCCCTGGCCATAGTGGGGGAACTTCTGCTGGTGCTGAAGCTGCAAGAAGCCCTGTCACTGTGGCTGGAGCCAGCACAGGTACGGCGGTACGGCTTTTCCCCACAGTACCACTGGAGCTACCAGTGCCCCAGCTCTCACGAGAGCACTGGCTGTTGCCATGGGAAACCCTGCAACCACAAACATGGGACTCTGGCTGCAGTGGTGGAGCTTCTGCCCATGGTGCTATGGGGACTGGAGCTACCATGGCCGAAGCTTCTGCCCATCATGCCACTGGGCCTGGCAGCACCCTGGCTCTAACCAAGGTGTTTGTTGCTACTATAGAAAGCCCTGTCAGGACTCTGGCCACTATGGTGGGGCTTCCATCTGCACTGCTGCTGGGGCTGGAACTTTCACCACAGGAAGCTCTACCACAGCAGCCAGGGACTTCCAGTGACAGCGCTGAGGTGAACTCCAAATACATCTGAAAAGCTGGGAATGAGTCTCCCCAGCAGATCTGAGTTTGACACCCCTGCTTTGCAGTTGCACATTGAAGTCACCTGCAAACAATGATTATGTTCACAAAGAGGGTCTTAATAGAACAGAATAAAAAAAGG
This sequence comes from Gavialis gangeticus, assembly GCF_001723915.1. Lineage (NCBI taxonomy): Eukaryota > Metazoa > Chordata > Crocodylia > Gavialidae > Gavialis > Gavialis gangeticus. The sequence goes on from NW_017729022.1 coordinate 75,944,712, forward strand.
ACAAAGATGAAGGGGTTGAACAGGGCAGACAGTGCCTCCTAAGGGATCCAGTAGATAAGTGCTGGGACTCTTGGTGCTCTGGTGTAGTGCCCGAAGACTGGAAGAAGGCCAATGTGGTGCCAATCTTCAAGAAAGGAAGGAAAGTGGATCCGGCAAATTATAGGCCCATCAGCCTGACTTCTAAGGGAAGATCTTAGAAAAGTTTATTAAAGAGGCCATCCTTAATGGACTGGCTGACACCAACATCTTGAGAAATAGCCAGCACAGGTTTGTTGCGAGTAGGTATTGCTTGACCAATCTCATTTCCTTTTATGTCCAGGTGACCTATCACCTGGACCAGGGAGAAGAGATTGATGTCATATATCTTGACTTCAAAAAAGCCTTTGATCTGGTATCCCATGATCACCTCTTGGCAAAACTGGCCAATTGTGGCCTTCCACCACGATCCGCTGGCTGGGAAATTGGCTCAGTGGTCGGACCCAGAGAGTGGTAATTGACAGAAGTCAATTGTCATGGTGCCCTGTGACCAGTGGGGTCCCCCAAAGCTCTGTCCTTGGACTCATATTGTTCAACATCTTCATTAATGATGTAGACATTGGAGTCAGCAGCGGACTGGCCAAGTTCACCGATGACACCAAACTTTGGGGCAAACCATCCACACCCGAAGACAGGAAGGCGATCCAGGCTGACCTGGACAGGCTCAGCAAATGGGTGGATGAGAACTTGATGGTGTTTAACACCGAAAAATGCAAGATTCTCCACCTTGAGAAAAAAACCTGCAGCACCCTTATAGGCTTGGCAGTGCTACGCTGGCTAGCACTATGGAAGAAAGAGACTTGGGGGTCATCATTGACCACAAGATGAACATGAGCCTGCAAT
>NW_017729022.1:75945692-75956375 GCF_001723915.1 Gavialis gangeticus
TGTCCGAGCCCCCAAGGTCTGGAACAGCCTGCCATCGGAGGTGGTGCAAGCACCTACACTGAACACCTTCAAGGAGTAAATTGGATGCTTATCTTGCTGGGATCCTATGACCCCAGCTGACTTCCTGCCCTTCAGGCAAGGGGCTGGACTCAATGATCTTCCAAGGTCATTCCAGCCCTAATGTCTATGAAATCTATGAAGTGCTACTCTATCTCCCATCCAAATATACTGTAGCAATGATGAGGGTATGAACATTTTACAGTAGCACCTTGGAATTGTTTACAATAGCAGTGCAAAAATCTTAGACACCTCTTAAAAAGCTCAAGAATTACTCTTAGGCTGCCCTGATCTCTCCACCTGTTTCTGTGGCCTGCCAAGCACTTGTTTCTCAACAGCGTATGTGGATCCACCCATCCCGGAACCTCCAAGCGGAGATCAGTCAAACCGAGGGTGTCAAAATCATCTGGCCTGATAGGGCTGCATAGGCCATATCTTTGACACCCCTGAGATAAACAAAATTTTCAGGCAAGGAGAGAATGCAGTTAGGCCTCTTTTGATCTCTTCCTCCTAAATGTCAAGTTTAGGTGTTGAAGAAAACATAAAACACAGAGTAAAAGTTGTTCAGCCCACTGGCATGCTGTTCTACTTCACAGCACCTTGGAAAAGCAGGATGCTCTATAACTTCTCCCCAAATTGTATTTTGCAGGCATGGCACACACCCATCATGATGGCCAGATTATTATCTTTCCTATTGACAAGATCTTCCCTCTCTCAACTGCTAGGATAAGCAATGTGTCTCATACTGACATGGAATTGCTTGTCAATCACAAACCCACTGCCCTGGGAAGCTGTTCCAGAAATGGTTCTGTTCACCTCAATACAGAAATCTTTACAAACAACTAGACATTTTACTCTTCCCCTCTCCATCCCGAGTACAGTAATGAAGTACATATTTCTGTACTGATTGTCTTCTGCACTAACCCTTCTGAATGCTTTTTAAACAAATCCAAACAACACCCATATCCCCACTCCTCAGTCCATTCTCCCCATTACACACACCCACACAAAGATCACCTGTAGAGACCGAGATAACGGAGTTGCCTCATGAGCCCAGAAAAGGTGTGGTGAGGAGGATACCAATCATAGACTACTTTCTTTTTGCCAACGGGCAGCTCACTGAATAGCTTCACTACTCGCATGGACTTGCTGCTTGTGGGCGACACAACTTCTCCAAATATCCGGGCACTCAGGCGAGCCATTATCAAGGCATAATTGGAAAGATTGGACATCTTTCAGCAAACAATGGACATGTATATATATGCACCTCCCTGAGAAGGAAAAGAAAAACAACAGTCTTTAGAGACGCTCCAGGATCCCATGCATTTGCCTGTGATTCCACCCTCTGCCCCAGAGTCACATTTACAATGCAGGTGAGGTGGAGATGCAGGGTGCAAACAGCATCATACAGCAGCTTGCATTGCCATTCATAACGCACCTTGCCGCTCCAAACATCTCAAAACCAGGACTGATGGCATTACAGCCAAAGCCTGTTAAATACCACTTCTGACTACACATGCTTGAGGTTTAGCATTCCTACTTTGTGCAAAGTCACACTATATACCAAGTATGTCTACACTGAAGTTACTGATCTGTTAATTATATAGCAGAGATCTAAACTAGTTTTGCACTAGGTAGCTGGTGTTCTGCTAGCAGTCTACCTTTGATGGCAGGAAGCTTAGGGCAAGTTGCAATTCCCACCCACTAGGGAAGGTAAACACTTGGGTAAGTAGTCCATGCAGATCTTCACAATGTAATGACATCTACTGCTAGCAGCATGCCGACCAATTACTTTAAAACTAGACGCGGTACACTGACTACAGTGTAGATATACCCAGTTAGTAGCTTTTTGTGGCTGATGTAGAGAAGACAGGCATTAAATAAGTATGGAGACTCAGTCCTAAAACAGACCCTTCCTGGTTATACAGGTCAAATAGAATACGAGTTAAATTATCTCTTCTCACCCTCTCATTCCTTCTTATGAAGGAAGTGGACAAAAAAGGAGAAAAGGCCAACATTTTAATATAAGGAGACTTATTTCAGTTTCCTGTGTCTAGCAAAACAACCAAGTAGGACAATTAACTTCTTTTTCTTCAAGTTGTTAAATCAAGTGATTCTATTCTATTTTTCCTTTTCTTATCTCATCTCGTGTTACCTTCTTTTCCGCCATTTTTCTACCTGCATTTTAGTTTGGGGAACCTCCTCTTTTTTGTTTAAAGAGGGAGAGGACTCCAGTTTCTCTTTCCCAGAGAAAAAAGCTTCCCTCCAAACAAGCAGACTCCCTCCAAAAAACCCTTATACTGTCCCTCTAGCCAGTTAGATGAAGTCTAACAGTAAGATACTCTCCCTTTATATTTTTTTGTTCCTTGACCATCTCCTTTCCTTTCTTTTTTCTTCCCATTTTGAAAGTGCTTTTCTTCACAGAAGGAAACCAATGCTGCTACTACTGTTCGCCAAACACAAACTGCAATTCTTCCTAATTTTATTTTACATGCTGTAGTCAATGGGGAAGCAGCTTCACAAGATACAAATGAGGGAGGCAGGGATAGAATGAAAGAAAAAAACAAACACTTATTTGTCAGTCCTTCTCTGGTCTTCAGTAACAGGCAGCTGCTTTGCCACTCCCATTTATAGCTGTTTCCCCAAAATGAACGACAAGAGCAGATATGCTGAAGAGAATTCAGTATGCTTGCCTCTGCTGTTCCAGGCAGTTCCTCTGGGGAGGCATATGTAAGGAGCATGGTACAAGCCCCTCCTATGGGATATTCTCCAAGGGCATTTCAGAAATACATCTTATGTAGTCAGTGAGTAAGACCTGGGATTCTAGGTCTCACAATGCCTTTAAGCCCCATTGGCTGTGCATGGTGTACCTGTTTGAACAAGGAAGGACTTACAGTTCTAGGAACCGTTGGCTTAAAAACAGTATTTAAAGGTCTGTTTTGTTGGGAATTGGCGTATAGGTATAGATATATGCAATATAAAGGGGTCAAGATGGGCAGCAGGGGTTAACTGGATTTCTAAAGAGATTGGGAGATGCGCACACAGCTTCTCATGGCCCTGAAAACAGACAGGCTATCTAACACAACAAGGCCAACAGATGGACACAACCTGACAATTGAAGGAGACATGCCATAATCCGAGATCACAGCCTGCAAGGCAGACAGGTTGTCTAACACAACAAGGACGCAGTCTGAGAACTAAAGAAGTATGTACCATCCTGTCCCATAACACAAGATAAGTGACATCAGCAACAAGGTCCCTGAAAGCAGGGGGGTCTAAGTCCCAGTTTTGGGGGAACAGAGCAAATTAACAGAAGGCCCAGAAGGCTACGTGGATGTGTGACCATAGAGAGACAACCAGTCAGAGATAGCCATGGATAAAGAGTCAACAGAAGTCATCAAGGGGGAAGGAGAATACAAAAGCAGAGACTTGAGATTAACAAAGCATCCCTCCCTTTATCCCATCCCTCCCCGTTTTGCTCCATGAGAGGAGTCCCCATCCCTGTCCCCTGGGAGGGGTCCCCAAGGCTGCCATGGACCAAGGGCATACCAGTAGCCCGTCTCATGCACCCCACTAGAGGGGGCCTGTGGGCTTCGGTATCCCACCTCCAGACTGCTGACACCTAAGAGAGAATGCCTCAGAATGAAGCCTGCATCTTGGCCAGATGCACTTCGACTCTGATAACAGCCCTATGATTGGTAGATATAGAATTGCTCGATTGTTTGTACTGCTTTTCTGTTATTACTCTGTATCAATAAATTCACCTATTATCAATTGGCAGGTGTTGTGGTCAGTCTGAGGGTTGTGCCCGCCCTGAACAAAGGTATAAGGGCTGGGTTCCTAAAATCTTGTGTCAACAGGAACATGAAATTGGTTTCTTTCATGAGCACTAGATTGACTTCAAAAGTTTAAAATCCTTGTTCTTCCTTTAAAAATACTGCAGAACCGCTTCCAGAAAACCACAATCAAGTCAAGATAAGTATAAAATATTACAAAAATGTATGAAGTCAACAGTAATCAGAAAGGCATGGGCAAGTACATTTTAGTAAATTAATTGGAATCATTTTATTTAACAATGTTAACTGAAAGAAAAAAGAATCCCATCCATGCACCACTACCACAGAAGAAGACTTGCTATTCTATCATACCTTTTGGCTTGCCCCTGCTGGCACAGAAGTGCTAGAGACAGTAGGCAGGAAGTCAACTGAGTACACGAATAACAGAAGTGCTTTGGGTAGAAGGACAATTAAAGGAGAATAATATTGGAAGGTTAATGAGGGGAGAGGGTTGGAAGCAGAGCAGTAGTCTGGTATCAAAAGAAAGCAGCTCTGGGTGCAGAACATCACTAAACTGTACTAAATCACAGAACCAATCTTTTCTGTAGGAATATCCTCAAGTCCTGCATTTATAGCTCAGACTTTAAAAAGCAGCATGGAACTGCTAATCATTTTACTTTGCATCAAATCGCCATCTTGAAACATACCAATAACCCCTGCCACAGTGATGCCTCTCCAATCTACTTTTTAATAGCTACATTAACAATGAAATTGCTTTTACCTCTAGGATGATGCAAGACAGTAGTCTGGGGATGAGCTTTTAATTTAATAGTCCCTAATGCAATATCCTAGATATCTTAATCCAAGGTTGGAGTCTTCAGCTAATCCTTTCCAATCTAAGGATACCCTAGAGATTAATGGGGTGAAGGCTGGAAACTCCCCCAAGTATCCGAAGAGCTATCCAGAGTCTGTCTCCTTGGTGACCTGAGCATCTGCAAGAAGCTGCTGGAAAAACTAATAATAGCGTTTTTTGCTTATTAACAGCTGCCCTGATTTTCAGAGGTGCCAATCACTCGAAGCAAATGGGAGCTGCCATAGGATTTCCAGACACTCAACAACTGGGGAGCAGGAGGGAAAAAAATCTATGTTTTCTTTCCTCCCTCCCATACTGGCTTGTCTTTCTCTAGTTCAGAGGTGTCAAACCTACAGCCCATGGAGCCATGGATACCTGATGTCAAAACAAACAAGTGAATTGGAATCCCAACATTTTTTTATAGCACAGCTGTATATAGTTGGGAGAATTATATCAGCTTTTCAGGCACAAACTTCCCTTCCTCACTGGCATCTGAGGAAGAGCACTCTGTACCTTGAAAGTTGGTTTAACAACCTAAAGGAAGGAAACCCAGTGAAGAAGGTCTAGCATTGGAAAGCTTGTCTGGCACTCTCCCAACTACATAGGTACTCCAATAAAAGATGCTGCCTTTCTGAAGGTCTGAATGAGACTAACTCAGGGTTGCTCAGTCCCTGCCCCACTCCCAGCTCCCCTGGCTGTCATGTCATCTGGGCCACAGGGCTCCTCATACAACGACAGGGGAGCAGTAGCAAGTGTCCAGACCTAGGGGGAGCTCTGCGGGGCAGAGAGCGAGATCCGGAGTGCCACGAGCCTGATCCTGGCACGGCTACATCATACTCACACACATGCACACACTTAACAAAACTCACCCTGGAGAAAAATGAAACGAGTTGCCCCAGGGTGAACCAAACTTCCAGGGCAACTTCCCTCTCCCCCAGTCACAGCAGCCGCAGCAGGACTGCAGGTGCCGCTCCCCTCGTCTGACTGCCCCCAGGAGAACTCAGCACAGACTCTCTCTCCCGCCCTCTCAGGCCTCCTCCCCCTCAGTCCCGCTCTCCCCCTTACTCCCAGCCCCCCCATAAAGCCCCTTTCCCCTCAGCCGCTCCGCGAGCCGTCACCTCGCCCCCCCTCCGCAGCCCACTCACCTGCCCGGTGCGGCCCGGGCTGCCGCCGCCAGAAGCGCCTCTTGCTCTTAAGCGGCCGGGCGGCGTATGGCTGCTAAGGTCAAACAGCTCCCCAACTGCCCCCGGAAGCCGAGATCGCTGCGCGCATGCGTACAACCCTCTCCCAGAAACCGCCATCTTGCAGCGGAGGCGGAGGCGGCAGCGGCTAGGAGTGGGTAGGGGGCGGGGCGGGCCTCGTTCTGGCCGGACGCAGGTGGGGGTGCCGCTGGCTGGCTGCTTCTCAGCGGGAGGTCGCGGGTGAGGGGCGCTGCTCCTGTGGGCAGGCTCAGTGTTGCCAGGGGGACGATAATTTCAACCCGTGCATGATGTACGCTCAGTAATAATCAAAGTGTTCAAAATGTAGGATCATTTTTGAGGTAGTTCATTGATGCAGTATATGCAGCGCCCAAGTTGTTCTGGGGAGTTTTAACTGGCTTTTGGGCCTGCTGGCAGCACTTGCTTATGACTGCTTGCCTCAAAAGAAAGAAACACTTGCACTTACTGGTGTGTTACAGTGAGCAATATGAAGTAAATAAGAAGATGGTCTGTTTGGGTGTAGGTTGTGGCGGTGTTGGTCTAAGGACATAGGCAGACAAGGCTCTTTGGGTAAATCTGGTATCTTTTATTAGTCCAACTCAAAAGAATTGGAAAGATTCTTCTTTGCAAGCTTTCCGGTATAAATACCCATTGTCAGCCTGAGGAACCGTCTGCAGTTGGTGTGTGCTCTTCCTGGAAAGAATGAAGGTTTAGTTGTAGGCTTAGTGGCACATTGTGTCAGTGTAGATAGTTTTTCAGCAAACATGGTAAGTCTGAGCTTCCAAAATGATGGTTTCATATTTGAGACCTGGCAATGCTGGGCAGGCTCCAGCGTGCCCAGCCAGTCCCTTGGTGCATGGGCCAGCCTGCACCCCTCTGTAACCCCAAGTGATGCAGGCAGCAAGCAGGACGTGCTGGGCCACAGCCCTCATGGGACCAGCTGGGGCAGGGATGCCACGGCACCCCGGGCGCCTCCAGAGCAGGAGTGCTGGGAGGGATGCCCACATGGCTCACCAGGTCAACCCCAAGGGTTGAAATAAGGATGCATTGAGTTGAACCCATTCTGCCCTGTTGCTACCGTTTTGGCAGCAGAAGAATCCCTCCCTTATTTTTCTAGAGCCAAAAGAAACCAGTGGAAACTTAGAGCTGGCATTTTCCAAGGGAGGTCTGGCATCAACCCTGGCCAAGAGCCACTGCATCATAGTGCTGGGGTGGGGGATGAGCTGAGCGTCTAGCCTTTCTCTGGTCTGGGAAAGAAGTAGGTACAGCCTGGGTCAAATACTGGGAAGAGCAGTTTTGTTGGAGAAGGGACAGGTGAGCAACACAACTGGCACCGTACTTATCAGCTCCCCTGCCCCTGGAGGGGTCAGTTGCCTCGTGACACCTGGGTACTTGGCTAAGCACTAATTTCTGAATTCTTCTGGAGGTATTAGATGCCCCACCAATTTTTAAAATGGATTCATTTAACTGCTTGTAAACTTTGTATGTGGACAACCACCGTATTGCAAGAGACAGCATATCAGGAACTATATTGCACAGACTCAGCTCATGTTGGCAACAGACTAGGTGACCTAATAGATACGTTCTATTTACATGCATACAGAGTGTTTAGGCTTTGAAGGGACTGTTATATCATCTGATTTTAGGCTCCTGCATATCACAGGCCATTAGATTCACTCAGGAATCCCTGCATATCACCCAATAAGTGGTGTTTGGCTAAAGACAAGTTTCTTAAAATAAGGCATGTGTATTCATCCCTAGGAATAGGTAGCAAAACTCTCTACAGGTCATTGGGGAAGAAGGAACTGGAAAGGGGAAATTAAAATGGAAGAAACAGAACAGTGCTATAGTATCTCTTAGCTTGCTGCAGAGGTCACGGTGTGGTGGTAGTGACATCAAGTTATTTTTTATTATCCATATTATGGAATCATGTTATGGATAGTAAACCTGGAACCCAGCAGTGTAACACACTTAAAAAGGGGTACATGACTTACCAAAAGTTTGGGAACTAACTGAAGCATAGCTTCTAGAAAAGGCTAACAGGTTTGGTCTGAAGATGCCAAGAAATGGGGACTCTGCTGATTTGCTTGGTTGATTGTTTCAATGATTCATCATTCTCATTGTTAAAAAATGGAGAAGCAGTCAGCTGTATTAGTTTGAGGTCAGGCAGAAAGTACAGTAGTGTGGTATTATGTAGAGACTAACTAATGTTCAGAGGGACATAACATCTGACAACATAGGCTGTTGCCTAAAAAAGCTCATATTTCTCTGAACAACTGTTAAAAAAATGTGTACCTTACCTTCTATTTGAATCTGACTTCAGCTTCCAGATATTGGTTCTTGTTATACCATTCTCTGATGAATTAAAGAGCCCTTCAGTGCACAGCATTTTCTCCCTGCAGAAGTGATTGAATCACTTTTAAATCTTATTTTGATAGACTAAACAGATTCAGCTCTTTAGGTCTCTCCTTATAAGTTATTTTCTCCAGACCTTAAATAATTTTTATGGTTCTCTTGTGCTCCTCAATTTTTCCATCTCCCTTTTAAAAACACAGACATGAAAACTATACCTGGTATTCCAGTAACAGTCTAATTGCAATGGTATCTACACACCAGTATATTACTCCTACACCTCCTTCTATTGGTCCTCTATTTATAAATAAAAAAATGCATTTGCCCTTTTTGTCATACTCTCCCAGAGAGAGTTCTTGTTGAGCTACTTACTCATTCTGACCCCTAGAGCATTTTCAGAGTTACTGCTGTTCAGGATATGGTTCCCTATTTTGTCAGTATGACCTAAATTACATATTCCTAGATATACAACATTTGATTTGCCTTATTAGCATGTATTTTGTTTGAGTGGCTCTAGGAGAACCAAATCACTCTTTATGACTACCCTATCCTCACAGTTATTTACAGCTCTGAACATCTCTGTGTCATCTGCAAAATTTTTAAGCAGTGCATATATATTTGCTTTGTGATCACTGATGAAAACGTTGATTAGTGTTGCATCTAGTGCCAGTCCTTGTGGAAGTCCGCTTGAAATAACTTGGGAATGAGCCATCCTGAACAATTCAACTACTTTTTGAAACCTGTGAGTTAGCCTGTTCTTAATCGTTTTAATGTGAGCTTCTTGGGTACTATGTAGTTTTAACTTTTAATCAGAATGTCATGAAATACCAAGACCAGTACTTTATGAAAGTGTATCTTAGATTTACAATTATCCTTTTCAGCCACATTTTTAATCCCATCAAAGAATGAGGTCAGGTTTGTTTGACAAGATCTATTTTCCATAAAACCACATTAACTGGTATTAATTTTACTCTTCTTGTTTAGTTCTTCATTGATTAAATCCTATAGCAGCTTTTAATTACCGTATTGTTTCAATTATATATTGACCCAGCATTTTTGGATTCAATTTTAGCAAAAGCAGCTTTTCCCTTGAACATCAGTAATGTTCATAAACAGGAACATCAGTAATGGATGTTGGATGTTCCACCAATCAGCTGAAGAAACAGGACTTTTTGCAGTCCGTTCCTCATTTAGAGGATCCTTTTCCTCCACAGGCACATCAGTAATGTTCGTGAACTGATATTGCCCTTACAGTATCCCACAGGAGAATCTAATAATTAAGGGAAGGACCCAATGGGTTAAATGCTCTAAACAAATTAACATAAAACTTCACAGAAAAAAATTCTGGTCTTATATTCTTATTGCCGACACAAAAATACTGCAGGGACAAAAGTCAGCATTGTACTTTTTGAGTTTAGAAGATCATTCTCTTAATTCTAGAATCTCTAACAGTGTTTCATGGCTACGGGTTGCCATGCCAACTGTCCATAAATGTATGTGCAATCTGTAAAAGAAGTGATTAAAAACCCTTGTCCAGCTAGTCCATAAAAATATTTTGAAGTCTGTAAAATGTATTGGTACTTGGCAATCCTGCTTTCCATACTGCTGTCCACTGAGACTGTCAGAGAGCTGAAACATTTGGGTACTGCATGCGAGTGAGACAGGACTCTCAGGAGGCAGGTGAGGGTGGGCCTGGCTGGCAGGTAGGGTGGCCATGGGTTCTGTTTTATACTGAACCATCCTGTTTTTAAACTCTTTGTCCCATGGGTGACTGGTGCCATGTAGGTCAGGTGAGGCACGTGCCCCCCCAGCAACCAGTCAGCAAAGTGTCCGTGGTGCTCCTGGAAGTGACCACAGTGCTTCATCCAGTGCTCCCACTCCCTGACCGGTGCTTGCAGGGGGGGCACTGGTGCTCCCACCTACCCTCCCCCCACCCTTCGCCTAAGCGGGGACCAGGACATGTCAGGGGGTGCATCAGCGTGCTCAGGGGGTGCACGTGCAACCCCTATGCATCACCACTGCTTTGTCCCCTGTCCATTTCTAAATGAGGAACAGACTGTAAAAAGTCTTGTTTTTCAGTTCATTGGTGAAAATACACGTCAATTATTTGTCCTTACAATTCTATTAGCTGTGCCTAGGGTAGGGCAGTTCACATCCAGGAGGAGCAGGGTTCCCAACCAGGGAGGGAGGTGGCCTTTATGTGGTGGTCCTGCCTCTTGCTGTTGATTGTTCCTGGGGCTCAGTGCCCCACCCCTTGCTGCTAATTGGCCTGATGTATTCTGGGGGTGTGTCAGTGGCCACCCTACTGGCAGGGATTGTGTCTGAGAATGGCAGGGGACAGGGTTTGGACTATCCCCATCCTCCACTCCAGTTCAGCAGAGCTCCACCTTGGGGAACGTGCATCCCCTGGGGCGGGGGTGCGGAGGGGGGAGGGGGTTGTGGGGGA
>NW_017729022.1:75961375-75964025 GCF_001723915.1 Gavialis gangeticus
GTTCCTGGGGCTCAGTGCCCCACCCCTTGCTGCTAATTGGCCTGATGTATTCTGGGGGTGTGTCAGTGGCCACCCTACTGGCAGGGATTGTGTCTGAGAATGGCAGGGGACAGGGTTTGGACTATCCCCATCCTCCACTCCAGTTCAGCAGAGCTCCACCTTGGGGAACGTGCATCCCCTGGGGCGGGGGTGCGGGGGGGGGAGGTGGTTGTGGGGAAAACAGGGTGCCCTGGGGCTGGATACAGAGAGCTGGCTGGTATGGCCTGGGAGGCACCAGTGCTCTGGGAATAAAGAAGAGACACAGGAACCCAAGTTGCCACAGAGAGCAGGGTGCCAACGGGCTCTGTGCCAGAGTCTCAGCTTTCTGTCCTGCTGGGTAGAGGCTGCCCACAAAGCAGCAAGACCCTAGGGGTGGGCAAAATGTGGCTTGCGGGCCGGATGCGGCCCACCAGGCCATTCAATCCAGCCTGCGGGACCCCTAAAAATTCAGAAAATTAATATTTATCTGTTGCTGGCTGCCTGTTATACGGCCCTTGATGGCTCGCCAGAACTCAGTAAGCAGCCCTCCGCCCAAAATAATTGCCCACTGCTGCTCTGTTGTGTGGGCTCCCTGCAGGGCATCCTCTCTTAGGGCTCTGCCTGGCAAGGGGAGCTCAGGCACTGGCTCCTGTTGCAGCAGGCAGCTGCTGCATGCATGCCAGAGGAATGTGGCTCCTTTCCCTGGTCCATACACATCAAGATGGGTTCAGGGCAGCCTGGGAGCTCACAGAACAGCCTACAGGAATCCTGGGTTCTTTTTATACCACCCTCCTTAGGAGCCCCCTGCGGTAAATCCTTTCTGGGGATTGAGAGGTCACACCCCTCTGTGTATTCTGCATGTGCATGCACTAGTTCAAATTACATTACATAACATTAAGTGAAAAAATGTCATAAAAAATGTGAAGACTGTTGGTAAAAAAAAAAAGTTCTTGCAAACCTGCTGGCCACCTATATGGGATCTACTACACAGGTTTCCGATATACAAAAGCCCCTGTAACAAAGTTTTTCTCCCCGTATATTACAGACAGGTGTCTATCATGATAACTAACTCATCAGGTTCTTTAGTTTGATTCTGTTGCCTGTAACAAATTTCCCAAGGAACCCAAGGAGCTTCATTAGCACATTGACCTACATGTGCAATTCTGGGTGATAAGCACCTCTGGAAATGGTATCTTTAGTGTAAAATGTCATCTCCCCATCTCTTTTATACATTTTATCCTTCCTAATTGAGTTATACAGAGATTTTAAACATTCTGATCAGGCAAATCTTCCCACCAGTTTCGGTTATGCCAATTATATCACATTTCTTCTCATCAATGAAAATTTCCAGATCTTCTTGCTTGTTACTCAGACTCCTGGCACTGGTTTATGAGCAATTGAAAAATTTCTTCTAATTTTCCTTTCAATGTTGGTTGGCCTAAAAACGTACTTACTATGACAGTTCTATTTCCATTTATATTTTTGTACAGTATTATCACCATGGTATCTGATTACCTAAAATTATTCTACTCAGTTTCAAACAAGACACATTTAATAGATTAGACTAATTTGTGAATTGCACTAACTGATGAGCCAGGCAGTATTCAAACCTACTGTCTATGATCCATAATTATCTACCACAGTGCTGGCTCCATTAGAACACAGTCCCATTAGAAACATCTTCCTTTCAAGAGTCCATTGCTGTTGCCTGCATCATGCAAGTATGCACATACTTAACGTTATGCATAGATTTATTTTTGGGATTATTCAGAAGCACAGACAAATCACCGAATTGTAGAAATACAGGTTTGTAAAGACCTCAGGAGGTCATTAGTCTAACTCACCCCAAGCCAGATTCAGACTGTGTGGGCTCCTTCTGGGCCAGATCCATGGTGCCCAGTAGCAGCTGCAGGGTGGGAGATTCCTTAACCTTTCTAGAGGCGCTGTTTCAGTACTTAACAACTTTCATCTTTAGAAATGTCTCTCATATATTCAACTAAAATTTTCCTTCTTGCAATTTGAGACCCTTACCTTTTGTTCTGGCTCATGGATAGAGAGAATAATCTGTCATTTTCTTTATAACAACCCTTCAGGTATTTGACGACTGTTACAAATTCCCTCTTCTCCTCTCCATGCTCAATAATATCAGATTTTCCAAGCTTTCCTTGTATGTCATGTTTTCTAGACATCTAATAGCATTTGTTGCTCTCTGCTGGACTCTTGCCAATCTGTCCATATCTTTAGTAAAATCCAGGATCCAAAACTGAACACAGTAGTCTAGGTGAAGCCTGACCAATGCTGAATAAAGTGAAAGAAATGCTTCCTGTAACTTGAATTCGACACTCCTCCTAAGACATCTCAGTTTGCTATTGCTTTTTTTTTGCAATGAGACCACACCGCTGATTCCTATTTAGCCTGCAGTCCACTATAATTTATTGACAGAACATTCAAAAAAGTATATGATGTTATGAAAGCCAATAAGCAGACAGTCTGTGAACTAAAGATAGTGGAGTACCAGGACCTGAACCAGGCACAAGATCCGATTAGAAAGAGCAGCTCGCTATCATGGAAAACTCTGAGTAGGGCTCTAAAGTTTTAAACAAGATAAAAATAAGTTACAGTGACAAATGAT
>NW_017729022.1:75969025-75974667 GCF_001723915.1 Gavialis gangeticus
TTTACAGGTCTTTTTGTGCATTATTTCAGCCTAATCAGTCATTTCCCAATTTGTATTTTATACCTGTGATTATTCTGTCCTAAGTGCAGAACTTGCATTTTTTTCTTACTGAATTATAGCCGATTAATTTCAGAAACATTTTCCAGTTTGTGAAGGTCACTTTGAATTTTAATTCTATGCTCTAAAATATTTGCAACCCCACCCATCTTAATGTCACCTGAAAATTCACTACGTTTGCACTCAGTTCCATCTTCTGAGTTATTAATTAATATATTGGATGGTATTAGATTCAGGACAGACCCCTGGGAAACCCTTCCTTCCTGTTAGACATTGACCCACCGATGGCTACCCTTTGTGTATGATCATCCAAAATGGTTATACACCTACCTTACAGTAGTTTTATCTAGGCTGTATTTCCTTATCTTGCTGACGTTCTCATGGGAGGCAGTATTGAAAGTCCTGCTAAAATTGAGGAATATCATATCAATTTCTTTTCCTCATCTTCTAAGCCTTTCATCTTGTCATAGAAGGAAATGAGGTTTTTTTAAGCAATACTTGCTCCTGATAAATCCAAGTTGGCTGCTCTTTATCACCTTGTTATCCTCTGGGTACTTAGATTCCTTTATGATATGCTCCAGAATCTTTCTAGGTATTAAGTGAATTAAGTTTGTACATAAGCGCAGAATCACGGTCTATATTCTTCTTAAATCAATTGTTTCTTCTGTTAACAAAGCAGAAACAATCAAGTGTTAGTCTTGAACCAATAGGAAATTAAGAAGTTGTTTTTTTTCCTTTTGGAACAGCACAGTATTCAGTATCGCTCTTTATTTATATTTAAGCTTATTGTTATAGTAGCATACAAGAAGCCAACTCAGGCTGAGCTGTAAGAATAGTCATCAAAACCTTAATGGTTTTGTACTTGGTGCCTGGTAATTACCAGGTACAAAGCCAGGTACTTTTCACAATCTGTAAAATTTGTAGTGTTGGACTCATCATCTAAGTATTTGCCCCTCACTTTCTAGGTCCCATCAAATAACTAAAGTCCTGTTTGTTCCTAGATTTTCTAGAACTAGCAGAGAGTATAATGTATGAAAGATACTATTCTGCAGCATTCCTTTTGCTATCTCTGAAGTAACTCTAACAGAAAGTACATTAGGCATGTTAATCCTATTTTGGCTACCTAGCAGGCCTCTGATATAGTAGTCAGCTACCTACAAAATTGTTCCCAGTGGTACACAAGTAATTACACTCTTATTTAAATAGTTCTAGTTAGATTTCAAGGCCATTAAGCCTTTTGCTAATGTAAATTGGCTGGGATGGAAGATTCCCAACACCTGGGACCAGGGCCATATTAACCCTTTAGTGGGCCCTAGGCAAACAAACTCATGGGCTTGGGGCCAGTAAAAATTCAGTGAGCCTCCCCTGCCCCCTACCGGTACTGCCGCCCATGGAGAGCAGGGTTTGGAGCCGCCACTAGGAAGCAGCTGCTATGGCAATGAGGCCAGTGGAGGGGAGGGAGAGGGAAGAGAGGCAGATGGGGCTATTCGCACCACTGCATGTACCTAGTTTGCCTATGCATTAATTCTGCCCTCCCTGAGACTGTGGATAATGACATAGCACATGGGCCACTGCTTGGCTGGAGCTCAGGCAGTTTATCTTCAGTTCTTTTAGTCACAGAGGGTGTCATTTTGCTTAGTTCTGTCCACCTACATCCATCAGACAAAGTTAGGGGATAGGGAACCAGAACAGGTTCATAAAATGTGTACATCACCTGCATCTCTGATATTGGGGGTGGTCAGAACACATTATAGACCTACGTGTTTCATTAGCCTTATTTATGCAGCCTTATTATTATAGGTGTATGTGGTACATTTCAGACAAATAGTCCCTGCTCCAACCAGTTTAGATCTAAATTAGATCTGGCATAATAAGAAATATGCAGAGAGAAGGTAATGGAGGAGCTGATGGTAGGTGGTGACAGAAAAAAAGATTCTAAAAAACTGCATGTTAATGAGTGCATCTTGCTAGAATTTACTTGGCTTTTTATTTGGAGTTGTAGACAACACCTAGAATGGAATCAGTAGCAGAAGGCTGACCAGAAGAACTGAGTCTTGAGGAGGGTTTTGAAGGAGAATGAGTTCACAAATAATGAAAAGCCTGGTGGCTATTTTAGGGATGGGACCTGCTGGTGGGAGAAAGATAAAGGGAGCATCAAGATGAGCAGAGCACATGCAGAACACCAGAGCACAGAACGGAGTAGTTAAACAGGCATCAGGTAAAGGCCAGGGCAAGCACCTTATGCAGTTAACAGTTTTTAATTTCAGAGAGTCACCTATTTGGGTGATTCATGTTTTAGTCATAATTGAATGTAAAATGTAATATTTGGCTGGTTGGACTCTATCGTACGCACCTGAGGAAGTCAAAGTTCATCCAAGTGAGGGCAGTAGTACATCCATCTGAAAGTGCAATAGATCTCTCTGTGTTTATTGTGACTCTCAAAGAAAGGAGCATCTGGATTTATTAATTTTATTTTTGGAAGTGAGGATTTTGGGGCATTTTCCTATTACACAGCAAGAAAATCCAAATCCATTATAGATGTGTTAAATATCACTAACTCTATAATTTTTCATATAGCAGGTACTTCACAGTGTGCAAGGAACATGTGTTAGGTTGTTCTACTTTAAATATAGATACAAGAGAATAAAAATAGTTTTAATTTGACTCAAGCAGAGGGTCCCTTAGGGTGTGGTGTCAATTTGCATTAATTAGAATGTGTTGTCTTATCTCTAAAAAGTCTTATTTCTGTTTTCTGCTTTCATTTTTTGTAGTCATGACTAACATGTGAACTTAAATTGTGCTGCCTTCTCAGGAGATTTGGGAAGTCCTGAAAACAGCTAGTGATACAAATCCTACTGTAGAGAACATGTTGTACTAAAAGACTGACAGTCTTTGGGTGGGCATATTTGAGGGATACTGTAGTTCTAAGATAATTCACCAACCTAGTGCTTGAGAAGGAAACCTACAAAGAAGCTTCTATTAAATGCTACCAGTCTGCCTGGCAAATATTGGAAACATTGCCATAAGGATTCAAGACTAGTGTTGATATAAAATGAAAATATACATTATTTTATAGTGTGCACCCATGTCTTAATATCATCACTTTCCAGGAAGCATTCTTACCTGGGGAAAGAAAGGCAGGATTCTTCATCTGTCTCATTAGTGATGTCCTCTGACTGATGTTGGAAATGGTATTGACAGTACTGCAGATGGAACTGTCTCAGGTCTATTTTGAATGAAAGAGGAGACGGTCACAGTAGCATGGGGTACATGAAGGTGAATAAAGGGAATGCAGAAAATCTCCAGTCCCCTCAGTGTTTCTCTATCAGACTGATTGAGTCATAATCCCAATTTATGTCCTAATAAATAGTTAATATTCAATTTAAATTAAGTATTTAAAATCTAAGCAGGAAGAGGTTTTTTGCGGTTAGATCAATGGCCCTGGGAATTAAGATTACTGAGTTCTATTTGTAGCTCTGCTACTAACTCAATGTATGACCTTAGGCAAGTTAGTTAACCTGTCACTTTACATCTCTGTAAAATGGGGATCATAATATTTATTTCACAGATGGATTGTAAGGAATAATTGATATTTGTTAAGTGCTGTGACATCCCCAGATGAAAAATGCTGTTTTGTATGTAAAATACTATCGTTACTTAACCAGCGTTTTATGTTATACTCAATAAAACTTTTAAAAGCAGCAGGAACCAAAGAATAACATTTTGGTCAGAACAAAATATTGCAAAGGAGAAGAAAGGAAACATTTAAATGACAGAGTCCACTGAAAAGCCAAAGGCATAATGGAGACATCTGGCTCAATCCTGATAAAAACTCTTGCAGTTTCTATTCCATCATCCATTGCAGAACTCATCTGCAAGTGCATCCATCAAGGGTTTCCATACTGAAGAAAAACAGCTGTCATCCATATCTATGTTTGACCAAGCATAAAAAAGAAAAAAAAGTTCCAGTGATAAAATCCCCAGGAAGGTAAGAGAAAGTCTAGGATGATTCAGCTGAGTCATAAACAGACCCTTTCTCTGTTGCATATGTTGTGACTGTTTGATGTTACACAGTGGTGACTCATCTACTTTTACAGACTTACTAACCCAGTAATTCTTTTCCCAGGATGCCATGGCACCCAGAGGTGTTTTGAGATCCTTTCAAGGGTGTTGATGGGTGTCAAGCAATGTTAGCAGTGTCAGGTGTGCAAGCAAGATTCACAAGATAAATCCAGAGATTTCAAATAGGATTCTGACTTGATTTGGGCTTTCTTAGTTCTTTGCAATAGGAGAATTACTCTAGTATTTTTCTGTAGTGAAAAAAAAAAAGAAAGCTAAGAGCTGGCATTTTCCAAGAGGTGCCTTGAGTCTAAAAAAGGTTAAGAACCACTGCACTAACCATTAACCCCATATATGCAGTTCTACAGAGGCTATTTCAGTCCTGAAGTCGAATCAAAGGTGTGGAGAGAAAAGGGAAATTTTCTCCAGAGAAACACAGTATCCCCTCCTCACTGGCTTTCCACAGTGGGCATTTTGAACAGGATCTTCCCAAAGTGCATTGTGATTATTGATTTTTTGCCTTCACAGTCATTCAACTCCAAGCATCTAATATAAAATTCCTTGAGATATTCAGAGTTTGAAAAATACTAAAGGAAAACATTGCTTTGAAAGAGAGATATCATGTTTAGATGTTTTTATAAATGCTTCATTTTCTATGCCAGCTTTAGTATTATAATGTATTGGATTGCAGTTGTTAATGAAAAAGTAACTATGGTGTATAAGACAGGTTAACTACTGTTGTGATCTCCACTTAGTGTTGTCTGAGGAAGAAAAGCCATGAGAGTTGCTGACACCCTTTGGAAATCTATCCAAGGTAGCAATTCTGCTAAAATATTACAGGTTTTCTCTCCATTTTCTTCTCATTCTTCAGTATTACTAGGGAACCAATGACAATTGCATGGAAACTACGTCTCCTTGCTTAAGAGTTCATATCTTCCTGCTGTGTATTCCTCACCTGAAGGTATAATCCTCTCTTTGTGATATAATCACTTCCACAGCAACCAATTGTGATATCACAAACAGTATTAAAATTTCAGGTGGGAAAATAAGCTGCAGGAACAGATGAACTCTAAAGAGCCAAAGACTGCATTTTCATGCAAATACCTTTAATAATAAAGAATGAGAAGGGTAAAATACAGACATATAGGAGATAGCAACAAACTTGTTTCAGAATAGCATGTTTTTTATCTCAGATGTCAGATGCTTTTATAGAGTTATTTTCCCACATTTGAGTGGATCTTCTTAGCTGGGACTTGCCAACAAATATCCAAGACTGAGGCCTCTTTTCTGAGTCATGCTCCAAAATGACAGAGGTTTTTTTTGTTTTTTGTTTTCTTTTTTTTTTTCTTTTTTTGTGAATTAGCAAGATCTATGAGCATGAACACATTTATTGTGGATCATTCATACAACAGTAGTGATGTGTCACTGAGAGGAATTTAAAATATTTGTTATGCACTGCAGAATCTCTGCCAATGAGAAGAAAGGAAAGATTTACTCACTTTGAGTTTATTCTCAACACGTGATTA
>NW_017729022.1:75979667-75981740 GCF_001723915.1 Gavialis gangeticus
CTTTTTTTTTAGAGAGCATGCATTTCCAGACAGGTGCTAGTTTTTAGTTTTGCGTATAGGCTTTCCTTTGAGTCTCCTGAAATAATTATTCAGGTTTCTCCCTAAATTTTGACTTAAAATAAATCCATGTCTTTCTTGTGTGACTAGCAAGTAGCAACAAATTGAATTGGCAGCTGGGAGTTGGCATAGACATGGTGCAGATGTGATATTCTCATTCCCAAGAGACAGTGTTAGGCTACAGCTCTGTCTTTCAGTAGACTAATGTGTGGAAAACCATTGATACGATTACTTGCCAAAAGCCCTTTTGGAAAAGAATAAATTGTCCTAAGCGCCATTAGTCACAAGCCATTTGGGGGTGTGCAGAATGATTTCACACGATACATACTGTTAGCAGCAGAGGTGCACTTTATGTATAAGACCACACATATGAACCAAAGATTGATGCATTGCAGCAAATCATGAATTATTGAAAGGGAGATGCTACCATGCTTTAGTATATTTGATAATTTTGTGTTAGGTAGCTTTAAGAGTAGGACTCTTACTGATATGTGCTTATCAGAGGAAGCTGAAAAATCTGAGTCTTTCTTCTGGGCCAGCCCTCTTCTGCCCCAACATTTCATAGTTTATAGGGTCGGAAGGGATCTGAGCAGATCATTTCATCTCCCATTCTGGGTTTTTAGTGCCATTTCTACAAGAAATGCATTTATTTATTTATTTTAATCAAGAAAATGACATTTTCCTATAAATCTGCATGGTGCTAAGAGTTAAAAGCCATCTTTTTGTTTTTGTAACAACAACAGTTTCTGGTTTTTTTCTATTCAACCCCTCTAGTTGCAAGGCCTGTGAGTGTGACGTCTCTGGAAGGATCTGGGGGAGGAGTTAAAAGACAGGTACTGTACTCCCTGTACAAAGAGACTTTGAACTATTGGATTATAGCCCAGTAGAGTTAGTCTGTGGGAATGAAATTGTGGGAGGAGGCTTACACAGATGCAGCAGTGACAGACTATTCAAACAGAAATATGGAGGGGAGAGCCTTCTAGTCTCATTCAGAGGAGGAAAAGTGGTAACATAGGACAGGGCAGACCACCACCCTGGCTAGATAACTAGGAGGTGGCATAAAAGAGTCCACAATAGGACCAGAGTGTTGCTCAATTGTAGAAATGCAGATGGATAACTTGGTTTCTTGTGAGACCAAGCACCTATGACTTGAACTTCTTGCACAAGAAGGATTTGAAAAAGCCCTGAGGGTTGAGGATAACTTGGGCCTTTGTGCTGGGTTGTAACCTGGGAGTTTAGTTAGGAAGAACACATTTCAAGCCTTTACTGAAATCCTTTACCTGTGTAACTTGGTTACTTTCTTTAGGACAAGCTTACATCTGTGAGAACGCTATCTGTTGGGTGTAGTTGGGAGCCCTGCCTGCCTCTTGAAGCTAATCTGATTGACTAACTTAGCTCTGCAGGTGGGCAAGTGGGACAGGTGACCAATCATGGGAAGCTTTTCCCTCAGTTTGGGTGGGGATTTGCTAGAGGACTGGTGCTCGTTGTGTCATCAGGAGGTGGGTTCCAGCCCAGTTAGTCCTTTGTGGAACAAGTGAGACTTGTTAATGATACACCTGTGACTAGATGGTACAAGTTGCTCCCTACAGAGCAAGCTCTGTTCTTTCACACCAAGGATTGAGCTGGCTTTCCTTGTATTTGACCCTGCTGGGGGCTATTGTGGCACTAGATGCAGGAATTGAGTAGGACTCTGCCTCTCCTATGCTTTGGCTGGTGGTAACTGACTTAAAATAACAAAAAATAAAATAACTGACTTAAGGATAACAAAAAGTCCTTTTTCAAATATATTGGGAGGATGAAGAAGGCGCCGGGTAATGTGGGACCCCTGCAGGATACACTGGGCAATCTGGTGGTTGCGTCAGAGGAGAAAGCGGACCTCTTTAACCAATTCTTCACCTCCGTTTTCTTGTGCAGGGACCGGGACTTCCCTGCTGTGATAGAAGCCGGACTCGAGGGGATCGCCTTCAGACCTCAGGTTGGGGAGGACCGGGTTAGAGAGCTTCTGGAGGGGCTGGA
>NW_017729022.1:75982122-76014004 GCF_001723915.1 Gavialis gangeticus
TTCAGCCTCCACAAGAGAAGGCTGAGGGGGGACCTGGTGACCGTCTATAAACTCACTAGGGGGGACCAGAAGGGTTTGGGGGAGACGCTGTTTCCCCTAGCGCCCGCTGGCATAACAAGGAGTAATGGGCACAAGTTGATGGAGAGGAGGTATAGATTGGACATCCGCAAAAACTACTTCACAGTTAGGGCGGCTAGGAGCTGGAACCAACTTCCAAGGGAAGTGGTGCTGGCCCCCACCCTGGGGGTCTTTAAGAAGAGGCTGGATGCCTACCTGGCTGGACTCATTTGAGTCCTGTTTTTGTTTTGGGGTTTTGTTGTTCTCCCGCCCTGGTGGGGGGTCAGGCTAGAAGATCTACTAGGTCCCTTCCGACCCTAAATCTATGAAACTATGAAACTGGGTAGCGTGAGGAAGAAAGAAAGGTCTTGACTCAAATTCAGAATGGTGAAGAATGGGTGCAGAAGAGGTTGAAATAGGAAAGAGGAGGCTTGGGTGAGGGCAGTTGATTGCAGAGTGGGGGACAATAGTTGATTTTGGGAAGGGGAGTTAGGGATAGGAACAGAGTGGAGAAGGTTGGGGGTAATACATGGAACAGGGTAGAGTGGGGGTAGGAGACCTTGGAGGGATATAGGAAGAAGCAGTGTGAGGGAGCAGTCATGGGCATGGAGAGGAGCTGGGGTGGAGAGAATGAGGGGGATGGGAAAGGGGAGCAGGAGCTGGTGGAGAAGGGACAAGAGCACAAGGAGAGCATGAGGTGTGGGTGGGACAGGTTTAGAGATCTGTAATTCTGCAGATCTGCATCTCCATCTTCTTTGTCTGTCTGGCAAATAGCTTTGAAACTCCTTAGCAAAATGTTTCTCTACCCACCTGTAGTAGCTAGTCTGCAAAGAAGCCAGCAAATTTCTATGGCTAGCAGTTACTTCATTAGCTCAAATGGTAGAAGTCTGTCATGTGGATATAATGGTCCAGATTATGCTGATGATTCATATGAAGACTCGGTATAGTTTTATGCTGTGGTTTTTTTGTTTGTTCTTCAATGTTTAAGTTAAAAATGTACGTTTTCAGTAAAACTATGTTAAAAGTATATTATGGTTGCAAGGTGAAGACTAAGAAGCCAGCACGGGTTTGTCATGGGCAGGTCTTACCTGACCAGTCTCACCTCCTTCTATGACCAGGTGACATATCATCTGGACAAGGGAGAAGAGATTGACATCATATATCTGGACTTTAAAAAAGCCTTTGATCTGGTGTCCCATGATCTCCTCATGGAAAAATTGGCCAACTGTGGCCTCGGCTACACCACAGTCCGATGGCTGGGAAATTGGCTCCGAGGTCAGACCCAGAGAGTAGTAGTTCATGGAAGCAAAATATTATGGTGCTCTGTGACCAGTGGCGTCCCCCAAGGGTATGTTGTTGGACCGGTTCTCTTTAACATCTTTATCAATCATGTGGACATTGGTGTCAAAAGCGCACTGGCTAAGTTTGCTGATGACACTAAACTTTGGGGCATAGCATTCACACCTGAGGACAGGCTAGTGATCCAGGCTGACTTGGATAAGCTTAGTAAGTGGGCAGATATAAACCTGATGATGTTCAATACTGAAAAATGCAAGGGGGCCACCTTGGGGGAAAAAAACCCGCAGCACGCGTATAGGCTTGGCAGTGCTATGCTTGCTAGTACCATGGCTGAACGAGACGTGGGGGTCATGATTGACCGTGAGATGAACATGAGCCACCAGTGCGATGTTGCAGCTGGTAAAGCAAACAAGACTCTGGCTTGCATCCATAGATGCTTCTCAAGTAAATCTCAGGATGTCAATCTACTGCTGTACTTGGCCTTGGTGAGGCTGCAGCTGGAATACTGCATCCAATTCTGGGCTCCACAATTCAAGAAAGATTTCAAGAAGCTTGAGAGAGTCCAGAGGAGAGCCACACGCATAATTGGAGGACAGGAGAATAGGCCCTATGAAGAGAGGCTGAGAGCCATGGGACTCTTCAGCCTGGAAAAGCGCAGACTCAGGGGTGACCTGGTGGCTGCCTATAAATACATAAGGGGTGTGCGTCAGGATCTGGGGGAACGTCTGTTCACCACAGCGCCCCAGGGGATAACAAGGTCCAACCATTGTAAACTCCTCCAAGACTGTTTTAAACTGGACATAAGGAAAAACTTCTTTACTGTCCGAGCCCCCCAAGGCTTGGAATAGACTCCCTCCAGAAGTGGTGCAGGCACCTACTCTGGACTCATTCAAGAAACATTTGGATGCTTATCTTGCTGGGATCCTTTGACCCAGCTGACTTCCTGCCCCTGGGGCAGGAGGCTGGACTTGATCTTCAAGGTCCCTTCCAGCCCTAATGTTTATGAAATCTATTAAATGCCCTGATTACATTGCTTGTGGAATGTTAATTCCCCCTTCCCCACAGCATGTACACATTACCGTATCTTTAATTGCATGATTACAGACTTCTTTTTCTATAGGGGTCCTGCCTCATTTTGTTTACAGGTTTGCTTGTGCTTTGGGGATGAATCAGGATTTTGTAGTGAAGGATGCTGTTCTTGTAGGACCTCTGCCTCATTTGTTGCAGAATTGGAGGGTGTGTGGTACTTGGCAAGGGACTGCAGGAAAAGGAAGAATGATCTTGTGATTAAGACAGTTAAATGCTCTTCTGGAAAATCAGATTCTTTCCCCACCTCTGTCACAAAGTTCTTGTGAGAGGCTGAGGGTGTCACATAAACTTAGTTGTTGTTATTTTTTCCCAGGTGGCCTCTGGGTTTCTTTGAACCCAACCTGACACAGCTGGATGCACTGAGCATGCACAGCTGTGGCTGAGGTCGGTGGGTGATATGCTCTGAACATGGAAAGTGGTAATGACTGCAAATTCTGGTCACAGTCTTCTTGAGTTGGGAACCCAAAATGTGTTGGTGCTTTTGAGAATATTGGCTTTAATCTCTGTGCCCCCTTCTCCCTCTGTAAATTGTGGATAACAACAAGACCTCAACTCAGAGTGGTGTTGTGAAGATAAATTCATTGATGTTTATAAAGAACTGTGGTACTACAATAAGAGCACCACCAGAGAAAAGCCCATGAGGAAATTAATCATTCTGCATTCAATACAAGAGTTGGATGATGTGCTGTAAATAATACATGCACCACAAGCTAAAAGATAAGGATAAAAAGAAATATTGAATGGCTGTTCATTAACTGAGAAACATCCATCCTGTGCACTGAATAAACCAGGGGTCCTGTGGAAAAAATATCTTGTAATTAAAGATCATATCATAATGCATATGCAAAGATAGATGAATGAATATTGCATAGGAAGTTTAATTCGGGTGTTTACCAAGTTATTCATGTTTAACTTTGCAGCTTTAACATAGATTTTTCTGGATGTAGTATCTATAGATCTAGAGAAAAACTTTGTGGATAGTTACCTTACTTGGTAGATGGTGTGTGCAGGGATGACTAAGGAGGGGCTAGCTAAAACATTATTGCACAAGTTATAAACCAGTTGCTTACTACCCTAGGGGAAATGTTCAGTAGCTTTAAACATGACTGAAATTTATCTGGACTACAGACATTTACTTGAGCAAAATGTTTGCTATTTTGTTTTATAAACTCTGTAAAACTGTTAATATAATATTAATATTATGCATATAACATGTTATCTTGCTACTTAATTCACAAAAGAATAAGAAATGTTTGGCCTTCCATAAGGAGACTTCATCATTTGATTTGTTATTATATATGAATTTCTGGAAAGCATGAGTGAATTCTCTCATAACATTTGGCATTGTGCTGTACTGATCATTCCAATCAAACGAGGAATGTGGAATTCATATTTTTTTGCATAAACACATAAGTTATATATTCATGTATGCTTTTGTGAAATAGGATGCTAAAACCTGAAACTAAGTATCACAGCTTTTTTAAATTTTTGGCTAAAATGTAGTAAAAATGTGATTGTAAGTTAGGAATTCAAGGTAAAAATAATGGATAGAATTTGATGTCCCAGATGAGAAAAATTAGAATACCTTATTATACTTCACATATTACAGTAATTTTTAGAGGTCCTAGCAAGGTTGGGGGTCTCACTGGGTTCATTTTAGCCAAGATTAGGGCTAAGCCAGTAATTCTTAACCTTTTGTTATGCTGCAGTGCCTCTTCCATATGGGGACTATCTTCTGCATGGTTGGAGTCTAGTTGGGACTGTCTAGTCCCATTAACAGTATGAAACAGCAAGATGGCTACAAGCCTCTGACATCTGTTCATGTTCATTCTATGCACTGCAGCCCCCATGTTGAGAACTCCGATGCTACTGTAGTAGAGATGCAACATAAGAGGACGGTCTCTGCCTCAAAGACTTTACAGTCTGCATCAGTGGTTTTCAGCCTCTTTTCATTTGCAGACCCCTTTGGAAATTTTGAATGGAGGTATGGACCCTTTTGAATTGTAAGTGTGTCTATTCACATACTTTTGACTGATAATAGTCATCTTTCGTGGACCCCTTAGACACAGTTTTCAGACTCCCAGGGGTCCACACACTGCTGGGTGAAAACCATTCATTGGTCTACATAGACAAGACAGGCAAAAGACAATTAAACTGCGACAAAGATATTAAGGGTCAGATCTGAAAAGTCTTTTAAGCATCTAACTCTATACAGGTGCTAAACTTGCACTGAAATCCATGGATAAATGGGAGCTGAGCACTAAAATACTTAAGTGACCCCAAATGGTTTATGCAGCGTCATACAAGGAGTCTGTAGCAGAGTGAAACCTTGAGTACCTGTCTTCTGAGATCCAACTCACTAAACATCAAGACCATCCTTTCTCTCCCTGCTCTGTTAAACCTCTGTTTGATTCTGCATTACTTGTGCACTCAAGAACTAATAGGTGCCTTTAGAGCTTGCTTCCTTGAAGCCTATGCCAACATTTAGGGTTTGTTGCAAGGCATGTTTAGGCTGTAGAGGGAGATCCCAATTAAACCTGTAGGTGCTTGTTCAGGTCGTAGGTGAGATTTGGGTGCCTAACTTCTGGAGATGAGTGAGAATTCAGATACGCCCCTGTCTGTAGAATTTCCTTTTGGCTATCTCTAGACCCATGGTTGGTTCTCAATCTTTTTAGACTTGAGCCACCCTGGATAGACTTGAGCACTACTCTGAAAATGCCAACTCTTAGTTTTTACTCTTTCTGTATGCAAAAAATATATATATTGGAGTTTTTCTATTGCACAGAACTTGGAAAGACCACAGTTATGGATTTCTGTTTGAAATGTCTGGGTTATCTTGTGAATCATGTTTTTAAACTTAACAGTGCTGACACTGTGTGGTACCCTTTGTCACCCTTGAAAGGATCTCACAGTGCTGTGGCCCCCTGGTTGAGAATCAGTGCTCTAGATGGGTCTGGGCACTCCGAAACACCCTCTGGGGGCACCTATCTCACCTTATGTTAAGTATAGAGAGCCTTGGTGCCTAGCTCTGAATCGTGTTTCAGAGGTACTGAAATCTCCCCACTGACTGCATAGGGATTGTAGGCACCTAGCACTTTCCTACTGAGATTTCCATCCTGGGACAGGACCTAAGTGGAGGTGCATACATGAGAAAAATAGAACTAGGCTAAAGTCCGTGAGACACAGGGTGCATATCCTACTCTGTGTTTGTACAGTGCCTGACTGGGATCTAGGCACTACTGTCATGCTATATATATATATTTTGAATTTGGGTTTGCTGTGGTCCTTATTTTTTAGCTGAATCCCTGTAATTACAGTGGCTAGATGCTCTGCAGAATAGTGTTTCTCAAAATGAGTACATTAAGAAACCCCAGAGACTTCAGTAGAAGGCTCAGATAGGCAAAGATGGAGCCCCGGTGGGTTAAACCTCATCTCTTGGCCATCTAAAGAGAGGATTTTACCAAACACGAAGGGAAATGTTGAAGCTCAGCCCTGCTCTTTGAATAGATTGAGTCAGCAGCTGGGATCCCTGTACCAGGAAGTGCATTGAGTTGTTTGATCCCCTCCCCCACTAGATGGCACTGAACTCTTTTTCTTTCGAAGGAAAAAAATAGGAGGAAGAAGAAAAGGAAAAATATGGTGGAGGTCATTTTGATTTGAAAAAAATGAAGAAAAGCAAATTACAAATGATTTCTCCAAGAAACTCTTCCCGTCCACCCCTCCAGGCTCCAGTCCGCCCTCACAACCAAATGCCTGCACCCATTCTCTCTCTCACTGCCTTTGTTTGAAGCTTTCTGAAAAGGCATTAGGCTGTTGTGGCTGAAGGGTGCTAAGGAGAGCTGAAACAATCCTGCAAGGAAAGGGAGAATAGACTGTCATTATCCTGGAGATAACATCTGTGGTGAGGTCTAACAGGCAATACAGTCAGCTTGTCACAATGAATTTGTTCTGAATGGGATCCTTGGACTCTGTTTCTCTGCCCCATGCCTTCAGACATGTTCTCACTGCACCTATGTCCTATCTTGCTTCATACATCATAGGAAATAGAGTCTGCAGATAGAAATGCTTCAGCTCTTGTTGAGATCATTTACTGAAATTGCATATTTGTATTTAAATTTATTAAAACTCATATTTATTAACTCTTCTCAAGGCATACTTAATTTATTGGAGAGATGTAGCATCCAATGTGCATGTATACTTTTCTCTGTATATCTTTCTCTCCGCTTGCATTCATCAGAGGATCCACAGTGATTGTTTTTTCTGTGGCGTGGCGGGGGTGGGGTAGGAGGAAGAGAATTTAATAATGATCTGTTTGTGCTGAGATGGGGCTGCCTACAATAATCCTGAGAGGAGACAGAGAAAATGTTTGTAATGTCTGCAACAAGCAGTATTTTGCCCCTTCTGTAAAGAACGAGGCGGTGGTGATAATGGGGGGAAAAAGGCTTAATTCTGAGAGTTAAATTGAGGCTAATCTGAAATCCAGCATTTCCTGATGCATTTATATATTAAAAGCGACTTGAGGGAGGATATAGATAGTGCTACAAATACAAGCAAAAATTGCACAGAGACTGCCACCAACATGCCTTTTCAGGGAAAAAGATAAAACCTGGTTTTACGTACCAGTGTTTGGCCTCGAGCCCCAAACTGTGAAACAAAAAAGGAAACAAAAGTAGCTACTTTAACTGCAAAAAAAAAAAAAAAAAATCCAGCCTCTATCCTAGAGCATGCCTTCCATACACATTCACATCTGATACCTGGATGTTGATAGGTGCCTTCCCCCCCATTTCTGTTGTCTAAATAGAAAATGAATTCTCAACTAGATTATTCCAGTGGCTCTAGTGCATTTGTGCCTGGTACTAGTGGAATATGAGATCTGATATCTGGATTCTGCTGATTTTTGGCCCCACTCTTCATAATTCTACTTTTGAGAGAGAGAAAAATGAAGTAGGTTCTAACGCCCTACCAAATTCAGGACCTTTTCCCAAGTGGGAAAAGGAACCAACAAAATATGCATTTAGCACCTAGATTCTGCTGTATTTTTATTCCAAGCCCTAAATTCCTACCTGCAGCTGGAATTGCTTCAACTGTACTGTAATAACCCAGACCTCTGTGTGTTTGCTCAGTAGCATGTCCATTATTATATGTCGTCTTGGGGATCCTACCATTTTATTTATTTATTGCCCCATCCAAATGTCTTCTACTATCAATAGAGACCTACCGAATTCATGGTGGACATGGCTGTGGCTCCTTTAATTTTGCATGTTCCCCTGCACCCTCCCCACACTGATTAGCAGAGGGGCCCCATGTGCGGCTTGCTCCTGATTAGCGGGGAGGCAAAAACTGTGGTTTTAAATATGGCGCTGGTTTTACTCCCCCCACTGATTGGCCAAGGGGCCCCTGGTGGCCCTGCTGTTTGCTGCTGATTGTTGGGGAGGCAAAAACGGTGCCATGTTTAAAACCACAGTTTTAGCTTCTCTGCTGATTGGGAGGGAGTGTCAGGGTCCTCCACTAATCAGCCGGGGGGGGGGCGGGGGCGGAAGGAGCGAGGTGTGCATGGGGGAACACGCAAGATTAAAAGACTGTACTTTTGCCATGAATTCGGTCCCTAACTGTCATAATAGGTAACATGTAGCCACTTCTGTTTGCCCAGAGAAACCCAGGCTCTGACGCATTCACACCTAAGGCAGATTTGATGCAAAAGTTATACTGGATCCAGAAAACTTTTGTCCATGAATCTCTAAAGTCTGCTCAGAGTAAGGCCAGGGGTAGGTTCTCCTAATCCATTATAACCACCTGGTTCCAAGTGTGTTTTGGAATCCCAAAAAAGCATGGGTTCTACTACCAAGGTTTCCAACTGGCAGACTGCATGTGGCCAGCAAGTGGTTAAGTTATGGATCAGAGCCAGCTGCTACTTCCCCTTCCTCCTTCTCATTGTGCTGCCTCAGTGGCTTGTGTGGCACAGTGTGAGGCCCTTGGGGTGAAGCCGGGGCCATGTGGTGCAGCAGTGTATTGCAATGGGGGAAGAACAGGGTGCAGGCATGCAGGGCAATGGGTAGCCTGTCTATACAGCATGTGGCCCAGTGACCCATGAGCCCCACTAGTGCGACCCCAAGCATGAATATCGCATGCCCCCAAAGGTTGGGGTAGCATGGCAAGCTTCCGCAGGCAGTGGCAGTGCTGTCAGCAGTGGGAACATGGTGGCAGGCGACCACCTGCAGATGCTGCCAGCAGCGTCGGCAGCAGCCAGCGGCGATTGCAGACTGCCTGTAGACACTGCCAGCAGGGGGTGGTGAGTGGCAACCACTGCTGGCGTTGCCTTTTCTCAGGGGACGCACCACCATGCTCAGGGGGTGCATGTGCACCCACGTGCACCCCCTACACGTTCACCAATGACCCCAAGCCACTTAAAAGTTGGATAGCCCTTGTTTAAACCATGGCATAAATTGACTGAAACATAACCAAAAATAATTTAGGGTAGCCAACATATATTTAAGTTTATGTGTTTAAATTTGCTGAACTGTTCTGAAACTCTAAGTGCATTGGAGCATGGATTTGTCTGGTTAAGTAGACAAATCCTGGCCTACCGTCTGCCTGACATCAGACTAACATGGTTAGCCACCTCTGGTAAAGTAGGAGAAACACAAATACTGCCTGATTTAATAGTACAGTGTGGTTTAGTGTGGGGCCAAAAACTTTTAGGACCCAGCACTATTTTTATGAAGCAGCTGAAGTGTTTGGCAAGAGGATCTGGTTATTTTGGTGGACTAGGAGCTGTGACTTTTTTTCTCTCTTTATGTCAAGGGTTGAATTTGAGTTTGAGTGGTTGGGGTTAAACACTGGTGGGTCATAGGCACCCAATCTATTTGTTTTCAGTGCTCTTGGGCAATTGGATTCTCAGTCCTTCTAGGTAAGGGTGGCTGCACTTGTTTTCTCTTTAGATTATACAATATGGGTTGTGGGGGCCAAGAGTTCCAAGGATCCATGTGGATCCAAAATTTAGCAGTGCTTGTGCTCTTAGTTGTATCTGGGTCTGGATTTTTGGTGCAGTAGGAGTGTCTATACTTGTTTTATATTCATGTCATGAAATGTGTTGGGTCAGGGCCAAAAATTGGATGGAGCTTACTGGATCCATATGCCAGATCCTGGATTTTGTGATGTTCGTGTTCTAAGATATCCCATGGTCCAAAATGATTTGATGCAGTAGAAGTGACCATACTTTACTTTTCCTTTTGAACATAACAATTTGAATGCATAGAGGCCAAAAGTTGATGCTCCCACAGAATTCAGGTGCTGTTTTTTGTTTGTTTGTTCTTTTGTTTTATTTGGGGGGGGGGTTGTGACACTTATGCCCTGAGAGATATCAGAGGTCAGACTTTTTAGTGCAGTAGGAAACAGCTACACTTGTTTTGTATTTTGGTGATGAGATTTGGGGGCATGGAGTAACAGTCTTCAGGATCCATAAGGATTCAGGTAGATCCAGGTTTTACCTGTTTCCCCTTTTAAGAAAGTAAGACTTAGACATTTCCTGTCTGTGAAGTGGTGCAGTTTATCTTTAAGGAGGCTAGAGAAATAAGAAATGAGTCTCACGTTGCATGGGTGACATCACTGGCTTTTGGCTCAGTGCTCTGTATTCTGTGTCTGTAGGCTTTAGCCAAGGCTGCAGGGCTCAGTGTTTGAACAAGGAAAGATTCCCTGGTGTACAGAAGGTTGGATTCATTCTTATTTGGGTTAAAAACGGTGAAATGAGATTTCTAAAGCTCGTGGACTCCAGCTTCCTTTCTGTTTCACCTGACCTCTGCAAGATGGGTGAGTTATTCCCGTTAGAGAGACAGGGCATGGAAATTTAAGAAAAAAAATGTCTGAATATATATCTGCTGATGCTGGGGATATGAATTGCATGAAACTGCTGAGCTAGAGATCTTGGCTTCTATGTGGAGATCAGGCCATATGTCAGAGAAATGGTGCAGACTGAAAGCTGTTGACAACTGTTAGAGGCTGTTCCCCCTCCCCTATTAGATTGGTTGGGGGGTTTTTTCCCCCCACCCCTTACCATCCTTTTAATCAGCTGTAGCCCTGCCTGCTTGCCTTCATTTTGCAGATGGGAAATGTGCCTGTGTGGCTAAGAGAGCCTCGCCTGAGAAACTGAAGCTGTGGTGAAAAAGGAAGCTTTGCAATAACAGAAGGGAGGAAAAAAGCCACACAAAGATGCTGTGCTCTAGGACTGCTTTATTTGCTGCCTAACTGGCACAGGCTCAATCCATGGTGGTGAATCCTGCATCTCCTCCAACCCCCACTCTCCAGCTGCCTCACACTCCTACTGAGGACCAGAGAGGTTGCTGCGTTACTTTAGATGAGAGAGCAGAACCGCTGTTCTGTTAGTAATTTGGTACACTTGAGCTTTAGCAAGTCAAGGAAAGAAATTGTTAGCATTAGGTTGCCTTGATGACAGCAGAGACAACAAAACAAACCTTGCGAGCAGCACAGCTGGGAGAGAAGGAGAAGTGATCTTGAAACAAAGATGTCATTTGCTGCAAATCTCCACCAAGTCTGCTTAATGGAAAGGCCCCCGCAAGCCTGAATTTCTTATTAGACCGGGAAAGATTTTTTTTTTTTTTTAAACCCAGGATTGAAATTAAAGCATCCACCACCCATTTTTCCTCTCGACCCTGCTTTCAAACAAACCAGCTGACCAGATGGTGTTCTTTCTGAGCTACTGACAAAGAAAAGGCAAATCATGGATTTTTGAAATCAGGATAATTGGCTGCTTGAAATCAGAAGATTTCTGGCCACCGAACTGTCCCCTTCTGTCCTGTGCTCCTGTGATGTGATAGTTAACCTGATGATATTAAAGCCATCCTTCTCTGAGCTAGCCAGATCGAATGGACTGAATGCACAGCCATAGCCTTCAAATCACTTCAAGTGACTATTCCCCAACCACAGTTAACTTTTGTGTGCATGCACAGGGGCAGACACCTCTGTAGGTGATTCACTGGGCTCCCAGCTGTTTTACTGTAGCCCGGTATCCTCCTTGCATGCCCTGCACTGAAAGACTTGAACCTCAAGAGAGACACATGAGGGCCCAGGACTCTCTCCAGGGCAGAACTTTTTTGAGCTTTTAGTGTCTTCAGCCACTTGGATGTGAACCACAGTTGTTGACGTTTAAGGTGGACTCTGTCCAGTGACATCCTGCAGCTGCTCCTGGAGGATTTGTGTGGTCTCCCATTGAAGGGCTTTCCCTTTTGTGAAGATGTCCATGGTGTTTCTGTGAAGCTGAGGTATGGCTGCTGGAAGGTTGCTGCTCTATGCTGGCCTCTCTTTAGCTTTGTGTGCCCTGGGCATGCTGGCTGTGGCAATCTGCTCTGACCACTGGTATGAAACTGATGCCAGGAAGCACAGGGAGAGGTGCAAAACCATCACTACTAAGAGAAATGACCCTGGCTTCATTTATAACTCCAACAATAACCTGCCTCTCAGGGCCAGCAGGTCTAGGTTGGACCGCTGGGAAGGGAAACTCCTCTTGGCAAGAAACAGGAGGCAGCTCTTTGCTATGAGTGCAGCTGATGAGTGCAACAGACAGTATAACTCGACAAACATGGGGCTCTGGAGAAAATGCCACCGACAAGGATTTGACCAAGAACTGGAGGAGCTGATTGCTAAAGGTAAGGGCCATTTTTCCAAATAAAGCTGTTTTAAGTTGCAGAACCTTACTGAGCCATATGGTCCAGCCTCACAGCAAACACTCCGATCTGTTGACCTCTCCTGTTAATGAGGTTTTCAGAGCTTCAGGTATCTTATCTCACAAACCCTTGGGATAACTGTTTATTGTAGGTTGTCCAGTTCTCCACTGCTGAGTTTTGGAAAAGGGGGAAAATTCAGAATGCCTTGGTTAAATTGATACAGGGAAGGTCCTTCTATCTGGCTAAAACTTTTTTAAGACTGTCCACCACCATTGTATTTGAGTGCCTTCCACATAAACTAAACGATAGTTTCCAAACTAGAACATTCATAGTCTGACCCTGTTGACTCAGCTCAGCTTTTTGTTCTTTTTCTTTTATCCTAGACTGTACAGTGTATTTTATTATTCCTGATCACCAAATCAGCTCCAAAAGGATATATTGGTCCCAAATCACACAGCTTACATTAAGCACACAGACCTCTTCTAGCCATAGAAGGGGAGTAAACAAAGGGAAAAGCCAGAGAGAGAGAGAGAACACAGCTTGTGTTTTATTCAGATTTCAGAATATTTTCAAGTTGTAAAAATTTTAAATTGATTTAACCAAGAGCTAAAAAATAATCTAAAAAAAAATGTTTTTCCTTTGTAGAAGGAGATGCCAGTAGCATCATTGTGCTATTTTTTCTTTCAGGAACTGGTTAACTATGGTCAGCCAGTTTGCCTCAAACATTTCTTTGATCCAAAGTGCAGCATGAGCAACTATTGGTTAAGCATCCTCTCTGTGTCCTGTGAAAAATATTTATTTTTTAAAGATGATTAGGGTTCCAGTTCAGGATTACAGCATCCTTACTGCCTGTACTATGTTATCCCCATAGAATAAAACAGCAACCGTTCCCTTCTCCCACACAGGGATGTTATGCTGCTTTCAGAGAATCATTGAGGAATGTATTTTCACAACAATAAATGGATTGTTTCTTGTACTATAAATATTTTTTTTAAATACTTGGTTTTTAAAAATATATTCATTATCCTCCCCCCCACTCCCTCCCTCCCCCCCTCTGTTTTTTGTTTTTTTTTTTGCCTGTTCTCTTCCCCTTCTATGGCATTGTATGCAGAAATTTTGGACGGAGCTATTTACATGTGCAGTAACATGTTACATTAATCAATATATTTAGTCCGTTTTATTTTAAAAGTAAATTGCAAAGGCTAATAACATTTGCATTTTTAAAGCGTAAGCATATGTGTAATGGAATTTGGAGATTATCACTTTAGGATTATCAGTTCAAATCCAGTTTAGTTTGTTATGGACCAAAAGTCATTAGTGTCTGGTTGCTGATTAATGGCTTATATAAAATGAATTGGTGGCTTCAGTCCAATTTGCAATGGACAGGTGACCACATCCAAGACCTATCATCACATTGACACCCTGACTGGCAGTCATAGCAGTCAGGCCAAAGATTAATGTAATTCCTCCAAGTTAAGGTTCAGGAATACTGGTGTGGCAGTGCTGGGGTTGCTCATACCCTGGCTTGTATTGTGCCTGGGAAATGGATAAACAAAGAATTTCAGTCTCTGGGATGACAATCCAGCATGTTTTGCTAATGCTAATACTATTTAAAATAGAGTCTAAAATACTGGACACGTATTTCATTTTTATAACAACATATGTGAAAATCAGTTCTTCCTTCACTTGCTTCCTGCAGCCTGAGTTAAGGAATCTGTACTTCCCCTGCTAGAGCTCTTGAAATCATTTAACGCTTAAATCAATATGGGAACTACTGCTTTAGGTGTTAGTGAAGGCAGGAAAAAAGAAAGATCTTGAACTCAGGCACAGAAATGCAGGGGAACTGATTTTCAGAAGCTCCACTTTTGTATGTCTGTATATTCAGTTGAGTCTATGCATACAGAGGCAGATTTTCAAATGAAGGCAGGTGTCTAATTTATGGACTCAGGTACAAAATACATGCCTGCAGATTGGATTGCATACCCATGGTCAGTTAGGCAATTGTTAGCACTTGTGCAGTTATCAAAAGCATGCATGCATTTTGGGTATTTATGCATATAGGTGAAGCCTGCACAATTGTATCCCTGCGACTGTTTGCTGATAGGGTTCTAAATCCGGTCCATATGGTATTTAAAACTGAGTGTTTAAGCAGTATTTTATTTGTCTCAAAGCTTTGCAGTATGCATTTAACTTTTTTCTTTGCGTGTAAAAGGGGGAATTTAAAAGAAGGAGGCCACTTTAAGTCAAATGTCAATATTACAGTGAAAATAGGGATTGCTTTGAATGACTATATATCTTTATAACATCTCTGAATCATTATGAAAAGTATTCTATTTTCTTTAAAACTTGGTATTTTTGAAAATTAAAACAGAAGAATGAAGATTACAAGAATTCAACAATCCAAAGCTTTAGCTTACTCGAAAATAAATCCTGAACCATCATATTATAGGATTGACAGTCATTTTATTTAAACAGTTAGATACTTAAAATATCAAAGAGAATGAAAGGATTTTTCTCCTGTTTAGGAAAAAAGTAATATAAAAAACCCATTAAAAAAATCTTTGTATCCTGCAATCAGTGAAAAAGGAATTTAGTATATATACCAGTATATGTGTTGAAGCACCCCATACCCTTGTAAGGGAACTGAAATAAATAATGTCCCTGTTTCATATTCTAAGCACAGATGTTACAGCATTTGTCTAAGCTCCACTATCAGTTTATGAAAATAGAGTATTTTTTCCATTGCTGTCAGGTTGAGAGAACAGTGTTTGGTCCTGATGTGAGGCACATATGCTTAGCTCCGTCCAGATATATTCACACTCCTTGTTTGATTCTGCTTCCATTGCTGATGTGTATCTAGCAGCAACAACTTAAGCAGGGGTTAGGCAAAGCATGCCATGTGTAAACATGAAGGGTTATGAATGACCTTGCCATGCCTGTACCATTGAGGATACAAGCAGATATCACGCATCTCAGGAGAAACTGTTTTCTTTCAAGACAAAGTGCGGTAGTCCAGATGCCCACGTCTGTCCTGGTACAAACCCTAAAAAAGTTCATGTTATGAAAAGTGCTAATAGTTTGTCCTGGGACATTGTGAAGTGTGTCTCAGTGGTTGTCCCAGCGTTGCATCATTGAATTGATGGCAGAGAAGTGGCAGGTCATTCAGCTGTTCCCTAAACCCTAATTGAGAGGGTATTGTGTATGCACACCAATCCTGGGCCTGTTTTATTTCAGGAGAAACACAGGCATAACTGGTTCCAGGACCAATAAAATGTTTGCTTTTAGCCTCAGATAGAAAAGTAGGGTACAAGTGTTACGATAGATGAAATTCCCATCTGTGCAGAGGGAAAGCATGTAATTAGCACAATTTAACACTTCCCTTAGTGCATAAGGCTTTGTCCCTCTGTCAAATGTGAATTTCATCTAGTGTGCATATTGATGAACTGCATAAATCAATGCAGGCCCTAGCCCCAAATATTGGCTGCTATATATTATTACAGTACTGTGCGATTATTACAGTACTATATGCAAATGCTATTAAGAGTTCTTTTGAAAGGTGGAGAGGATCTTTTATAATCTACTTATTTTTTAACAAACCATGCATCATTTCCCAGAAAAAAAACTTCCAGTACTGAAAATAGTAGTTTTACTTGAAGTCTGTAGGATGTAGCCCATAATTAGCAGGGCATTAAGAATGTCTCCCACTTTTGAAAATATCTTGAAGTTGTTTTGATTGTAGAACTGCTGCTGAACTTGATTAGAGGTGGAAGTGCAGGTCAGTTGCAGGGTTTGGTCTTTATGAAGGACTGAAACATTAGGACACTGATGGTTTTACAAGCCAAGGCTGTTCAGAAAATTCTAGATCCGGTCTCTGTTTCTGCTCTTTATTTGTTATTTTTGCTTTTTACAAGTATATCAAGATCTTGTGTATAGTTTTGTCATGACTGAAAACATGCTACCTCCATTTTCTTATCAAAAGGCAGTGATTTTAATGCATAAAAGTTATACCACGCTTTTTTTTTCTCCCCTTTATTTTTATATATTCCCACTGATCCATCTGGAAGATTTTGAAATAATACCGCTAGATTGGTATACAGTGAATTGAAACATACTAGTATTTCCGCAATTAAACTTACACAAAAAGAAACTGACGAATAAATGTGACAGACAAAAGGCCTCCAAACAAAACTGGGCAATTAAAATATTCTCTTTAAGGCAAGGATTTCTTAGGGTGATAACTTTTAGTGGACCAGCTATGTAGGTGGGATAAACCTTTGCCTTGCATATTTTGTGGACCATCATGGCTACATCACTCTTTATTCTCTTTCTCATTAATGTCAATGAAAAAAATAAGGAAGACAACAGAAAATATGGCTAAGAAGAACATTATTACATGCAAGTGAACAAACATAGGGGCCAAGTCTTGTTAACTTTAACTCACCTGTGTAATCTTTATTCATATGATGGGTTGAGGGTACTCAGTAAAGATCACTTACTGGAGTAAGAACTTGAAGACGGGCCAATTGTCTCTGGGTGCAATTAAACTTATCCTCTTCACTGTGGTCAGGGCTTTCTTTTGATCTTGAAAGCCCTTCAGGAGCCTTTGTGGAAAGTAGCTTAACAAGCTAGGCTTCCTCCAGCCCTATGGTGGCTGTGTACTCTTCCAAATTAATTTTACAGCACTGGTGAATTCTAGGTTCACAGTGAGCACAGCACTAATGTTCCACCCTTCAGCAATGATTCCCTAGAGGAAACAGAAAAACAAGCTGGCAAGCAAAAACCCACAATGTAGATAATTGTCAGTTCAGTGCAGTAAGTGGTAAGGAAAAGGAGGCATTTACTTCTTGCCTCTGCATTCATCAGCTGACAATCTCTTGTGTTTGACTCAAAATACCTGAAAAGAAAATTGGGACCCTCTTCATTGGGATATATCTACATTATATGGCTGCCTTGACCAAACATTTATCCTGTACTAAACATTAGGGAAAACAGGAGGAAAATAAAATTAAATCATTTTGTAATATAGGTACAATAAAACCTATGAAGAAGTTCCACAATATCCTGAGACCATTCCACTTAGACAATTACCAGTCAGAGGACCTTTCATTTTGCTTTTGGAAGACTGCCAGTTAAAACTACCTGGACTGTGGGCTCTCATCTCTGCTTGCTGCCATTAGAATCTAGTTACTCAAAAATAACTGCAGTAATCTTAAATCCACCCTCACAAAAATCCAGGGAAATCATGTTACATTGTATTTTTAAAAACATTTTATTATGAGTTTATTTAGCCCGTGTCACCACAGAAATGGAGAACCCAATTCCTATGCAGTCTAACTCCACGCTAAATAATGGGCAAGAATTCTGGAAAGAAAGCACTCTGTATAGATTTGTCAGAGGTGTAGCACAGTTGAGCAAGAAAGCTATAACAAGACCACTCTAACCATCACTAGGGATAATTTATGTGAAATTGGACAAGTTTGAAGAGAGGCTACTGAGAATAGCTGTAGGATTTACTTCCCGCAATATCCTTCATTTATCTGAAGTCCACTTTTTATCATAATATTTTGCTAGGTTAATAAAGACATTTGTTTTTAACATGTCCTTCATAATTTTAAAGCAATCATGTAATTTTTGTTTATAAACAACTAAAACAATTGTCCTTTATTTCACGTGTACCATTTATAAAAAGGACCTCACTTGGGGTTCAGTAGTGCTCTTATTGGAGTCTGGCAAAGGCTTTTTATTGAATTCAGAGGTGCAGCATCAGGTCTTTAGGGTCTTTTTCCAGGTCCCTGTGTGGGGAGCTAGACAAGGCCAGTACACCATTTGCATCCCACTTAAGCTCAATTTTGAAGGGGTCAGACTTAAGAGAGCATAGATTTTGTGCAACAGCAGTTCCCATTAAGGAGATTTTTCTTATTCCATCAATGTATATTTTGAATGACCACCAAGTAAAACAGTTCTTTTTCCACGAGAATCTAAGGATGGCTTCACTATAGAGAGTTTCAGTTTCTGGGATAGTGTAACGCACATGCAGATGAAACCACTGGTATTTCGTAAGTGTAAGTTGGAGCAGGACTTGGTGCATATAGAAAAAAACACCTTAGTATTTTAGTATTAGTATTTTAGGTGCATTGGACTCTAATAGAAATGCATTTTTAAAAAAAATCCTTGTAAATGATTATAAAAACAATACCACCTCTGAGGCATTTAAGATAATTAGTTCTATAATATTTATACAGGAAAATGCTATATATATAATCTTTCTGATTTAATATTGCAACTGTATTTTAAACATGATCTTTTAAAAGACTAATTTCAATCCAGCTGTTGATTCCCCCCCCCCCCCCATGTGAAGAGAAATGGAAGTAAAAATGACAGGGTTATGCCATGTCTCAAAAGAAATTGAGGTTTTCAAAGCTCTCGGCAGGATTGTGCACTCCACATTCTTTGTCTCTCAACATCATTGATTACGGTGCAGCTCTAGGATTTTAGGTTAATTGTTACAGAGACAGAAAATGCAGAACAAAACATATTTTGTGGGTCTTACAAAAATAACAGTGTTTGTATATTAGCATATTATTCATTGCTAGAATGAAAACAAGTTAGTGATATGCAGGGATCCTAGTTTTCCCTGATTAAAAAAAATCACAAATTCTTTGATAAAATATCACAGATTGTTAGATTAAGAGCCCCCAAATCCGTGATTAACATGAAAGGCCGCTATATACGTGTAGGTTTATATGTATGTATCAGTTGAACACCATGTTTTCTTGATTATTTTTACAATTTTAAAGCAATTTGGGAGCTTACCAGTGCCTCAAGCTCCCCACCCTGCTGCCTGCCTGCTATGGGCTCGGGCAGGGGGTAGGGCTGGCACCTGGCTGCTGTGCATACTCCCAGGGGGACCCATGGCCCCCAGATCTGTGTGGGGCGGGGGTGGGCGCAGGGTGCCTGCTGCAGGCTTGGGCTACCTGCCCTGCTTCCCTCCCCTGAGGCATCTGCAGCCCACTGGGCACAACCTGGTACCGCAGAGCCATGCAGAGAAGCTCCTTGCAGCTGTGAGGACTACACTGCCCTGGTGAGGCTTTGCCTGCCCACACAGCAACAGTGAGGGGCACAACCCCATGCTGCTGTTTCTGTGTATGCAGGGGACACCTTGCCAGGCCAGCACGGAGCTTGCAGCAGCAAGAAGCTTCCTCATGCAACCCTGCTGTTCCTTGCAGTGCTGGGTTGCACCCACTGGGCTGCGGAGACCCTGGGGGGAGGGCAGCAGGGCAAGGGCCCAAGCCTGAAGTGGGCAGTTTGCACTCACCCCCCACTCCATACACAGGTCTAGGGGGAACGGGTCCCCTTTCCCCCAGGGAGTGCATATAGTGGCAGGGACCTGGCCCCACACCCTGCCCCCTGGTTGAGCCACCTGCAGCCCCATCCCACTCCTTGCCTGGGCCCTGCGGCTGTGCATTGCAGCCCTGGGCCCCAAGCCCCATGCACCGTGCAGCCGGGCATCAGCCCCTGTCCTGCCACATGGCGCCCCCTGTATGTGACTGCCTTCCTGCTCGTCCCCAGCCCGTTGCAGCCTGGAACTTTGCCAGCCTGCAGAGAGGTCTTTGCAAAAAGGCAAAATCCGCAGATTTCTCCGTTAAAGTGAGAAGTCTGCATTTCCCTCAGGTAAAGGGGGAAATCCGTGTTTTTCTCCATTTTCCTGTGGTAACCGGAAAACCCAGATCCCTGGTGATGTGATCCCCTGATCCTTAGGTGTATATGCTATTCCCATTAAATCAATCGGAGTTTTTCATGCAGAAGGACTACAAGATGTATAATTATTTAATTTTTAACAAATAAATATAGAAAGAATCTAACTTGCAGAACCCTGGTGTCCTTGATGCAAAATTCAAAACACAATCCAATTTAAAACAGAAAAGCAGTTGCAAACTGACAGTTCTTCTCTGCAGAACACTAGACAGAACACCCATCTGAAATTTCCCCATCTCAGTTCTCACAAAGCCTTAATGCCTACTGTGATGGAGCAGGCGCCTGATTAGGGTGGCCATTTTAAGGGCCAGCTCTCAAGGCTGGGGCAGCAGTCTGCTGCCAGCCAGCAAGGGAAAAACATCACCCTGCTGAGCTACTACTCCAGGAACACCTTGGAGGTAAGGGAAGGGGCTCCATGGGGATGGCTGGAGGCTTCTGGGCGTGACCTAAAACTGCACCCTGTTGGGGTAGGGAGGCCTGGTAGGACTGCCTGTGGTGGGGCAGTGTCATTTAAATACCAGGATCACGAACCTCCCCAGTGAACCTTAACCCCAGCATCCACCACCTGGTGGGTATTGTGTGAGCAAGGGAGGGCCAGGTATGGTTATAGAAACACCTGAGTCCTAAAAGGGTGGAGGACCCTGGTGTGGTGGGCCAGGCATGCCATGAGAAGGCACCTGAGCCTGCAGGGGTGAAGGACCCTGAGCCCTAGCGAGAGGGCAAAGTTGTTAGGGTCAGGTATGCTTGGGGGGAAGCACCTGAGCCTGAGGGAGGTGTTCGACCCCAGGGCCCCAGAGTAGGGGCAGAGTGTTGGCCCAAGGAAGGGGCACTGTGGCCCGGTGAGGGGCTAGGGGCAGAGTCAGCCCAGAGTTGAGGAATTGATTGGCAACCACTCAGATGAGGGTCATGGGAGAGACCCAAAAGGCTGAGCCAGGACCACTCAAGGAATGGAGAGTCAAGCCTGATAGCCCTATAGGATCGCTCAAGGGAGCAAGGCAGTGTGACTGAGGCCCAAAGTAGGTGGTATGAGACAGGCCTGATGAGAGCAGGCAGAGTACAAGTGGCCCCAGTGAGAGGGGGACAGAGTGAGTGTGGCCCAGAGCAGGGCAGTGTGTAAGAGGGCGAACTATGCACTGAGTTTGTCCAGGCCTCAAGCTGGAGATAGAACAAATGGTAGGTCATCTGCCAGGCATGGGGCACGTAAAGGGGAGGTCGGAGCATGTACATGTCGCCCTTTAACAGTGAGTGCATGAAGAGAAGCCTCCTGCTAATTAACTTTATAATTAAATTACAACAAGTCATGGCAGACGAGCAAGGTGGGCAGTTTGCCCCTAGACAGGGGGCAAGCCAAGATTGAGATTTGGCCTGGGAACTTGCCCCCATCACACCTACAAATTATATCCAGACTCACCTAGCTGAGCCTGCGAACACCTTAATCCTTCCAAGATAGCTGGTGAAATAGAGGAAAGAAAGGATACTTACATGATTAAGGTATAAGTTATGAAGTCTGGATTTTGTATGACCTAGGCAAATGATTTTATTTTTCTGTACCTTGGCTCTATATCAACAAAGAAAAGTATTACTATTAGTAGTAGTGGTGGAAATATTTGTATGCCAGTAGTGCCTATAGGCTCTAGTCCTGGACCAGGAGTCCACTGTATTAGGCTCTGTAAAAACTCACAAGAAAAAAGATTGCTCCTGTCTCAAGGATCTTACGAACTAAGTATGCAAAAAGAAAGCAGGCGGACTTTGGGGAAGCATAAGGACACAGTGTTGGTCAGTGCAAATCTTAACGCATCGGCAGCCCATGTAGATGTCCTGGAAAAGAAGTGTTCTTCAGAGGCTTTTGAAAAAGAATTCTGAGTTAGTTTTGTAGGTGCCTGAGAGAGAGCCTCCCCAGGATAAAGCCCAGCCTAGGAGAAGCCATGAAGGTGCTTGTTTGAAAATTTAACAAGTGGGTGATGAAGACTGGCACTCTACCCAGCCAGAAGTGAGAGCTGATATCTTGATAGTGGGGACAAGCAGTTTATGCTGGATGAGCAGGAGAAGGGGGAACTAGTGGAGGGATACTGGATGCTGGATGAGCAGGAGAAGGGGGAACTAGTGGAGGGATACAAAAAAGGGTGAAGTAGTCAAAGCAACAGGCTAGTAAAGAGATCTTTGCAGAAGCATTTTGGATTGATGTGAGCCAGGCAAGCTTACCTTTATCTATGCCAGAGAAGAGGAGGCTGCAGTAATCAAGACATGAGATGATGAGAGCTTAGATGAGCATTTTGCTTGTATGGGTGGAGGCCATATCTTAGAGATGGTGATATTTTCACCTTGGACCTCACATGGAGGTTGTGTATAAATCTTGCACAATTTTTCTATGTACCAAGTTGCTGGCCTGAGTCAAGTAGGACGATGTAGTTGCCTGCACTGATCAAGAAAGAAGGCAGTGGGGACAGCTTTTAGGTTTGGGATTGAGAGCAACACCTCTGTTTAAGCTACGATGAGCTTGAGT
The DNA here is from genome assembly GCF_001723915.1 of Gavialis gangeticus. Lineage (NCBI taxonomy): Eukaryota > Metazoa > Chordata > Crocodylia > Gavialidae > Gavialis > Gavialis gangeticus. The sequence goes on from NW_017729022.1 coordinate 76,004,503, forward strand.
ATAGCTGGATATCCATGAGATTTGAGAGAGGGAGCGACTGAGATGAAAGTTTGGACAGGAAAACATTTCTGAATTAGATGGGTGGATCTGTAGGTTGTCAGCATATGTATGTATGGTGGAGAAGAGTACCTGGGGATCGGGTGTAGAAGGGACAGTAAATTGGTGGAGCAGTTGAGAAGGATCATTTGAAGGTGCAATTAGAAAGATAGGAGGAGAAACAGGTGTCAGTGGAATCTTGGAAGCCAACAGAGGGCAGGAAAAGAAAGGAGAAGGATCAACTGCATTAAAGGTATCTGATGTTTCATGCAGAGTGAGGATGGATGGTTCTGAGCTTTGTCTAGGAACAAGTCATTAGAGATTGCTGAGAGGAATTCAGTGGATAGAAGTAAGTTGGAGAAAGTCCAGCACAGAATTGGAGGAGAGAAACTCCAGACAGGAATTGGAAACAGTATATTCAGTGTATTTAGAGATGAAGGGGAGAAGGAAAATATAGTAGCTGGAGAAGCAAATGGGTGCAGGTGGGGCCAAGGGTATTTTTAGGATGGGATAAACTAAAGCATGTTTATATTATGAGAGAAAAGATTCAGAAGAGATTAAATTGATGGGAAGGAGGCAATTGGGTTTTCAGGCATGGGGTTCAGTTGGATTGTTTACCTGGGAGAATGGCAGAACTGAAGGGTGAGAGAATAAATTTGTAGTGGAGGAAGTCAGCCGGGTGACTTCTGGCCAAGAAACTGCAGTGCAACAGCAGGAGCAGAGGAAGTGGGTGAGGAGAGGCATAAGCCAGAAATGAGCCAGGCAGCTGGGGTGGGGGTAGAGCTAGGGCTGAGGATTGGTATGGAAGCCATTCTGATGGAAAAGATGGGCAAATAAGTTAAAGGTGTAAGAGGGTAAAGTTGAGATAAAAATCAATAACTGTATTAGTGGAAAAAATGGGTTAGAGGGCAAAGAGGAGAAGGCTATGAGTAGGAAAAAAGTAATTAACACTGATGGACTGCCGTGCGTAAACAGGTTTGTATGAGGGGTGAAGGAGACCAGGTGATAGTCAGAGAAGGGTTATCCAGCGACAGAAGGACCTGCTCAGTGAACACCAAGTCGAGTGAATTGCCCTTTTGGGGCATGTGGGAGTTGAACTAGGAATGTACATTGAATAAAGAGGTAAAGGTAAGGACACCTGATGCTTAGAGGCCAATTAGCTCCTTAATATGTAATCATCTCGTCTGTTTAGGGTGAAGCTCTGTCCTACATTCTCCCCATACAAGTTGATGGGGGTTTTCAAATTGACTGTAATAGAGCCAGGATTCCACCCTTAACTTATATGTATTTTGGGGCAGGAAGTCTCTCTGTTTGTACTGTGCCTAGCTAAACTGGGCTTTAATCTCTGCTGGAGCCTCTAGGTGCTGCCCTAATACAAATAAATAAGAACAACAAAGCTTTTCAGCATGTCTTAAAAATCAACAAATTCAGGCTATTTTGGACAAGCAGATTGGAAATGCTTCATCAGCTCTCTTCTTCATATACTGATCTGTCTAAACCCGCATCTGCTAATCACAGTCTCTGAGGCAGAGAGGTGCCAAGCCACTTAGGACTTTACCGTCACAACCAACATGCTAAATCTCACCCCAAGACCACTAGGTGGTCGGTGTGGATGCTAGAACGGTGTTGTCATGGGCTTGCACTGAGATTCTGTGCTTAAGGGTGGCATTGTATTCTCTACCAGCTTCAGTTTCTCAGCTGATTTAAGGTACAGCCCCATGTTGAGAGAATATTTCCATAATGTAATGTGTCTATAAGTGACCAAGAAAGGCATGAGTATCTCGAGCAGATCTGCATAAAGTAGAAAAGGACCTGAGTGTTAAACAAAAGGCATGAATTATACACATGACTAAGAGCCAGCAGCCAAGCCCTGTCAGCTAGAGAGACTGAGAGAATCGTTGCAGCATGGTCTGACTGCTTCTTCAACGGAATCACTGAGGCTTCCCTAAATGAGTAGTTGTTGATCAGGGTAGCACAGCACATGCAAACACCCATATGAGATTCCTGAGATAAACCAGAGATTTCAAATAGGAATCCATAGTGTCTGAAACATTCTGACCTGTTATGGTCTTTCAGAGTTCTTTTCAACAAAATTGCTCTACTACTTTTCTATAATCAAGAAAGGAGCAAAAGGTAACAAGTGATGTTTTCTGAGGAGTGCCTTGAGTCTAAAAAAGGTTTAGAACCACTGCCTTAGACAGAGTTTCTCTTAGGTCCTTTATAGCTATGCAGTCAGTACCATACATTAAGGAGGAAATGTAACCTCATACTCTAGATTGGATAAAATGGAGAGAGCAGAGTTGTGAGCATCTGAATTATTTTCCCTAATAACATCAGTAACTGGTGTCAGTTAAGGCCTAAAATTCTTGACAGTGTCATTTCTATTCATTGTGGCACGCTACTCTTGGCTACATTAAAGACCAGTATGTTCACAGCCAGCATTCAAAAGAATGCCTTGATACTTGCAAGCCCAACAATAGGTACTTTAATGTCTAGTTTTCTTGAGATCACTTCACCCTGAGGTGCCTCGGATTTTCACCCATACACCAGACCACCCAAATCCTCAAACCATAAAGAAAATGCCGGCTTCCTCTATCTCATTCCAGGAATGTTTTCAGTTTATTAGGATTTTAATGAGACATTTGGGGGTTTCTGGTTTGTTTTTAAACTGCCTGAAGATCTCTCTCTAGTATCTAATGGGGTGGGACAGCTCCTTCCAGTTTTATCATAAACAGAGAGATTTGAAAAAATCATTTTGCTTAATATAAAGGCTATTGTTTTGTCTTATTTTTTCTCATTGTCAATACATGCTTGATTATGAAAATATTTCTTTTTAAACAAAGAAATAACATAAACAGGCTCTCCTTCAACAGTATTCCTTTCAGTCCCTTTGCCAGTTTGGTGGTATGAAAGCCCTGCCAGCATTGCCAAATGCAAGCTAATTATTATATTAAATGCCAGGTTCTAATCTGATGCAGTTTACACTAACTGATGATTCAGGCAAACTTATCTGTTTATGCTAAAGTACTTATTGCCCTATTATTATAATATCCAATAACCTTTAATATCATTATTCTTTCAATGCCTTGGGCAGGGAGTGGAGGTTAAACCCATTTTATGGAGGGGACTTCAGCCATAGAATGACTCAGGGCTTAGTGATTCAGTACCCTTTAGGATTTGGCTTAGGATGTTTGTACTAGTCTGGTTCAGTTAAATACAGTTACTTAACCACTTTGAGCCTGTCATAGAACAGGGACTTGTACTCATGTCTGTTAAATGAGGGCCTTTCCAGCTGATGTATCTTTCCTTTTTATTTTCATGTATTGAGTATTCATACATACCTGTGATGCCTCTTTTCTTTGTGAAGACAAAAATGAAGGGTATAGCTTTACAATTGTGTTTAAAGGTCTTCCTTTGTGTGCAAGCTATAAAGTTGTTTAAAGAAAGGGCACTGGAGGTAGGTTACCTTTTAATCATGCCCCTTCCTTGTAGTGGCATCATGAAAAATGATGTGTCCCAGTCTCAACTTGTATTGGACATGCTTCAATACCTTTAAACAGACACATTTATTTTCTCAATGTGGTTAGGCATTAAGGCCTAAACTTTGGGGGAGGGGAACCCCTATTTGGAGGCAGTTTAACATGTATATGGCCTCTTAGGGGCACCTGCCAGCATGCACAGTAATGAGTGGGGGTGATTCCCTTTGTCCCACTGGCTCAACACTGAAACAGTGCACCTGTACAAGGTACTGTTGAAAGTGCCATCTAATGGATAAAGCAAAGACTCTGGACAGTGGTTATCGTACAGGATCTGATGGCATAGAAGTGTAACCATATCATTTCCTATCACAAGCTTATGGTATTAGATTATTTCTTGGTATTGCTGGTAATCCTCCTACCACAGCTCTCTGGGTCTTGAGGTGACTTAAGAGTCCAATCCTTGACCCATAGACCAGCCTGCAGAAGTTGCAGGTCTTTCCACAGGAGAGAATAGGCTGTTGTCTGGGATTTCTCTCCTTTTTCTTCCATTCCCTCTCTTCTCTGCTTCAAGGGCAAGATGCTTTAACTTGAAGTTGGCTGCCACTTGACTGAGGTTGTGGTGCCTTTGGAGTCAGTAGCAGGCAGCTTCTCTCAGCTCTGGATGCTGAGGTATGACTTCAATGTGGTATGCACTTCAGTTTGTCCTTGTTACATTTCCTCTGGTTGCCTCAAGATCTCAAGTTGCAACTAAGTTGGTAGTAGACCAGTTGTTTTGGGAGTCGAGAGTCAGCCATTTGCCCACAATGTCTGGTCCAGCAAAGTTAGTGTTTGAAGATCACTGACTCAGTGCTGGTAACATGGGCTTTAGCAAGGATGCTGATGTTTATGTGCTGATCTTCCCCTTATTTGGTATCGCCCTAGGGGTGGCTGAATTTTAGCGATGAAAATAACAATCCCTGTATGAAATTTTTCTTACCTCGTGAAGTGTTGTATACCTTGGGTTGTGTCAACCAGCAAATATACTGCTGCTAGCAGTGGTGTCCCCAAACACACTGCAGTGCTCAGAGTGGGCTACCTCTACTGGAAGCAGTGTAGCTCTGCTCATGCAGTGGTGTGGGTGAGCCAGTTAGCATTGTTAAGAGACTGAACCAGGTGGTCCACTCTAGCGCACTAGTCTGCCTGCATCATGACTTGGATAGGGCTTCACGCTTCCTTCAAATACTTGGAAGGTGATTATAGAAAGTATGGAGATGGGCTTTATTTTCTGTGTGTCATTGGGGCACAAGATCAGGAGCAATGACTTGAAGCTTCAGTAGAAGAAATTTAAGTTGGAAATTAGGAAGTTTCTGACTATGAGGTTGGTCAAGCATTGGAAAAGGCTACTCAGAGAACTTGTGGAATCTCTATCCTTGGAAATTTTCAAGAGCAGGTTAGACAGACTCTTGGCTAGGATGGTTTACTCTGGGATGATTCTGCTGTGACCAGGGGCTGGACTAGATGACCATATGGGCTAGGGACAGACATTCAGAAAACTGGAGCCTGAATTGATTCAATTTTTGCAGGTTAGACTAACCTGCGTAGATTGAACTGATTTGCAAGTGAATAGACATTCACTTTTGATTCCAGAAATGCAGGCACATGCCTGCAGTGGCTGAGGCTAGAAGCTGGGGGGCACTAGAGCAAGCCTTCCCTTCCCTTCAGGCTGGAGGGAAGCTGAACTGTGGGGGGCATGGCCAGGCCCTGGCAGGCTGAATATGACTAGGGGAGGGGTTTAAACCTCTACCCTGTCCTGCAGGGACCCCAGCCTGGGGTCTGCCCAGCTTTTCACCCCTGCTTGTGGGTCAGCATGGCTTCGAACCCCCAGAGTTCCCCTTCCAGCCAGTAGGCGATCCTGCTGTGCCTTCCCAGGCTCTCTCATGGTGTCCTGGGGAGCAAATGCAGGGAAGGGGTTTATTCCCTCTCCCTCTCCTCTTCTCCTGGGAACCCCAGCTGGGGTCTGCAGCTGTGGATCCCCCAGTGGGAGAGGGGATGGAGGGAGGAATAAGCCCCCTTTGCCTTAAAGGGGTTGTGCTGGGATGGTGTCTGGCCATACCCCAGGCAGTAGTAGCGAGGAAGCCATAGGTTCAGCATGGCCCTGTGTACCAGGCGCGGGGTGCTACCCCTAAAGCTTTGCTGCTGCCAATGCTGTCTGCCTGCCCAATGGCCAACTGCAGTTCTGTGGCATGGGCAGTGCCTACCAGTACAGCTAGGGTGGGCTCCCTGACAGTGGCTGTAGCAGGGAAGCCACACGGATCGTGCCTCATGCCTGGTGGCTGGTACACAGAGCCGTACTGCGCTGCTGCTGCCGGGTAGGGGAACAGTGAACGGGGCACACCCAGCTCAGCGCCCAGTGTCTGCAGGTAATAGGTCTCAGGGCTGAGGGGGTGAGCCCACACCCTGTGTGCCACTGTGGAGGCTGGGGCTGGTGCCGCTCTCCAGCAGGTAGCAGGGGCTGCTGGGCAGGAGCTTCTCCCCCAGCTGCATGCTCAGCTGGCTCTGCCCAGAGCTAGATCCATCTGGGTGGGATGGGGAGGGGAATAAACCCCCCCTCTGTCCCTGTTCACTTGAGGCTGCAGACAGGGCTGGCCATGTCCCCCACCCCCAAGCAGCAGCGGGGGTGGGTGGGGAGAGAAACTGATGGGCTGATACACCCTGGCCAGGCAGACCACGGCTGGGGTCCCTTGGGGGGGAAGAGGGGAGAGAGTGGGGAATAAACGTCCTCCCTGCCCCCTTGACCTCAGGGGGCCATTCTGGGTGGGCATTTGGCCATGCCTCCGCCCCCAACCCTGCTCAGATTAGAAAGCAGAAGGGCAGGACCAGCCCTGCTCTCTGGAGCAGAGAGCAGAGCACAGCCCAGCCCAGGGCTGCTGGTGGACTTCAATTTAACTTAAACCAGGAAAGGGTCTGAGACAGAAGTTCCATAAACCAGTTTGACCCAAATCAGTTAAGTCTGATACTACATTTAACCAGGTCTATCTTAAACTGGTTTCAGCCATTTTGAAACTGGTTTATGTACATTGAGCTTTTGTTCTGTTACAGGTTTAAACCAGTTTCTGATCACTTCAACTGGTTTGTGTAACTTCTGTCCCTACCCCTGAAGTTCCTTTCAGCCCTACTTTCCTATGATACTAATTACTTAAATACTTTGAGAAAAGTAATCCAAAATGCATACATGAGCTATGAGTATATGCAGCATTTTCAGAAGTGTTTAGGCACTTGGGAGTCTAAATCTTCTGGAATACAAATGGGTTTTAGGCTTCTGATTTTCCAAAGATAGTGCTGGCTTTTGCTACTTCTGTTTTTTGGGTCCACTCTCACCTCTGACTGCTGCAAAGCGTGTACCCCCTACTGCATGCTGTGTTGCATGCTGCACCCCATTCTTGTGTCCCCTATTTGATGTGGTTTTCAGAGGGTTTCTTATACTTCCAAAGAAACATTTTAACTTTAAAGATTATCTAGTTGGGTGGTCTAAAATTCCAAGTCACTCTTGAAAATGGGTCTTCAGGTCTTTTGCCTTGGGATAAACTTCGAATGTATGAAGGACTTAAATGGATAGAAGGTTTGGGAAAGAGATACAGAAAGTACCTGAAAATTGTATCTGAAGCAAACGTTGAGGGGGAACTTTTAGGAAGGGACTCCAGACCTAAATGGACGAATATTACCTGGGATGAAAAAGAATATTAGGAGTAAGCAAAGAGCCTATATCGAATGGAAAAAACAAACTGATCTGCAAACAAAGCTGTATGATGGAGGCCAAAAAGTGTAGGGGTAACATGAGAATTGTCAAAAGTCAAGCGAAGTTAGATCTTGGAAAAGAAGTTAAACCAATGAAAAGTTTCTTTTAGCCACACAAATAAAAAGAAATGGGATGGCTGCACAGAAAAGATGGGTTCAAGATTAAATGTATTATAGGTATGGCTCAAAGCCTAAGTGATTCCATTACCTCAGTTTTCAATGGTGACGACAATAGGCAGGATGACTAATGAGAACAAGAGTATGGAAATTGAAATTACTGCATCTAAAACGGAAGTAAAACTTGAAGGGGTTAATGTACTTAAGTCAGGGATTTGAATAATTTCCATCTCAGAATAGAGACAGAATTGCAGATGAAGGGACAAAAAGGTGAGTCAGGCAACTACAGGCCCATGGGTCTGACCACAACAGTAGGCAAAGGTTTATAACATGTTTTGAAGGCAACAGTAATTAAAGGCATGAAGGAAATGGGATGAAATGCAGCCCAGTTTTACCAAAGCTAGTTTGTGCCAGACTAATCTGCTATCTTTCTTTGATAAGATAATTTAATTTCTAGACAAAGGAAAAACGGTAGATTTAATTAATCAGAACTTCAGTAAAGGATTTGATACACTACTACGTAGGAAATTTATTAGTTGAATGAGAGCTGGGAATTTGTATAGTGGGTTGTGAAATTGGGAAAGAGGTCAGGAAGTGGCTAACATAGAAGCTCAATGGCTTTTGCCTAAAGAAGCACTGTCAGGGTAGAGTAGAGGGAGTTTCTAGCAGAGTCTTTCAACATCTCAGGACCAATTCTATTTAATATTTATGATCTTGGTACAAAGAGGAAGAGTATGCTAATGGCATTTGCTGACAATACAAAGTTGATTGGTAGTGTTAATAGAGAGAAGGCTCAGATTATCATATGGAATGATTTGGATGATGTATATAGCAGGACTGTCCAACTTTCAAGCCGGGGTGGGGTACTTGCCTTGGATCCCCTTGGCCTTGGATTACCCTCTGTTCCCTTTGCTGTGAACTGAACTTCCCTACGCCCTGGGACAGGAGCAGTGTTTCCTCTAAGGAGTAGTGGTCCATGAGTGCGCTGCTTTGGTCCTGCCTCCCCCTTTTGGTGTGGCGTGGGACACTTACAAGAGGTAAGCTCCTCAATCTTCACATGGGGCAGGCAGTGGGGCCTTGGGGGCTGCAGGGCTGGGGGCAGGATCAGGAGCCTGCGGGGCTGGAGCCTGCCTGCCCCAAGTGAGGCTCCACTGCGGGCTGGAGGCTGGCACGGGCTCCGCGGGCTCTCGGAAACTGTTCTGCTCCCCTGCATTGCCTTGGGGAGTGAGGAGGCTACATTCCCCGGCCCTGACTCCATGTTCATCCTCGCTTCCCTAGGCGATGTGAGTGGGTGGAGCAGTTCCCCAGAGCCAGTGGAGGCCATGCCAGCCCCCGCCTTCACTGAGCAGAGGAGCTTACCTTTACTAAGTGTCCTACGCCACAGCCCAGCTCCATTCCCGGCGGGTGCATGGCCTGAAAAGGTTTGTGCGTGGCCAGAATTTTACTCATGTGCGGCCATGCACGCATGCACCTTAGAGGAAACTCTGGATAGGAGCAGGAAGCAGCAGCTAGAAAGGGCGGTGGAGTCCATAGCCCCCAGCTGCTGTTGGTGCCAGTGATAGGGGAAGTGGTAGCCAAGCAGGGGCCTGGGGGCTGCAACTTAACCACTAGCAGGCTGCATGTAACCCATGGGACACCAGTTGGACAACCATGGGGAAAAAAAAACTGGGGGACTGTGGTGTTGACACCCACACAGTCAATTGGGTCACCAACTGGCTGGAGGGCCGCACCCAGAGAGTGGTGGTGGACGGGTCATTTTCAGCTTGGAGGGATGTGGGCAGTGGGGTTCCGCAGGGCTCTGTCCTCGGGCCCGCACTGTTCAACATCTTCATCAGCGACTTGGACGAGGGGGTAAAAAGCACCCTGTTCAAATTTGCTGATGACACTAAGATGTGGGGGGATGTGGGCACTCTAGAAGGGAGCAATCGGCTACAATCGGACTTAGACAGGTTACAAGGGTGGGCGGATGAGAATAGGATGGGATTCAACACTGACGTGCAAAGTGATGCACCTGGGGAGGAACAACCGGCACCATACCTACAGGTTGGGGAACTCCCTTCTTGTCAGTACAGAGGCAGAAAAGGATCTTGGAGTCA
>NW_017729022.1:76014103-76014665 GCF_001723915.1 Gavialis gangeticus
AATAATGGTCACAAGCTGGCAGAGGGTAGATTTAGGCTAGATATCAGAAGGCACTACTTCACTGTCAGGGCGGCTAGGATCTGGAACCAACTTCCAAGGGAAGTGGTGCAGGCTCCTACCCTGGGGGTTTTTAAGAGGAGGTTAGATGAACACCTTGCTGGGGTCGTTTGACCCCAGTAATCTTTCCTGCCATGGCAGGGGGTCGGACTAGATGATCTTCTCAGGTCCCTTCTGACCCTAGAAACTATGAACTATAGGACTGGGGTAATAGAAATGGGATGAAAATTGTATCTCAAGATGTATCCAGTTGCATCCTACTTGGGGATGAAAAAAATAATTCTAATACAATAAAAGCTTTAGTCTGTCTGTCTATCCATAACACTTTATTTGCACTCTGATTGGCTGTCTTGGCAGACAATCAGAGTGCCCTACAGAGGGTGGAGCACTGCCATGACAGTGGGGACTGAGGAGTGTAGGGAGAGGGGGATGGTGGGGACTGGAGCGCTGCCATAATAGAAAGGACAGAGTAGTGCTGGCCTTGCACACCCCCCCCCCCCCCCCC
>NW_017729022.1:76014675-76021030 GCF_001723915.1 Gavialis gangeticus
GTGGCCGGGCCCTCCCCCCCCCCCCCCCCCCCCGATCTGCTCCTTGGAGCTAGGGATCGGTGTCCCGCTCCCCCCGCAACAACAGCCAGCAGGGAAGGACCCTCCCTCCTACCCAGATGCCTGTTTATTGTGACCCATCCATTGATGTTGCAACCCTGTTTGGGGTCGCGACCCAGTTTGGGAACTGCTGCTCTAGGGAAAAAATGTTGGTCACAGGTCTCCAGGAAGGACTTTTGTTATAACTTTCCTGGTGCATACTTTTTGCCAGCATTGGTCTTTCACTGACAGTATGCATTATAATTTCTGCTTTCTTCTGAATTTGTTGGTGGTTTCACTGGTTTTCCAAACATGGAATCCTAGCAGTTTGTGTGAAGAGCCTTGTCTCATTCAGTTCTAATGAGGCCTTCCATTGACATTTTTAAGTAGGCTGTTTATAGCCACTTAAAATAATCTTCATTTTTTTTCAATATTTTCCCATGCATAGGCTTGGCTTCCCACTGCTTAAAACTCCTTCAGATTTTGTTTACGTTCCCTTCGTGTCTTTTTCCACAGTACTGTCTTCCCTTTTTAACCTTAAAACCTGGTGCATTACTTCTTTTCAATAGTTGAAAAGAGTATAATACCATCTGAGTACAAATTTTTTTAAATACTTTTCAATCCCCTTTCTCATCTTGTCTGCCTAGGTACAGTTTCCATCATGTGCTTTAAGATATAAATCTCCATATGTGGTCAGTTATTTTCTGGTAAAACTGTCTGTATCAGTTCCTTCAGAGTCCAATCTGCTATACCAGCAGTGTAAGATATGCCTGAGATGGTTAAGGTATTAGTTACCCAGAAGAGGTTATGGTTAGATTTCAAGAGCTGATAAAGCCTTTTATGTTCTGACATAGTTTTCTTTTTAATATGTGTGTTGCTGATGGAGATGTGTCCTAAAATGATGAGATATTTGTAGCTTTCTTCAAGAGATGATGAATTGGTGACTTCTTTTGGTATAAAATTCAGATTATTCTCTTTTGCAATTTGGTCATTCACAGCTGCACAACTTTTTGAATGAATGGAGTGGTTTTCTTCCTATCCAATTTTTAAGGCCTTCACAGATTACTTTAATATATAATGTTTACTCAAATAAAAGATGACCCTGATTATAAGACAAACCCCCAATAATTAGATTCTATATGTGAAAAGTGTATGAATTAGTTACAATTTTCCAGGTATAGAATCTAATTATTGTGGGTTTGCCTTGAATATGTCCCCCTCTCACTGCTACAGCAGAGAAAATTAAATCTGGGGGGGAAGGGAGGGACAGATAGCCCTTATTTCTCTGCTTCCCTGCCCCAACTTTTTTCCCCTGGCAGCCCCGTCCCATTCTTTTTACTGTCAGACCATGCTCTCCCTAAGCACATGGAAGTAAGGGGAAAATTTGAAAACCTTGAAATTAAACATGGCTGTAGCTATTTGCATACAGTACCCTATGTGCGTTGGGTGTCTGGGTTGTCTGGGAGAGGTAGCACCTCCAGAGAGAGTACGTTGTGCTCGCCTGAGTGACTCTTCCTCTGTTGGTCTTCACCAGCACTCAACTCTCACCTGTGGCTCCAAGTAGCTGTCTGCCTGTGACAGTGGTCACACTCGGGTAAACTGCCTCAACAGGTGGGCCAAACCAGGTGAGGATACCTGGTCAGTCTTAGACCTCTGGGGGGATAGGGACATGCCTATCCCTGCATGCAAAGTCTGACTCTGGCTGACTGGGCAGACAAGACTCTTGTATGGTCCAGTGGCCCTGATGGTGGTACAGCACCATGCTGTGGATTGCGCAGAGCAGGACGAGACACAAAAGATGTCCTGATCATCTGCTGCATCTGAGCCAATCTCCAGCTGTCTTGACAGCATCCTGCTGCTGGCTGCCAGTTGGCTCAGACAAGAGAGTGAGGCTGACGCTGTGCAACTCTTCCTTACTTAAATCTAAATCCCACACAACTCGCATACAGCACAAGCCCTGTGGTGACGGGCCAGCGGACACACTGGAAGCTGTAGCTGCAAACCTGAACACAGGTGGTGCAGGACTTTGGGTCACTTTCTACTGGACAGAAGCAGCAGTAGAACTTGGTAGACCAAGTGATTGAGCAGCCCTATTCAGGATCGCACTGCTTACCTCCTAGAATGAGGAAGGGGCTAAAAAAGGTGTCTCAAACATTGTCTGCTTCACTTCAACCTGGCAAGCAAACTGTGGCTACAGCGGTCGAAAAGGAAAGAAATCAGTCTTTCTCAAGCTGGATTCGTGGAACGTATACACGTTGACTGACTAAAACACCAACAGACCTGAAAGGAGAACTGCCCTCACTGGGAAAGACCTGGGCAGATACAATATCCAGATTGCTGTCCTCAGCGAGACCCACCTACCTGACGAAGAGCAGCTCACAGAAGGAAAAGCTGGTAACACATTCTCCTGGAGTGGCCATGGCAACTGTTACTCAAATTGCCAATTGCTCAAATCACAAGCAAGACTTTATAAATGGGGATAAGGCAACGTGTCACGTTTATTGATCACATGAGTTAGACACAGAGGTTTGGGCACACCATTCATACAAACACATAAACAAATCATCGTACACATCATTACACACAGACATACACATACACAAAACAACCATTTCATCCACACATACACCAGATATAGTTACCAGCAATAATTGCTCAATATCAGCCCAGGGTGGCCAACCTGGGCTCATTGAGTAGATGATCATGATGATTTGAAGATAGCAGATTTGAAGATAACAGCTGGAGTACGGTGAACAGATGCATCTGTGCTTCGATGAAACTGCAGTAGAGAGAGACTCACCCAACTTGGCATTTTCAAAGTGTTCTTTTATAGGGATTGGCATCCTTTGTTTCAGTGTTTTGGGGTTTTTCCATACCCAGCTTCTGTTTTTTGCGGTTGTTTTTCTTTTGTCTTCAGTTTATCTTAGTCTTGGAGTGTTTTTGCTGCCCGTCTGGCAGGATGCGTGCATTTTTTCTCCTCGTTATCTCCTTTGTGCCCTAGGCCTAAAAGGGATTCTTCAGTCATTTGTTAATTAGTTTACTGACTGGTCACTTACATTTGGAGCCTTGTTGCTTACATAAACAGTTAAATCTGTTCTTTTCCTGTCTCTGTCATTCTCTTACCATTCACCCTTTTACACACACTCATACATGAAAGCTATGCAGAGTTCATTCGCTTATCTGAAGCAGAAGGATACAAAATGGAGTTTTCAAGTTGCTTACAGGACCAAACTAATATGATTACATTTCACTATTATTACACTCTATGTTAACATCAGCTACATTACTTCAGTTCATACTACATAATGAAGCCAAATAGGAAGCAGGTGTCAGCTTTGTTATACAAAACAGCCTTGTCAAGAAGCTGACCTACCTGCCCAAGGGAATGAATGACCGACTGATGGTGCTCAAGCTCCCCCTGCTTGGCAAAAAGTGTGCCACTTTCTTCAGTACATACGCCCCTACTGTGACCAACTCCAACGAAGTGAAGAACCAGTTCTATGATGACCTCCACTCCATAATCGCTGCTGTACTGAAGTCTGACAGTCTCATCTTCCTTGGTGACTTCAACACCAGGATTGGCTCTTACTGCCAAGCATGGGCGACTGGTGCCACCTGAGTCATGGGTGGGTGGGGAAGTCCCCTGGGGTCCCTTGTGGCCGACTGCTTCACCTGGCACCCCCACTCCCCGGCCAGCGCTTGCAGGGGTGCACTGGTGCTCCTGCCTACCCCACCTCACCTAAGTGTTTGTGTTTGCCTCTTGCCCACTATGACCATCCCAAACCCCATCTCCTCTCCAGATACTTACATTAGTCTTCCCCCCCGGTATTCCACACTATTATAGACATATCACATCTGCGTCAATAAACCTTAAAAAGTTGCCGCCATTCAGTCCCACGTCTTCCTTGTCAACACCTCCAGGGTTTATTCCACCAACGTTTTCTCCTTTGAATTCATCTCAATTTCCCCCACCTCTTCCTCCTCACTTATCTGATGAAAGTCATTCCCCTTTTTAGGTGGTGTTCTGTTAACAAAAGAACCTAGGCATCTGTTCTGCATGTGCCCTTCCTTCTGACATATCCCACACTTCAGCACTTCCTGGTATGCATGGGCTTTATGCCCTCTCCCACCACACCAGTAGCTACAGGTTAGGCTACAATATGCTGCCAAACCCCCTTCCTGCCCACATTTGCTACATTGATGGGGCTGCCCATGGCATATTATGTAGCCCCGGTGCCCTCCTACATGAATAACTGATAGCAGGTGCTGCAGCACTTCTCCTGGGCTCCCCTCCCCCGCCCCCTTAGAATCTCTTGCATAGGAAACGCCCCAGTCCACACATTATATTGTCTCACTTTTTCCACAGACAGTACTCTCTGGACTCACCCCTCCAATCATCTCTCTGCATTCATTTCCTCAAGGATGTCCAAAACCAGTTTGACAATGATCACTCACTCCCTTGACTTTTGTTCAGCGGCAAAAATCAGTTCTTGCAGTTCTTCCTTCTCTATTTCCTTATAGTTTCTCCAGAACTACTCATAGGCCTATCTGTGCCATATGGTTAAACCGTATGACCTCCCATTGTGAATTAGGGGGTGGAAATAAGGAGGTAGAAAAATGTTTGAGAACTTTTAAAGGAAACAAGTCACCAGGAAAGGATGGACTCCCAGCCTAATTTTACATGAAATTCTGGCGGTGGGTGGGAAAGGATTTGGTGGAAGTCTTCAGAGAGATAACGAAAGAAAGAAAAATTGGGAAGGGTTTTGCAGACAGAGTAGTGGTGCTACTGTATAAGAAGGGAGATTGCAAATGCCTGAAGAACTGGAGGCTGATCACATTATTGAACACAGATTATAAAATCCTAGCAAAAGTCATAGTGATATGAATGAAAAGTGTTCTGGATCAGGTTATACAGCAAACGTGTGCAGTGGAAGGGAGAAGAATCGTGCAAGCGCACTGTGTTGAGAGACACACTGGTGTACATGAAGGATAAAAAATGGAATATGGTGCTACCAAATTTTGATCTTGAGAAAGTATATGACAGGGTAACACATGAGTGTTTGAAGTGCTGCTGAAAATGGGATTTCTGGAAAAGTTGGTGGAAGTGTATGGCACAGCACAGAGTCATCCTGGTGAAGGGAAACTTGGGTCGGGCCTTTCAGATACAAACAGGTGCAGCAAGGGTGCCCCTTGTCACCCAGTGGGATCTTTATATGTGCCATGGAACCTCTGGCACAGGATAAGGGAGGGGGAGAAGGGAGTGAAACACTCGCTGCATGTGGATGACATTAATGTGATAATGCGAGATACAGTCTCATTAGAGAGAATCCTGAAACATAGGGAAGACTAAGGGGAAGCTTCAGGGGTGAAAGTAAACAAGGATAAGAGCAAGATGTTGGCTACTGGAAATTGGGGAGATCTAGGGAAGTTTGGCATGAGGGTAGTTAAGTATCAGATAAAAATCTTGGGGTGGTTCTTGATATAGAAGGGAAAGGCACAAAAGCATGGAAAGAGAGAGGGTCATGGATTAGAAAAAAATTAGGGTTTTGGAGCACAAGAGGTTTGTCATATGCAGGAAAGGCGATGCTGATGAAACAGGTGTTGCTACCGCTTCTCGGCCTCTTGAAGGCTCAGATCATGTGTAGTATCCTCCATCCTGGATTCAAAGCAGCAAAACCCAGAGACTGATTTGTATGCTCTTCTGGGGTTCTAAACAGAACGGATTGTCGGTTAGGAATTATATAAGGGACAAGAGTGTGCAAGGTGGGAGCTACCAGACATAGAGATGTTTATCTACGCACACTGTTAGAATGGTGAATAAGGAAGCAGAAAAGTGGGAAATTTTGCAGATTTTGGATGGAGAAATCGCTGTGGAGGATGGGCCTATATGAGACAGGGTGGAAGGGGCAGTGGGCTTGGAAACTGCTTGTATATTAGGGAGAACAGAAAAATTTATTTAAGTAAGAAGTTTGAAAGGGCTAGTTTCCCTGATTCGATTTGGTGGAGATTCAGCCTGATTCAGTAGCCAAATCTCCGAATCGAATCAGAGGACCCTTTGATCTCTCTGAATTGAATTGGAACCCTCCGAATCGATTCAGAAAGACTCGGTGATTCAGATACAGACACAGCTTTAAATGTTTTTTCTACATACCTCGAGGTACCAGCACAGCTTGTGAACGGTGCAATGCTGGGGTGCATAGTGTCCCACAGAAGCGTGGGGGGCTCCCCAGCATGCTCAGCAGCAGACCTGGAAGTGAACCAGGAGCACTTCCGGTCCACTTCTGGGTCCACTGGGCTCTGCATGCCGCCCCCCCCCCCC
>NW_017729022.1:76026030-76031573 GCF_001723915.1 Gavialis gangeticus
GTGTCCGAATCGCTGATTCTATGAATCAGCATCGAATCATCATATTCAGATTCGGCCAAATTGAATCGGGGACAGTGATCTAAATCAACGAATCGAATCATTGTCCCAGATTCCGGCCAAATCCAAATCGAATAGGGCCCACTTCACACACCACTAATGGGCATGAGTGATCTGTGTTAATGCAGCACTATGCAAAGTGAGGAACTTGTTGATCATGAAGGGAATGGATGTTACTACGAAGGAATGTTTACAGCTAGCCCCGTTTGAGCTCAAATATTACATGGAAAGGGCTGATGAGGAGGAAGATGAGAATAAGAGGGAGGAGATGTGGAGAAAAGCTAAAGGAAAATATGTATTCACTTGAGGAGTGCCTGAAATAGCAGGGTGAGAGAGAGGGCAGGGTAGGAAGGGTGACAGTTGTGGGACAAGATAATGTTAATATAAACTGCTAAGAGATGAGGAGTTAGTATATTATGAGGCCTTATTGTATGATATAATGTTTGATATTTGGAAATATGTATAAGAGGTTTGTTTTTTTTTAATAAAATGTTGAGTAGGGTTACCATACGTCTGGGTTTTCCCAGACGTATCCTCTTTTTTGGTCCCATGTGCTGCGTTCTAGGTGGGTTTTTTTAAATGCAGGCTAAATGTCTGGGATTTCCTTCCCCCGGTCCGTTTTCACTATGGCCACCACTAGGTAGAACTACAGTTCCCAGAATACCCAGTGCAGTGCCTGCGGGATTGGGAACTGAATTTGCGGTTTTGGTTTGCTCTACTGGTAGGAGCAGGAGGAGGGCAATGGGAAGCAGCAGGGAGCGGAGCACAGGGGGTGGGGAACGAGGGCCACTGGGCAGGGGCTGCGGGCCAGAATGAGCAGCACTGGCAGGGCTAGGGTATTGCTTTTTGGGAGTAAGGGTCACTGGCAGGGCTGAGGTCAGTGGGTCAGGAGTGAGGGGCAGCAGCTGTCTTGTCAATGAGGGGCAGAGTGGGCAGGGGCAGGGCATGCCCCCTCTACCCTGGTGTCCTCTTTTTTTGGACCTGGAAATATGCTAACCCTACGATTAGGTGATCAGCTGAGAGCCTGACTGTTGCCTTAAGGGCAGAGAAAGAGATTAACAGAGCATCAGGATGGCAGGAATGGAGGAAACCCAAAGCCCAAAACAATGGCAGAGGTGGCTGATAACTAGAAAGTGGAAAGAGAAATTAAGAGTGGAAACAGGTCTGGAGACAGAGGGAGAGTGGATAAAGGGGGAAAAGTGGAGAGGAAAGAAGACAGCAAAAGGCAGGAGCAACAGCAGAGACAGCAACAGAAGCAGCAGCCAAGAAGAGGCTGGTGAGAGAGATGAGGCCAGAGGAATGACAAGAGCAGAGAAGAGCAGTAACAGATGGAGAAGGATCGTTGGGAGCATGATGAAAGGTCAACCCACTGGGAGTGGCATGGTGGGGAGATGCAGAACAGGCATTGTGGGATCCTGGTCTAGAGCAGAGACTACAGATAAGGGCAGTGTTAACCAGTGATGGGGTGTAGAAGGGATTGACGACGAACAGATACAGTTTTGTGGAGGAGGTACTGTTCAAGATAGTGGGGGTACAGATGAAACACCTCACCACAAAGAAGGGTATGATCAATTTTGGGGGACATGCAGAGGAAGGGGAGAGGGAGGAATTAAAAGGGTTAATGTTTGTAGCAGCAGAATAGTCAAGGGAGTGATTATTGTTCAAATGTATATGGATATATTAGAGGCAGAAGACATAGAAAGGTATCTGGAAATCTATCTGTAAGGAGTTCTGTGAGTGAGAAAGTGAGGGACAAATATGGTATTTGGACGGGGTCTTGGGGGGCTCAAGCAGTGTTAATACCAAATGAAAGCAGATAGGGCCAGATTGGGGTTTTATAATATACCATGGGCAACCAAAGCAATGTAGCAGATGTGGGAAGGAAGGGAACCTGTCTGCATACTGTTCGCTCATACTGTTACAGGTGTGAAGGGATGAGGCACAGAGCATCAGAGTGCTAGGAGTTCATAAAATTTTTGTTTGCAGGGAGTAGGGACACTTGTACCACAGGTGCCCAACAGCTTTTGCAACCAAACCCCCAAGGAACCAGAAGAATCAGAAAGGGACAGTTAGGAAGAAGGGGCAGGAGGAAGAGACTGAGATAGAAATGGTAGAGAAGACTATGCAGGGAGGAGAAACAGAGACAGGAGGAAGGGGAATCTCTGTAATAGAGAATGCACAAGGTAGACCTGGAGGCAAAATGGAATGAGAGCAGGGGACAGCAAACAAAGGATCCAAAGACATGGACTGGGAAGCGGAAGAAGGAAGAAACCCAGCAGACAACAGAAGTGGAAATGGTGCAAGGAACGAGCCAGAGAGACAACCAGGGAAAAGGAAGAAAGTGCAGGGACAAAGTCAGGAAAAAGAAACCGATAAGAAGGTGAATTAGAGCCGGAGAACAGCTTCCTGCAGCTATTAACTCCTCTGGGCTCCAGCCTTCAGTGGAGAGCAGGGGGTGGGAAGCATTGGGGAGGCAGGAAAACTGAAGCCTTCCTAAATACAAAAGTGATAAGGCAGCTTGTAAGAGCACCAGACATGTAAAAAGGGGGTGGGGGGTGGACTTGACCAGCATAGACTATCTTTAAAGGGACAGGCACTGGGGTAGCTTTGATTTAAATTACGACTTAAATCACTGGTCAGGAAGCCTCAATTTAATAACTGTTTTCTACAAAAAGTGCATTCTTCTCATTTGATATCCTTTATTCATTTAACTGGAAATTTTGCACTTAGAGAAAGGTAAGGGCTTGATTGTGCGTACACAAACTTGCAGAGAGACAAGAGGGCTGATGGGTGGGTGACTGGTCAGGTCTGTTATCTCTCATCTCCATATACTGCTGTTAACAAGGATGTTATCTCTGGAGACAACAAACTCTCCCTATGTCTGACAAGGGTGTTTGGGCCTGAAAGCTTGGAAAGAACAATTTTTCCAGCTATTTAGTTGGTTTAATAAAAGATATCACATCTACCGAAAGTCTGTCTATGATCTCTGGAGACACAAATCCACAGTTTGAGAACTGAAGCTAAGCAGCACAGAGAAGCTTAATGGGATCTTCTAGACTGAGCACTGAGTCCCATTGGGTAGAGTGTTTTTTTAATCTCTACTAAACTATAGAGGGGCTCCTGGGAACCCCGTAAGATTGAGCCCCTAATATAGTCCATTGCCTGTTGTGACCTGTTCATAAAACTTCTAGAAAGGATACATGAATATATTATCTCAAATAGTATATAATTAGAAGTTATAATCTCTATTCCATGGTGATATCTTTGAGCTTTAACGTATCTTAAAGGTATCTTTGGATAAGTTTATTTTTTAAGAAGCATCTTAACAACAAAAAATAAATAAAAAATTCTGATTTAAATACAATAAAAATATTTTTTTATTTTCTTTTAATTGTTGGCTTTTATCCACTCTGCCAGGCACAGTAGTTTAACACAAGCACAATTGCATTGACTATAGCTTCAATTAATGTCAGGAGTGTCTTAACAACGAAAAGATGGGAACAGCTGGACAGATGTTAAAGCAAGTAAAGGCAGAATGTGGTATACTGGGGGAGAGGGATTATAAACATTTTGAGAAGAAGTGGAGATTGGACCATTATGGTTGTTGGGGACAAATGAGAACAAAGTGGCTGGAATGATGATACTGTTCAAGAATCCAGAAGTGAAAACACAGCAGGGAGAAGATATCATCAGTGGCAGACTGCAGCAAATGATAATATCAGTTGGGAGAGCAGAACTGGAAGTTTTCATTGTATATGTACAACCAGAGTGGGGCGGGAGGAGACTCTGCATAGAAAGCTAGCACTTCACATGGTCGGAAGGAGACTGTGGATAATTGTGGGGGACTGAAATTTCATAATTGACATGGGTGAGCAAACAGGGGAAGGTGGGACTTCAGTTCATTCAGAGTGTTAACAAATATAATTAAAGAAGAGTCACTAAGAGATGTGTGGGAAAGGGTGAAAGTTTTCACTAGAACTGACCCCAATGGAAAGAAACAACCAAAAGTTGACTTCATGTTTGTATCAAAAGAAAGAGATGATATATGTACCATTTAGTGATCACTGGGTGGTAGAAGAAGAACAGAATCTTGGTAAAGGCCCTGTAAGGGGTAAAGGAGTGTGGAGGTTAAATGTGTGACTGTTACAAGGTAAGGAGATATGTGAAGCATACATGAGACAGTATGACGGGTGAAGAACACTGAAAAATATTTTAAGAGTACCAGCAGATGCTGGATGATGGTGAAGAGGACAGGGAAAACAATGAAAGACCTGAGAAAGCTACAAAGATGCAGGAGCTGCTAAAGGAAGCTGCAGAAGGAAGACAGATATGAGAAGAACTAGAAGAAACAAGGCGAGAGAGGGAGAGCTGGTTTAAAATAAAGATGAGAGAGAAAATGTTTCTATCATAGAATCATGGAAGTAGGGTCAGAAGGGACCTTGTAGATCTTCAAGTCCGACCCCCTGCCTGGGCGGGAGAAAAAAACGACTCAAATGAGTCCAGCCAGGTAGGCATCAAGCCTCTTCTTAAAGATCCCCAGGGTAGGAGCCAGCACCACTTCCCTTGGAAGTTGGTTCCAGATCCTAGCTGCCCTAACTGTGAAGTAGTTCTTGATACTTTATCACAAGCACTGGGTGGGAGAAAATGAAGAGCGGTCCTGATACTTTTCAGCTAGAGTGAAGATGGTGAAAGAATTAAAAGTGGTGTGGGAAGAAGGTGGTACCTGGGTGGAAAAGCAGGAGGAGGTGTTAGAGGCAACAAAAATATTTATTAAGAGCTACATCAGAAGAAGGAAGCAGACAGGAAGAAGATGAAAAATTAGCTGGAAGAAACTGAAGAGAAAATAGAGGAGGAGGAAGCAAAGAAGATGGAAGAAAAGATAAGTGGAGGAGTGCTTAAAAGTCTTCAAAAGAGGGAAATCACCAGGAGCAGACAGACCACCTATAGAATTTTATGAGACGTTTTGGGCATGGGTCGGAAGGGATATAGTGGACATTTTTGACGAAATAGCAGAAACCTCCAGAAGATAATACATGAAGATCAAGTATGTGCAGTAGGCCTGTGTGAAGTGGCTAGTATTTAGTTCAGATTCGGCCAATTTGGGGGACAGTGATTTGATTCAGTGATTAGAATTACTGTCCCGAATCGATTCGGCCAAATCTGATTCAGAGATTCAGCTGCTGCTGAATTGGCTGAATCTTCGAATCACACAAGCCCCATCCCTCACCCGCTCTCGATGGCTGTCCTGCCTGCCCCAGCTCCCGGTTCTTTGAAAAAAAAAAAGAAGCCCCCACTGACTGGCTCCTGCCCAGCCGGGGGAGGGGTGTGATCCCTACTGCCCTGCACTGTGTGGGGGGCTCTGCCATGAACCCCCCCCGAGGTCGCTGCAGCAGCCGGTGAGTTCGGGTTTTTTTTAAAGGCCTGTAGGTGGGCCAGGTGGGGCAGCCATGGTGGGGCTGGGAGAGCGGGCGGAGGTTGGGGACTAT
>NW_017729022.1:76036573-76036944 GCF_001723915.1 Gavialis gangeticus
GATCTTTTAACTGGTCTCCTGATTCGATTTGGATTCGGAGATTCGGCCACTGAATCAGGCTGAATGTCCTCCAAATTGAATCAATACCTGAAGCTTTGCACAGCCCTAATGAGCAGTGCCAGGTACAAGGATCTCAAAAGCAATCGGAGTGGTCAGAGATACACTCCCACATCCAAGAGAGGGAAAACAAACATAGTTATGGCAAACTTAGATTTAGAAAAAGCATATGACAGAGTGGATCATGATTACATATTCCAAGTGCTAGGAAAGATGGGCCCCCAGAGAAATTTATATGTTGGATAAAACTACTGTATAGAGAAGCGGAGAGTCAAGCCCAAATTAATAGGCATCAAAGCAGAGCCTTTAAAATC
>NW_017729022.1:76037188-76037478 GCF_001723915.1 Gavialis gangeticus
CCCGCTCTCGATGGCTGTCCTGCCTGCCCCAGCTCCCGGTTCTTTGAAAAAAAAAAAGAAGCCCCCACTGACTGGCTCCTGCCCAGCCGGGGGAGGGGTGTGATCCCTACTGCCCTGCACTGTGTGGGGGGCTCTGCCATGAACCCCCCCCGAGGTCGCTGCAGCAGCCGGTGAGTTCGGGTTTTTTTTAAAGGCCTGTAGGTGGGCCAGGTGGGGCAGCCATGGTGGGGCTGGGAGAGCGGGCGGAGGTTGGGGACTATGGGGGGGGCGGGGGCCACTCAGGGGTGCTG
>NW_017729022.1:76037714-76050902 GCF_001723915.1 Gavialis gangeticus
ATTCGATTTGGATTCGGAGATTCGGCCACTGAATCAGGCTGAATGTCCTCCAAATTGAATCAATACCTGAAGCTTTGCACAGCCCTAATGAGCAGTGCCAGGTACAAGGATCTCAAAAGCAATCGGAGTGGTCAGAGATACACTCCCACATCCAAGAGAGGGAAAACAAACATAGTTATGGCAAACTTAGATTTAGAAAAAGCATATGACAGAGTGGATCATGATTACATATTCCAAGTGCTAGGAAAGATGGGCCCCCAGAGAAATTTATATGTTGGATAAAACTACTGTATAGAGAAGCGGAGAGTCAAGCCCAAATTAATAGGCATCAAAGCAGAGCCTTTAAAATCCCTACGGGGTGAGGTAAGGGTGCCCCCTGTTGCCACTACTATTTGCGTGCAGCATGGAACCATTAGCACAAAGAATAAAAAAAGACAAAGTTATAAGCAGAGTAAAGATACTGGGAGGGAGGGAAGTAAAATGTGTAGTATGCATGGATGATATAAATGTGGTAGAGGAGAGGCTTTTGGCAGAAAGGGTGCTAAAGCATACATCAGAGTATGGAGAAGCAACAGGGGCTAAACTAAATAGATTGAAAAGCACCATAATGGGAGCAGGGAACTGGAGGGTCTTGAAGAAGTTGGGCCTTCAGATAAGAGAGAGTGATATTAGAGTGTTAGGGATCCTGATGGACACTGAGAGGAAAGGTAATACAGCATGAGAAAAGGTGACACCAAGGATACTTTGGTTATGATCTGGAAGGACACTGCCCTTTGCCAGAAAAGTGGCAGCAGTTAAGACTGTGCTACTGCCAAGTATTTTATATACAGGAATTGTATTCGCACCAACGTGGTGGCAGATAGCAAGAGTTCAGAAGGAAATACTTATGTTCTTCTGGAATGCCAAAAGAGAAAGGTTGGCTAGATTTGAACTGTACAAAGCAAGACAGATGGGGGGATGGGGCTGCTGAACTTGGGATTGCTCATCTATGCAAAATATGTACGCTTGATATGCAAGGCAGTAATGGATGGAGTGGGGGAAAGCAGTGCATGTTACCCGATTCACACAGCTGCAATTTGAGGAAATGGGCAATATATCAGACCTCTTTGAAGAGTCCATGGGAATGACAACCACCAATTCATTACTTCAGGATGGAAGGATGCATGCAGGGAGAAGAGCGATATGGAGAGAAACAGAGTGGCACCGGTGGGAAACTTCACAGAAGAACAAGTGAAGGAAGTGTGGGGACCAGTGATGGGTCAACAGCTAAAAGGGGAACATGCTGACCTAGCATGGATGGTTGTAAGAAATATCTTCCTGGTGAGAGAAGTGCAACACAGGTGGGGCTTGTTGAGCTCATTTAGGTGCCCAAGGGAGAGGTGCAGGGAAGAAGAAATGGTGGGACATGTTTTGCAAGTGTACATATGCAAAGGGAGTGTGAGAAAAGGTTCGCCACTTTCTGAGTGTCACCAAAATAAACCTGTTGTTAGGGTGGGAGATGGTACTATATGACCTCATACCAAAGAGACTGGAGGTAGCATTAAGGACTTTTTTAGCATGTGATAAAACTAGTTTATGGAAAGTAAGAAGCCTCTGGGTGTTTAAGGGGTGGTTTTTCACTGAAAGAGAGCACCTGAAGCTTGGTCTGCATGAACTGAAATACTACATCGATCGCAGCAATGAAGAGGTGGAGAAGAAGTGGAGGAAAAAGGACTGGACACATTTATAGATATTAGGGTCAGAAGGGACCTCAGTAGGTCATCGAGTCCGACCTCCTGCCTTGGCTTGTTTCACTAAACCAACAGAGAGGACTGATGGAAGGAGTGGAGAGTTTTAGGTGGTTACTGAGGTAATCATATTTGGTGGGTTTCAGTATGAAGAAAAAAGATTTTGTTAAGAGGTTCTTTTGTGGGAAGTTGATGCATCTTGTTTAAGGGTTTAATATATGTAGTGGTATGTTTTTGGATATGTAGTTGTTTTTGTGATATGAAATTCTGGTAAAAGAAAGGTGCTCAGTATGTGAAATTTTGTAAGTGTAGGGCAGGGACAGGCAATTATTTTGGGTGGAGGACCTCTTAACAAGGTTTGGTGAGCTGTCAAGGACCGCATGGGTAGCCCCACCCTTGACAGGTGCCCTGCCCCCTGGCTGCCATCTTGGGACCAGAAGTCCCATCCCTGACCTTTGCCACCAGAAGTCCTTCCCTTTGCCCCTCAAAAATGCTCCTTTTGGAAGGGGGGAAGTTGCCATGTTAGAACCAGAAAAAAATGAATCGTACGCTAAAAGCCAAACACCTACTATAAGATATTTGAATGTTATTATAAACAATATTTTGCCATGATTTATATTTGTGTACTGCACATAGAGGTGATTGCATAATAACTCAAAAATAAATACTTAGTCTTTTATATTGGGGGTGTGTGGGGGGGTTGTGTATGGTGGGGTGTGGGAGTGTTTAGGGTGGAGTGTGGGGGTGTGGCTGTGTGTGTGTGTGAGGGGTGGAGGGTATGTTGGGGGGTTGTGTGGCATTTGTGGAGTCTGGGTTGGTGGCTCTGGAACACACTGTCCTCTCCTGCAGTCTCTCTCCCTATCAGCATATTTACCCAATGTGGGCCCTGTGTTTTATAGTCATGCTTAGCGTTTGCTACATTTAATAAAGTTCTGTTGCTGAGCACATGCTGCTTTTGGCCACAGTTTATAGATAGAGAATATATTTAGTGAGATTTTGTTGTATGCCATTATAAGATGAAGGGCTTTTCCCCCCATGCCAATGGGAGGGTGGGGTGAGAGGAGGGAAACTAATTTTGTATTTGAGTAAATATGGTAACTCCACTCACAGAGAGTGCTATTGGTACCACTCGCACCTTTTTCAGGTGCTAAAACATCTTCATTTCTGCCACCAGGGCATGGTACCTTCATAGCTTTTCTCCAGTGGCATGTTGTATATTTTAATCTAGTCAGACATTGGATTTAATGAGTAGTGCTGTCCTGACCTCTTTATCTTGGTGTCTGTGTGGCATGCTGGAATTGGTGATGGTTGTTGTATTGGTATTATTCTTCTCCTGAAAAAATAAGCAAAGCCTAAATTTGGTTGCAGAGGCTTTGGTTACTTGGAGGGTTTTGTGGTAAGCTGGAACTGATGGAAGGACTTTTACCCCAACTTGTCTTGCAAAGCTGTGGCATTCAGACAAGCAGTCTACTGCTAGCTATTGTTGCATGGTGGTGAGGAGGGAATTTTAGATCATACCAATTATTCCACCCCAGTACAAGTTTTTGATTACAAAGTTGTGAGTTGTTTCCTTTGTATTCGACTCTTATTCATGTACGAGCTGGGAGTAGGAGTGGTTGCATATGTTACTGTAGGCATGTTCCTTCACTTGTAGGCTCTGCCCATAAGGCTTTTACTTTCTTGAGGAACTCCTCAGGCAGAACATACTGATAAACAGTTTTTAAATCAATGAAACGGGGGCAAAAAACCCCACCAAAAACAACACCCCCAAAAAAGACCCTTATTGTCTTGTTGTGGGCACTTAGGAACCCTGCAGTTCGGACTCTCGTGCAGCCATCTGGCTCTTCCACGCAGCCCATGGTTCAATACACCATCTGTTTCTGGCTCATGAACTATTTCCTTGCAGTTACTGCCCTGTGGTTCCACTCTCTGGGGTTTTAAACTCTGTGAGCTATTCCCTCAGCAGCAGCCTTCCCACAGCTGCCACTACTCAATAGGCCTGGCTACCCCCTCTTAAGAGGGAAGGCCACTGCTACAATTACATCTTTCCTGTATCACTCATCTGCTCTTTTCAGCTAATAAGGTTAACAAGATCTTTATTTTTAATGTGAACGAATCTGTTTTTGTTGCTTATTGTCTCTGCTGTGCAACAGCAAGGGCTCAAGCTATTTGTTAAATTCTCAGTCAGGGATGCACTGGGAGAGTAAATAATCATGCCTTTCAATCTTGATGCTCTTCCACCTTTCCATGACGAGTTCATTTTCCATAAAATAAAAGCCATGGCAGTCTCTTACTGTATTTATGCCTTCAAGTATTGCAGGCAGGAAATATAATTAAAATCTTTGTATGCTTTTAAATTAAGATGTGTATTTCAGTTCAGAAGACATTCCACCAACAGATTGATAATACTGTGTTGGCTTTATCCTTCAGAAATGAGCTCTGATACAGGGGGAAATGGGGCTGTGATGGCTAAGACACAAAAGTTTGGCTTGCTTTTGCAGCAAGTAGCTAAATTTCCAGCCTGGACCTGGTGTCACCACTAAGATTGGGTGCCAGTTCTAAGATTTTGCAAGAAGGATTTGCATGCAGGAGAAAGGGTCTCCAACAGTAGTCAGGAAGATGGCAGGCTGGGAACAGTTATCAGGATTTAGGTGATTCTCTTTGAAGACAGACCTGTGAGAGACCTGCTTGGGGCAAGGAGGGTGAATGCGCAAAGGAAAGTGCAACCTAACTCTGTGACCCTGGATGAAGAAAAGTGGGAGAGGGGATTATTTGTGGACTCCTGCTGATTGGGGAAGGGACTTCTTTAATCCTAAGAGAGTCGAGGACTGCTTACGTTAGGGAACCACAATGGTTTAATAAAACAGCCCTCCAGGGTCTGTCCTAGAAGAACTGGAGAGCATATTGGTAGAATTAGGAAGCCAGAGGAGGAAGAGTAGAGGACTTAGACATTGCCTCTTTGTCACTTTTTTCTGGGAAGAGGTTTTGGTACTAAGAAGTGGGGAGGAGTTACTCTTTGTGATTTGGGTCCCAGTTTTCAAGAACTACCTGTTTCAGGCAACATCAGTAAGTCACATTTGGGGAGAACTGATCTTTGTGGGATGGCTTTAGGGTCTCATATCAGTGAGACCTGTACTTCAGGGAGAGGAGAGGTGTCTGTCTTGGGTGAATGACTCTTTGTAGATAGTGTCTCAAGTGAGCTGACCTGAGAGTAGGACTGTGTCTCAAATGGGAGATTGGAAGCTTCTGTTTGGGGGGAAATCATTTTAATCTCTTGCCTGAAACATCTCAATACCTGGATCTGGTACAGCTAGTGTTGAGCCTTATGAGTCTTAAATTGGAGGAGCAAGAAGATGAAATTCTGCTTCAGTGTCAAATGGAAAGCATACTTCAGTATTTGCTGTTGCTTCACACACCGGGAAACTTCTGCGGTGTCCAGTAGCATCATTCCCCCTCACCAGTTCTATTCCTAGATGGGAATCCAGGCTCTACCATGACTAATGTCTCTGTATACTCTTTGCTACTATAAAACCTGGTGGCACATACTTCCCCAAGTGCATCTTGTTCATCACTCAAAGTTATAAGACTGTCTGTGACACAATAACTAATTATATTGTCAATTACTTCAAATGAAGCAGCAGCCGGAGGAACAGGCAAACTCCTTAAAAACAAAGATCTTGTTTTCTTGTGAATGTCTCTAGCAGTAATCTTTTATTTTTTTTAAAGAAAAAGACAGGGAGGGGAAGTACAGAAAAGTGATAGATAAGCAGAAAGTTTTCCAAAGTTCTGAAACACTGGCAGGTCTTCAAAACCAATCTCATTTTCAACTGCTGTCAGCATTGCTTCTAAAATTTCATGACATTCCAACCTTTTCTGCAGCACTGCACTTGAGTGTTACTGTACTGAAACCAGTTTATAGGTTGATGGTATTGGGATCCTTTGGAAGATCTTATTGCTTTACATTTTCCCATCCCTTTGAATTTTTGCATTGCATTTAGGGTAATATTGCACCCACTTTTTACACTCATGTGAAAAAATGCCACTGCTTTGTTGCTGTGTTGGGATGCTGCATTGTCTGTCACTTAGCAAACACAGCTGTTACACCTCATGTTGTATTCAGGGATGCAGCAGAGGCAGTTATTTTCATCACCTGGGGAATAAAAAAAGGCTTTCCAATGGCTAGCTTAGATGTCCATCTTTCAAAACTTGAGCCAGTTGGCTAGATCATCATCCTGAGTAAATTGCTATATCTTTGTTGACATCAGTAGAGGTGTGCTAATTTATGCCAGTTTAAGGATCCAACATGGATTTTCACCAGTTACTTATTTGCTGTGAACATTTTTTTTTCCTTCATTAATTTCTAAAGTAAAATTTCATCTCTTGCCGCACTTTGAAATACCAGGAAGAGGCAGTTGGGTGTCAGAGAGTTTAGGCTGTATTAAAGTGTCAGTTCAGTCTAACTTTCTTCCCTTCCTTTCCATGCAAACAGAGAGCACCAAGTCAAGAACAACTCTGGTGGGAACAGTATCGGCCAAGTAGCAATTGTGAAGTAAACCGGTGATACTTTGAGGAGCTGGCCCTATATGCACTTGCCCTCTTGTCAACCCTATAATGTAATAACTCCATTGACTTCTGGAATTTCACAGCTGTGGCCTTTGCCCCACCCTTATTGCAAGACAGTGCCCCTGAACTGAAGCTTTAATTTTAAAATGTTTTTTTCCACCCATGACATTGAGATGACCTTGAAAACACTGTCTGGGTGTAAATCATGTGCAGAGTTGTGTGTTTGAGCCTGCAGGCAACCTGGATTGGAGCTCCAGAAGAAGTATGAGGTACCCCTCTTGCACCAGAGGGGGTCATGCTTTCTGAAACTAAAAGGTTGCAACGTATCTGTTAACTTTTTATTTCATTGCTGCTCATTTGAGCAGAATTAGCCTGCTAACTGGCTTATCCTATGATCCCAGATTGCTGCCCCAGGTTGCCTCCTGTCCAGGTACCAAAGGCTCCAGATTTGTTCCTAGCAGCTTTCATGATTTGGTTATATGTGGTCAATATAAAACTCTGTGGCATACTGAAAATACAGGGCCCTGATTGTGCTATTTATGCTAAGAGTTTATTTAATAATAACGGCCAGTCTTTTAATTTACATTCAACTGTTGTAATTTCCACTTTACCACATCAGAGTGCCACAGAACTCAAGTGTTTTTTTTTCTGCAGGGTTTAGGTTCAGTTTGTCACAGAGTACCTGGGGGCCTTGCTTGTAAGGCAGACTAGAGAAGGAAGAGTTTTTAGGGTCCGATCCAAAGCTCACCAAAATGCAGTGTTTTTTTTTTTAGCCATTTGTTGTTGTGCCTATCAGTGAGGTTATAAAAGCCAACTGGGGACAGGGGAAGTCATAAAGCCCTGAGAATGTATTATAATCTAAAGCAAAGAAGATCTGTTCCTTGAACACCTGTAATATTCAGCGTCAAGTGTTTTTTTGGGTACATCTACACTGCATGCTGTAGGGTAGAGTGGAAGTATCTGAGCTAGCTTTAAATCAGGTAAATTAGTTTGCACTCAGCTTCATGATCCCAGATCTATGCTGCTTCATTCAGAGCTCTCAAGTATCTACACTGCACTACATTCAAGGCAGTGAATGTGCACACATGCGCACACATAAATTACAGAGGCTGTAATGTCTGTTTTTCTTGATACTTTTTTTCCTCTTGCTTTTATAGTATATCTACAGGTATAATGGACATTTCTTATTTAGTCAAGGAGTTGTCACCTCACAAGGCTGACAAAAGTGCTGCCTTAACTCACTGGGCATTGGCTTCCATGGACTTTTAAGCATATCCTGAAGGTAGAGAGGCCTCCAGAGGAATTAAAGTATCATGTGAGCAGGAATAAAGGAACTGATATTTCTGTATCTGTTACTGTTTTGTTTAGATTTCTCTGAATTGCTCAGCAGTGGTGGTTGAAATCCATCTACAGTGGTATCTGATTCTCAGTTTGCTCACCCATGCATGTTTGAAGGCACAAAGGTTAAAGCAGCTTTGTTCGCTTCAATGGCCAGCTTTTGATGTTCAGCAAAACTATCCTTAACATGTCATAAAGTTGATACTTGTATAAAGAAGTCCCGTATTGTACTGACAAGGTCAGTGAGACTTTGGGATATGAACCCCACTTAAGTTAATGAATGCACTAGAGGGAAAGTTTTTTTAACTGAAAAACCCAGCTGGTTAAAATGATAGTCTAAATGGAAAAATTTCAACAACATGGAAGAATTTCAGTGTTGTTACCTGCTAGAAGGGGATCTTTCATTTCTCTTTTCCTTCTTTATCTATTCTATTCCCTTTTGGTCTGATAAACTAACTGACTTCTTATGTCTGATTGCATAGTACACCGTGTGAAAAGGTGAGCTGTACTTTTCTGTGTGTTAGCTGGAGAAGCTGTGTTCCCTGACCCTTGACCTGACAGGTAAAGTCTTGGTTGTATGGAGATTTAGCTATATTTGTGTGGAGGGTTCATTACAGAAGGGGCTCTGCACACTGGGAGAGCAATGAATCTCATTTCAAAACTGTCTCTTCTGGCTTGTTGAATTTAAATATTGTAAGTCCAGCTGGGAGAGAGGTTTCAGAGATCCATACTCTTGCATATTCAGAGAATGTTCAGCTGTATTTTGGATTCAAGGTCCAGTGCAAATCCTGCATAACATTAACTGGCTCCTTAGATTCCTTACTTCTTGGATGCATATGAGCTTTTCTGCCTTCTCTCTTAAAATAGATAACACCAGAATGACCCTGCCAACTGTATGTCCCCATGCTTTCCCATGTGTCACAGCCTGTTTCAAAAGCAGTAAAAGACAATAGGAAGACTGTTCCTGTGGCACTCTAAAACAGAAGGTCCCATATGACAGCCTGAGCATTTGTGACATGGCAGCAACCTCCCAGGAAACATTCACTTAATCCATTATGCATTTCCCAAGTGCTGTGCT
This sequence comes from Gavialis gangeticus, assembly GCF_001723915.1. NCBI lineage: Eukaryota > Metazoa > Chordata > Crocodylia > Gavialidae > Gavialis > Gavialis gangeticus. Next base: position 76,046,421 of record NW_017729022.1, read on the forward strand.
ATTGTTTTCAATCTGGGTTGGATCCTCCATCAAGCCATGTTGTGCATCGCTAACAAGTGAGGACCAAAAGCAGTCTGCTGTCAAGGACACAAATATGACAGATAGCACACAGTAGAATTCTTTCCAGTTTTCTGGAAGTCCTTGAGAAGTGTACACAAAAGCTGCCGATCCATGTGCTGGTTTGCACTGTAATTACTACGCCTCAGAGCAGACTTGATTATTGTAATTAGTATGCTCCAGGATGGTTTCACTGTCATGTGTATAAGCCAGCATAAGTTTAAAAATGGCTGCAGGGGTATTTTATCTAAACCTCTTCAAATGAGGTTTAGATAAAGCATTGTATAGCCATTTTTAAACCCACGGGGGCTTAATACACCTGGCAGTGAGGTGTTTTAATTAAAGCAGCTCTCTGGGAAATGCTCTAATTAAAAGCCACCCCCCGCCCCCAAGTACATATATAGGCGGTCAGTGAGAGAAAGATGCAGTGAGCCTCTCTGCTACAGTGGGCACAGTCTAACCAAGATATTTCTTTGGCATTGCAGTGTTAGGTCACTGGCGATGCTGTTCATCTCCTCTGCTGTTTTCCTTGTGACACAATGCACAGTGTTTTTAGTTTTGTTTTCTTCATAGATTTCATAGACATTAGGGCTGGAAGGGACCTCGGAAGATCATCAAGTCCAGGCCACGCCTGAGGGCAGGAAGTCAGCTGGGGTCATAGGATCCCAGCAAGATAAGCATCCAAATTTCTCTTGAAGGTGTTCAATGTAGGTTCTTGAACCACCTCCAATGGCAGGCTATTCCAGACCTTGGGGGCTCGGACAGTGAAGAAATTCTTCCTTACGTCCTGCCTGAAACGGTCTTGCACGAGTTTATAACTGTTTGACCTTGTCATCCCTTGAGGTGCTCTGATGAACAATCGTTCCCCCAGATACTGGTGGTCACCCCTGATATACTTGTAGGTGGCCATCAGATCACCCCTGAGCCTGTGCTTTTCCAGGCTAAAGAGTCCCATAGCTCTCAGCCTGTCATCGTAAGGTCTGTTTTCCTGACCTCTGATCATGTGCGTGGCTCTTCTCTGGACTCTCTCAAGCTTCTCCACATCCTTTTTGAATTGTGGAGTACTGGTGTCCTTAATGTCCTTTGTGGCTGTGGTGTGTGGAGAGTTGAAGTGGATGGTTTTCAGGACTTTGGCAGAATTGTTGCCTGTGAGTGCTGGGGGCTGGACTTGATGGCTTTGAGAGGTTCCTTCCATTTCTATGTTCTTTATGTCTTTTTGTTCCTAATGCAGTTCAGGTGCCAGCCATGTAAGCTGCAGTACCATAATGGTTTTCATCTACATATACAGTGTTGCTTTGTTAAAGCTGAAGTGGTTTAATGGTTAGATCCCAGGACTCAGAGTCCAGAGACACAGATTGTATGCATAGTTCTGTTACTTATTTTCTGTATCAGTTGGGGCAGATTATTTTAACACTTTACATCATACTTTCCCCTTTGTCTTGTCTGTTTAAACCAGTGGTTCTCAACCTTTTTAGACTCCCAACACCCCTTGCTAGACTTGTGGCACCCCTTGGGAAATGTCAGCTTTTAGTTTTCACTTGATTTTTGAGTACAGAAAAATAATAGAGCCATTTTTCTGTTGCAAAGAACTCAAAGACCAAAACAAGTTAGAATGCTTTTAACATTATGGATTCCTATTTGAAATCTCTGGCGTTTTATCTTATGAATCATCATGGTTTGAGCCCTTAACACCATTAACATTGCATCGCATTCTGCAGCACCCCTGAAAAGATCTTGAGGCACCTCAGGGTGCCACAGCATCCTGGTTGAGAATCACTGATTTAGACTGTCAGGGCTTTGGGCAGAGGTTGTTTCTTATGATTTATTTTAACACTACCAACCACATTTGGGCCTTGGTCTTGGTTGGGGAATTGGTATGCCACCTTAGTCCAAATGATAAAATAACAACATGGATCTCTAGGTCCAAAAAGTTACAAAAGTTTTCATAGCACAGGCGCTGAATATATTATGAAAGGGATTTTTTTTAATTTTTTTTTTGCTATTACCACTTTAGTCCTCCTGACAGCTTTTCCAGCTGTTACATGTGGGCAGATCTCAAATGTGGGAGGAGCACGTAAGGAACTGCAAGTAGAGGCAAGTTTTCCAACAGTGTTCTGCAGTGGATAAGAAAGAGCTTTTGCCAAGGTACAGCAGTGTGTACTGCCTTAAAGCTAGGGGAAGACATTACACATAAACCAATTTAAGTGATGAGAAACTGGTTTAAACCTGTAACAGAACAGATGTTCAGTGCACATAAACCAGTTTGAAAATGGCTGAAACCAGTTTGAGATAAATGTGGTTGAATGTAGCATCAGACTTAACTGATTTGGGTCAAACTGGGTTATGCAATGTCTATCCCAGACCCTTTGCTGGTTTAAACTAAACCAGACACTCCCAGCATCCCGGCATGCTCTCTGGGTTGGCAGGGCTTTCTGCTCCACAGCAGGGCTGGCCCCTCCCCTCTGCTCCCTGACTGGAGCTCCGGTAGAGACTTGCAGGCACAGCAGGGTCTGCCTAGTTTCCCCCTGCCCCAACCCCCCCACTTGCTGTATAAGCAAAGATCCCTTCCTCTCTCCCACAGCACAGATTATAGCCAGCATGTGGTATGCTAGCTAAGACGGTGTAAGGCAGATAGGACACTGACCACTTAGGGCTTTTTGGAGTAAATCAACAACTCAGATGGTAATGTCCCTGCATTCCTTCCTTTGGAAAAGGCAGACAAGGTTCTGATAGCTTTTATTAGACCAACTAAATAGTTGGAAAACATTTTCTTAGCAAGCTTTTAGGTTTAAAAACCCTTTGTCAGGCTGAGGAAGCATCTGCAAGTTGGTGTTTGTTCTACCTGTATGGAATGACTAGTAAAGAAGTCAGAAGTTGGTATGCATTTTCTTTTGGAAAAAGCTGCTTAAGACGAGCTTGTAACAAGGGAGTCTTTGTTTTCTGATGGGGTGTTAAATGCTGATAACGGAGCTGATAAATGTTCTGTTATCAAGGTGTGGGGGGTGGGGATGACTCCCAAATCAGTATCCTGCCAGGGCTTGGCCACACCCCACTTAGCTCAGCCCTATTCAAGGGAAGGGAGGGCTAGTGCCCCTGCCCCTCGCCCCCCGGGCTTCTAGCCTGAGCCCCTGCAGTCATGTGCCTGGATTTTTGGCATGTCTGTGCAGTTACAAAACTAATTTAGCCTAGCCAGATTAGACTAATCTGTAAAGACTATCAATTCAAGGTCAGGCTTTTTGAATGTCTGTCCCTAACCTAAGGGTTGATGTCAGTTACATTTTCCTCTATTTCTGAGGGACTTCCTGTTGAGAAGTCTCTTGATGTTTTGGTGTACTGGTGTAAGGAATATAGATTCACTTTTCATGAAACCTATGAGAGCCAGGTTGTACATGTCAAAGTTTCCTAACCCATTTTCAAAGAATCTAGGAAGATGCATCCTCTAGCAAGTGTCTGCTTGATCTTCTTGACTGCTAATGTTTGCTTTGTGACCTTTCCATCAGCAAATCTGTGTGTAGAAGTAGGTACAAGTCTGCTCAAGTATGGTTCTACCTCTGCGATGGATACTGGACATCAATTAATAATCCCCAGAAATGTATTATCTTCTTCTGTTTTTATTTTGGTCAGACAAACAGCTTGCTGGGGTCATTGCTACACAAACACCTTGCTAGACAAACACCTTGCTGGGATCATTTGATCCCAGTACTATTTCCTGCCATGGCAGGGGGTCGGACTTGGTGATCTGCTCAGGTCCTTTCCGACCCTACAAACTATGAAACTATGAAGATTTAGGATGGCATTTTGGAAAAAAGAGTGCAGTGCATGAGACAAGAAAGTCATCTTTCAGTCAAATCCTGCTGTTTTTTTCAGAACATAACATTCTAAGCAGATGTGGTGCCCTGGTGGCACAGATGTCTATTTCAGGGATCTCAAGAACATATGGCATATGGGCCAGCTACTTAGAATCACAAGATAGGCTTGGAAAGGATTTCAAGGGTTAACTGATCCAACCCACAAAATTATGGAACAAATTTTCATTCAGGGAGCACCTGGATTGAATCAAGGAGCTTCCTGATCTGCAGTTAGATACTCCACCATTGAGCTATATATCCTCTGTGCCAATGTATTCAGAGTCTCTTGAATATTAGTTTTAATTTTTTTTAAAGTAAGTTTTTAGTCCTCATGGCTTTTGTAATGACCTTCTAAACATGAACCAAGGATAATTGATGGAGTGATGTCTGACTGAGTAGGAGGACAGTCCAAAAGAATGACTCAGAGGAGTGAACACCACTGTCTGCCATTCTGCCGTTAAAGTCCAGAGGTGGCAATTGAATTTCACTGATCTAGTCAAGGGAAGAGAAGAGAAAGAGAGGGCAGAAAAGCGAAGAATAGAAATAGTATTGATTGAAAGGGGAGCATATTTTTTTT
>NW_017729022.1:76055902-76057117 GCF_001723915.1 Gavialis gangeticus
AGGAAGAGAAGAGAAAGAGAGGGCAGAAAAGCGAAGAATAGAAATAGTATTGATTGAAAGGGGAGCATATTTTTTTTCTGCACAATAAACATGAAAAGCAGGTACTAAACAAAAAATAAGTGAATATTTGGTTGCTTCATAAAGCTCCTCAAGCCTCCTCCTGCTATCAGTGGACATTTCACTATGCATTGTTGGGGAGGATATAGCTTCTACCCAGCCCCAAAACAAAGATGCCAGCCACCACCTCTTTCAAATTAGTTTAGCACCGCTTGTCTACTTGGAGCTTGGATGTAGCCAGAGAGTTACTGTCACTAAGTTGCAGGAGGGTTTAGTGATGGTTGCAATGTAGTTGCAGCATGAGCGACTGGTGCCTCCTGAATCTGTGGGGGCACCCACAGAAGCTGCCAACGGCGGTGGTGCTGTTGTGGGGGGCACCAGCTCTGCCAACAGCATCAGTGTTGGCCGTCAGGGAGGCACCAGCCCCATGGGGGGGGGGCACATGCACCCCTGTGCACCCCCTACCAGTTGCCTGTGAGTTTCAGTGTGGTTTCCTGAGTAAATCTCTGAGGTGTCCTGTGAGCTTTGTGGGGATAAGTTCACCTTTCAGTTTTGTTTATATAAAATTTCCCTGGAAGTCCATTTATAAGCATTTGGAGCAGGAAAGGCTGATCATCAGGGATCCTGGTTTTCCCTGGTTAAAAATAGCAAATTATCTGATTTAACAACCCCCACCCCTCAAAACCCATGTTTTTCTGTGATTAAAATGTGATATATATATAAAAATAAAACTGTATTCAACTGATACCCATATATATAAATATATATATAGTGGTGTTAAATTTATATATAAGGGTATCAGTTGAATACAATGTTTTATTGATATATTTACAATTTTAAAACAATTTGGAAGCTTACCAGTGCCTCACTCATTATAATAAAATAAATTAGGGAGCTTCTGGAGGGGCTGGACGTATTCAAGTCAGCCGGTCCGGATGATCTTCATCCTAGAGTTCTAAAGGAACTGGCCGAGGTCATTGCAGGTCCCCTGGCACGGCTTTACGAGCGCTCGTGGTGCACTGGAGAGGTGCTGGAGGACTGGAAGAGGGCCAGTGTGGTTCCAATCTTCAAAAAAGGGAGGAAGGAGGACCCGGGAAACTATAGGCCAGTTAGTCTTATCTCAATCCTAGGCAAGCTGTTTGAGAAAATAATTCTGGC
>NW_017729022.1:76057925-76075187 GCF_001723915.1 Gavialis gangeticus
CCAGTACTCTTTCCTGCCATGGCAGGGGGTCAGACTAGATGATCTTCTCAGGTCCCTTCCGACCCTAGAAACTATGAAACTATGAAATTCTAGCTACCTGTAAATGTTGATGTTTATCATGGAAAATCAGAACTCATCCTGCCCTCTTCGCTCACCAGGATGCAGGTCCAGCTCCAGCTGAATCCTCCCTCCCCCTGCCCCACTTTCTGCTTTGTGGCACTGTGCAGCCCTGATATGTTGGTGCCCTGCCTCTGCCCATGCTGTTGCCCCTCACTTCCAAGCCACAGCCTCTGACCCTGCCAGTGCCCCTCACTGCTGATCCACAGCACCCTGGCCCTGCTCGTGCCCCTCACTCCCAACCTGCAGCCTACCGGCCTTGCCAGTGCCCCTCACTCCAAATCTGCAGCCTCTCCTCATATGGCTTGCCTTCCAAGTCCCTTACAACTTTTGTTGCCTGCCTTTTGGACCCTTTCCAACTTCTCCATGTGCTTTTTAAGATGCAGAGCACAGAACTGCACACAGTATTCTTTCTGAGTGTCCTGCTGGTGCTCCTAACTCCTGACCCACTGTCTCCGTAGCCCAGTGTACAGGATCTGGCATAGGAGGGAGCACTGCTCCATCATCATGAGGCACAGCAGTGGCAGCAGAAGCAGTGAGGAGTTGTGCCTCCGTTGCTTCCGGGTGTACAGGGGGCACCTCAGCTTGGCGGCCATAGTGGTGTGGTGCTCCCTTATGCACTGGGTCCTGCATGCTGGGCCACAGACGTAGCTCCTCTGGAGCTGGCCCAGCCCACCTGCAGCCCCATGCCCTGCTGTGGGTGCCAAAATCTTGGGGTCACATGCCTCATCTGGCCCCCTTACCTGTGTCCCATTACCATGTGACCTGTGTCCCCTCCCCCTGTGCCTAACACATGGCCTGTGCCCCCTTCCCCCCCCCCAATGCATGGCCTATGCTCCTCCCCCCAGCTCCGAAAATCCACATTTTTTGCTGCAAACAGAAAACCCGGATCCCTGCTGATCATAAGCAAACATGGACTTGCTAAGAACAAATTCTGCCAAACAGATCTGATCTCCTTCAACAAAGTAATGTCAACAAAGTTGGGTGGATGAATGAAATACAGTGGACAAACTTTATTGCTATAGCCCACATGACCTCATAAAAAAACGAGAAAGGTGGACTAGACAAAACTACCATAAGGTGGGTAGATAACCAACTCAGTACTTACTAACTAAGGGTACTTATAAGTGAATCCATAGTGGAATAGGAAGACATTTTAAGTGGTGTCCCATAGGTCTGTCCTGGGGTCTGTTTGCTGTTCAACATGTTTGTTAATGATGTGGATGCTGGAATAGAGTTTCATGAGCAGATTTGCAGATGACATCAAACTTGGAAGGACTACAAACACACTGGATGATACAAATAGAATTAAGAAGGATCCTGATAGGTTGAAAAGCTAGAGACAACAGGATGAAGTTCAATGCTGACAAACGCACTTAGGAAAGAACATTCAAAAACACAAATACAGAATGGTTAATAATTGGCTGGATGGCAGTACTGTGGAAAAAAAGTCTTGGGGTCTTGGTGGATTACAGACACAATGTGAGTCTGCAATGTGATGCAGCTGCCAAAATGATTAAGGTGGATTTTTGCTGCATGAGCAAGAGTGTTAGGTGCAAGACATGAGAGGTTAACAATGCCACACTACTCAACTCTGGTTAGGCTTCTTTTAGGGTGCTGCCAGATGTCCAGTGCCCCACTTTATGTAAAGCGCTGTGGGTACGAGTGCCCCACCCCCTGCCCCCCAACAGATGTTTGCCTATTGGGGGTGGAGGTGGAGTTGAGCCTGCCTGCACCAGTCATCCTGCTCAGCAGGCAGGGGTGCTGGCCAAGACCATCCCTCTTCCCAGCTCCAGGGCTGTCAGCAGAGAGGGAGTGAAGGGAGCAGCAGCAGCTGCTGGGCTGCTATGCCTGGCCTAAGCTGGAGTGGGGGCATGGAACAGCGGCCCCCAGCAGCTACCCCAGCTGGGTCCTGAGGGAGCTGGGCCAGGTCCCCAGGCAAGGGGGCTCCATTCCACCTCCCCTCCCACTTTAGCTCAGGCTGGGCATAGCAGCCCGGCAGCTGGTGCTGCCCCTCTCAAGAGGCGCGGCCAGAGCTTGGGGAGGAGAATAGAGCCTGCCTGCACCAGCCCTCTTGCCAAGCAGGCAGGGGTGCTGGCCAGGACCAGCCCTCTCCCAGCCTCCCCTTCCCAGCTCTGGGGCTGTCAGTGGCAAGGGAATGAAGGGAGCAGCAGCAGCTGCTGTGCTTGGCCTGAGCTGGATGGGGTGGGGGGGTGTGGAAAGGAGCAGCTCCCAGCAGCTATCCCAGCTGGGGTACTAGGGGGAACTGGTCCAGGCCCCCAGGCAAGGGGGCTCCGTTCCACCTCTGCTCCCCCTCTAGCTCCGGCCTGGTATAGGAGCCTGACAGCTGCTGCTGCCACTGTCAAGAAGCCTGGCCAGAGTTTGGGGGCAGGATGGATTGGAGACCCCTTGTCTCAGGGGCTGGGCCTGGCCCAGCTCCCACCAGTACCCCAGCTGAGGTAGGTGCTGGGAGCAGCAAGGTGAGGGGCTCTGTTCCACACTCCCCCCCACTTCCAGCTCAGGCCTGGCATAGCAGCCTTGCACCAGCTGCTGCTGCCTTCGCTCCCTCTCCACTGACAATCCTGCCCCTTTTTGAAAAATTAACCCTTGAGGGAACACAAGTTCCCTAAGGCATTCAAAAGCAGAACGCTGTAATCTGTTACCTGATTTGACAAGGGTTAATTTTTCGTGCGATCAGCCATTTTAAAACCGTTCTGCAGCCGTGGCTGTAGAGCGCTTTCAGGGACCAGATTGTGCAAAATATGTCATTTCTGTTTGTGCCCTTAGAGTACTGCATGCAGTTCTGTGCTCTGCATCTTACAAAGCACATGGAGAAGTTAGAAAGGGTCCAAAGGCAGGCAACAAAAATTACAAGGGGCTTGGAAGGCAAGCCATATGAGGAGAGAGGTTGGGATAAATCAGCAGGTTCAGCTTGCAGAAAAGGTGATTAAGGGGGGATATGATATCTGAAGGGCTGCCCTAAAGAAGAGGGAGAGCACTTTTTGTCCTTTGCTGCAAAAGAGCAGGATGTATATCAGCAGCTTGAAATTGCAGCAAAGTAGGTTTAAAACGGATAGTGGGAAAACGTCACTGTTAGAACAGTAGGCTGTGAAGCAGACTGCTGAGGAGAGTTGTGGAGTCTCCTTCACTGGAGGTTTTCAGGGACAGCTTTGATAAGCATTGGGCAGGGAGGATTTAGGAGTAGCACTGCCTGGAGTGGTCTGTGAAGAGCAACAGTTGGAAGCCCAGGAGACACCTACACATACATAGGAAATTGGAGAGGATCATGCTCAGCAGCAGGCGAAAGAAGCAGAGCTGCACAGCTGGCTGGTTACAGAAGACAGTTAAAGAGCTGGAACAAGTATATGAAGGGGGTGATGATAGAAAAGGGTGTTCTGGCTCTTAAGTTAGAGGATGTGAAGCTTTCTCCCCCCAAGTTGAAGAGCAGAGTGGAGGGTCTTTGGTTTTTCCAATGCTTATAGGCTTTGCCAGTTGTCACAACAGGGCAGGAAAGGAATTTTTTCTCTTCCTGTTGCTATGGGTGGCAGGAGTTTTGGGGGTTTTTTTCCACCTTGCTCAGAAAGAAGCATTCAGTGTTGGCTGCAGACAAAGCAAGGGATTGTGATGGGGGTGGGCCAGCGCTTCTGCTGGCATTCAATTAAACCTGGGAGTTCTTGGCTAAAGGGTCGTGCTTCTCTGCTCAAGGTCATATTGATTGCCACATTTGGGATCAGGAAGGAATTGTACTGCACAGTCAGTTTGGCTTGTGAACTATAGGGTTTTTTGCCTTCCTCTTTTAGTAGTAGTAGAGGGCATGGTCCTCTCAATTGTATTTTAATAAACTACTTCCTGTCTTTGCAGTGGCAGGACAGTAACAGTGCACTCGGCCCCCCGTTTTCCCTGTGGCAAGTTAGGGTGTTGATGTTTTTAGGCATTGTGCCTGGTAGTTGTGGATGAGGGTGGCTGATGTAATTTTAGGAATAGATTAGACATATATTTCTCCCTATGGATGGCTTAGGGAGGCATGAACTCTGCCTTAAACAGGGGTTTGGACTAGATGACCTCTTGAAGTCCCTTCCAGCCCTACTTTCCTGTGAATTGGTCATTCTGGGCACATCTATATGCACACTAATTAGCTCTAATGCACTAATATGCATATGCACTAATTAGTAAAGTGTCACAGTCTACATGTGCACCTGTATTAGGGCTCAGTAAACTAATTAACTCCACCATAGGGAAGTACTGCCTGACACAAGTACTGTCCTACAGCAGAGTACTTATGTGTGTTCAAACACACGTGTAGCCTGTAGCTGGGCATGAGGGTGCTGCAGTGTGGGGTCTTCCTGCTGGCTAGTCCTCGTGCCTTATCCAGCCATTCTGCCATCCCATGCTGCCACCCGGAGCATGGGGCTGCCCCCCCCATCAGACCACCCCAGCTTGAATGGCTGTGGTCCTAGGCACATGTGAAGATGTTGTGCCCAGGAGCAGCTGACTCCAGTGCAAACTAAGCCAGTTTATTGAAGCGCATTAATGTCATATGTAGATGCCCCCTCTTTGTGGAGGAATCTTTCTGCAGAATACTGTACCCCCTCTTTGGTACCTCTAAAATTTTTTTTCTCCACCTACTGAAGCAGGAGCCAGGGTGCTTGGGAAAGCACTGCATATAAATATCTTGTTTAGTTAGTCTAATAAAGGTATTACTAACAGCCCTGCTTTGAGGATTTATGAAGGGATTTCAGTAAGACACTGTTAGCAATGGAATTATAGTCATTCTCTAGTAAGACCTTGTCAATGCGAGAGAAAATAATGTTGATCCAATCAGAGATATTTTACCGGATCAATGTAATATTCTTCTGCATAATGACAACTGAGAAATTATCGCCCTGAACTGGGAGTGACAAAGGATCATTTGACAGATCACAGCCTCCTATAGTCTCATTGTTTTAACTGTTAAACATTTTTTTAAAGTGTGCATATATACACATGCATTTGAAATATACCATATCTCCTTCAGGCAGGAGGCAAATACTTTCAGTTTGTTGTTTTTAAACACTATTGTGAATGGCATGTGTTTTTCATAACTGAACAGTAGGATCATACTGAAGCATCTTTTATGCCCTTGAGATAACTCCTACTAAAATCTAGGAGGTATGCGTACATGAAATGGGAGAAGAGGTCCTGAGGGGGTAGGAGAGAGAAGAGAAATCAATATACAGCTCAAGATATAGAGTCTGAACATCATAGGGGGTATCAGAGAAGTATGAGTAATTGAGCTTTTGGATAATCCAAAAATTTCTCCAAGGAAATAAGAGTGTTTTAGTTCACCAGTGACTAAGGAGAGTCAAGTGTTCCATAATATGGAGAATAACATATAGTAAAACAACATTTCCCCCTTGGTTACGTGGCTATCTTTATAATTTAAATGTCTAATTCTATCCCCCTGGACTTGCGTGGGAATTTTGCCATCCACATTGGAGAATTAGGCTATGTCCTGCTTGCTGTATATATCCAAATAGTCCCAGTGGCTTCAGTGAGACTTTCTCAACTGAGCAAGATGGGCAGGATGTGGCCCTTTGTGTGCGTATGTTTGATGAATGCCAGGTAGTTCACAGATGCTAAGGTTGGAAGGGACCTCAACAGATCATCAAGTTTGACCCCCTGCCTAGGCAGGAAAGAGTGCTGGAGTCAGATGACTCCAGCCAGATGCCCATCCAGCCTTCTCTTAAATACCCCCAAAGTAGGGGAGAGAACCACCTCCCTTGGAAGCCCATTTAAAATTTTGGCCACCTTTACTGTGAAGAAATTTTTCTTGATATCTAGCCTAAGTCTGCTGTCTGTCAGTTTGTGACCATTGTTCCTTGTTACCCCAAGGGGCACCCTGGTGAACAGAGCATCTTTGATCCCTTGCTGCGTTCCCCTAATGAATTTGAAGGTGGCCACAAGATCACCTCTCAGCCTCCTTTTGCGGAGGCTAAGGAGGTCCAGGTCCCTCGGTCTCTCCTCATAGGGCTTGTCCTGTAAACCCCTAGCCATGTGAGTGGCCCTCCTCTGGACCCTCTCGAGTCTATCAACATCCTTCTTGAAGTGCAGCACCCAAAACTGGACGCAGTATTCCAACTGTAGTCTGATCAATGCCGCATAGATGGGAAGTATCACCTCCTTGGGTCTATCTGTCATGCATCTGCTGATACGTGATAAAGTGCGGTTAGCTTTGCTGATGATTTCGTCACACTGATGATTCATGTTCATCTTGGAGTCCACTATGACTCCAAGATCCCTTTCCACTTGTGTGCTGCTGAGAGGGTCACTTCAAACATATATGATTGGCAGGTTCCCTGGGATTTGCACTGTACCTCAAATATCTCAGCAAATGACAAAATGGGAAAACTAGCTGAGAAACAGCATAACAGCTTGGATTTTTGATCATATACCTGTCCATTCAAACTCCAGCCTTGTGGTTTGACATTAACTTTCCCAGCCCTGCAGGTGAAGTATTGTGAAAAAAATAAAATCTATTACAAGTGACACTTAAACTAGGTGAAGCATTGGGAAAAATACTGCAGGGAGCACTCTTGCCTGGGTTGGGGATGGTTTGATAACCCAAGATATCCTTTTGGTGTTCAGTGCCCTGGAATAAGTTGTGATTAGCCTTATGCATGTGCAGAGGGATAAAGAGGAGAGGACACAGTAACCTTCCCAATGCTTGGAACTAATATCTTCACAGAAAAGGTTCTGTCATGTAAGTGCTTACAATGGCTCTATTCTGCACAAAGGGGTGAGGAAGGACAAGAAGGTATGATAGAGGCCACCTCAAGTCCTAATACTAGTCAGCAGAGCTGGCCTGGTCTGAGAGAAGTGTACACGTAGCAAATCTGCCATGACCTCCGCTGGTCTTGGAGATGAAACATTGTGTTCATGAAGGGCTGTCTTTTCACAGCCAGTCACCCTCCCTACCATTCCTTGGATTAGTCAGTGATTGTTATCTGTATACATATTCCTGATTATTTTGTTGATTACTTTAGCAGTGTATATTCAAGCTGGAGGGAGGGAGATAGTGGGTACAGCTCTGTGGATGGCATCTTCATTCATGGACAAGGCAGGAATGATGGGATTGCCAGGAATATTAAGTGCAAGTAATCGAGGTGCCTTTTTCTTAAATCCAAAATAATCAGTAATCAGATTACGTTTTAAAAATGCAATGCTGAGAAGTAATTTGTTACAGTAATCATTCATTGGTACTGATAGCCCTTCTGATGGATTATATGCCCTTTTAATTCATACCGGTCTATCAGTTATTCTGTGGGTGAGCCTTGTTAGAAAATCCTTATGAAAAGAACATTAAGGCTAAGTACAGACAGTCAAAAAGCCTGAGGCTGAATCGATTCAATCTTCACAGGTTAGTCTAAACTACATAGATTGAACTTGATAACCAAGGGAACAGAAATTCATTTTGATTCTGGAAATGCAGCCACATACCTGTAGTGGCTCAGGCTAGAAGCCAGGGAGTGCTAGAGCCCACCTGCTGCTTGGCTGGAGCAGACAGGTTGGGTCACCCTGAGGTGAGGTGAGGTGGGGTGGGTGGTGGGCTTGTAGGGGAGGTGCAAAGGAAGCATCCTGGGATGGTGGGGGACTGTGAGTTAACTTGATGTGGAGGGGATCTGGGACAGAAATTCAATAAACTGATTTAACCTAAATCAGTTAAGTCTGATACTACATCCATCCAGGTTTATCTTAAACTGGTTTCGGCCAGTTTTGAAAGTAGTTTATGTGCACTAAACTTCTGTCGTGTTACAGATCTGAACCAGTTTCCGATCACGTATACTGGTTTATGTGTAACCAAGGGGTCTGACTTAAACGCAGAAATGCAATGAAAATCAGAATAAAACCAGGCTGAGAAGATGCTCTTCATTGCATAAATTCAGAATGAAGTCTTATCCTGGGTTTTCACTCTTGACACTGTTTCCTGGCTCTATAAATATTAATCAGATCCTTGATATGGCTAACATGTTTATGTATCTATCGCATTATAATAACCTGCAAATGATAGTTTAACCTGCATTTTAAAATATAGGTGATAGCTATTTTCCTTGATAAATACTCATGAGTGCCACTGGACATTCTGAGGACCATATTCACTGGAGCCAGCCCAGAGCAAATACTGATGTTTTTATGCAACTTTTACTCTTTTCTTCCTCAGGCAAAACTCTTACTGAAGTCCAAGGGAGAAAACCTGCCCCCAGTGAAGACAATGGCAAATCTCACTTTGATTCACTGAAGCCAGGTTTTTATTGCACTCTTGTTTTTTTCCTGTGCAAGCATTTAGTGAAAATAGTGAGGCCTTTGGGTTTCCCTTACTGGGGCTTGTAAATTATTCCTTTCTGTGCAAGACTACCCCTGTGAGCCCCAAGGAGAATCTGCCCTGAGCTAGAGCAGGTGGTATGCCTAGAGGAAATCATCTATATAAGAGGCACAAGTGACATGCAACATTTCCATTTTAAATTAACTTGTTGGTATAAAGAAGGCATCTCAACAGTTCACTCTTGCCAGCTTCTGTTTTCCTATTTGGCTGGAGTAAGCACCTTTTGAGTCAAATCATCTCTAATTTACTTTCCTTCATTTTCTTCATGGAAAAAAGCAAATGCACCTGGCCTGATGCATTTTCCAGTAGCTTGATACTGATACAGCTTTTGTTCACATACCACCCACAAACAAATAGTCAAGCCAAGAAGACAAATCAGATCCTAGAGCAATACTTCCAGTGTTACCTCAGTTTCCGGCAGAACAACTGGGCTCCCGTGCTAGCACTCGAACAGTTTGCCTACAACAATTCCACGCATGCCTGGACTAGACAGATCCCATTCTTTGCCAGTTATGGGTTTCACCCCCTGCTACACCATGTCCTGCCCACCACCTCCAATAACCCTGAAGCTACAGACTGGGTATAACTTGTGCAGGAGGTCCAAAAAAACTATCCCCACCCCGCCCCCTCCCAGAAGAGGTGAAAGAAGCTTACAAATTATATGTGGTCCAACATTGTCAACAGGGGCCTGCTTACTCAGTAGGACAAAAGTTATGCTTGTCAACAGAACAGCTCCTCACTGAGTGGCTCTTGCATAAATTGGATCACAGGTTTCATAGATTTCACAGACATTAGGGCTGGAAGGGACCTCGCAAGATCATTGGGTCCAGCCCCCTGCCCAAGGGGCAGGAAGTCAGCTGGGGTCAGATCACCCCAGCAAGATAGGCATCTAAGTGTTTCTTAAAGGTATCCAGAGTAGGTGCTTGCACTACTTCTGTGGGGAGTCTATTCCAGACTCTGGAGACTCAGATAGTAAAGAAGTTTTTCCTTATGTCCCATCTAAAATGGTCATCCAGCAGTTTGTGACCATTAGACCTTGTCTTTCCTTGGGGTGCCCTGGTGAACAGATGTTCTTCTGGGTCCTGATGCACACCCCTTATATACTTAAAGGCTGCCACTAAGTCACCCCTGAGCCTTTGCTTCTCCAGGCTGAAGTGTCTCATGCCTCTCAGCCTCTCCTCATAAGGCCTGTTCTCTTGACCTCTAATTGTGTGTGGCTCTCCTCTGGACTTTCTCAAGCTTCTCCACATCCTTTCTAAAGGATGGAGCCCATAACTGGATGCAGTACTCCAGCTGTGGCCACACCAAGGCCAAGGAAAGCACAAGGATGACTTCTTGGGTCTTTCTTGAGATGCATCAGCAGAAGCAAGCCAGAGTTTTATTTGTTTTGCTGGCTGCGGCATTGCATTGGTGGCTCATGTTCAGTGGTCGGTCATGACTCCCAAGTCTCTTTCGGTTATGGTGCTAGTGGGTGTAGCACTGATGAGCCTGTAAGTATGATGTGGGTTTTTTCTCCAGAGGTGCAGCACCTTGCATGAATGATGGCGGCTGGGGGGGCATGGTGGTACTGGCAGCAGCAGGAGCGCAGTGGCCGGAGCGCGGCAGCGGTAAGCAAGGAGCTCCGCTGATGCCGCCAGTGCTGTTGGCGGAAGGGGAGGGAGGGGTGGCAGGGTTGGTGGCCAGCGGCGATAGCTAACCGCTCACAGACGCTGCTGGCAGTGTCGTCGGGGGGGGGGGAGAGTGTCAGCAGCACCTTTTCATAGGGGGTGCACCGCCACGCTCAGGGGTTGCATGTGCATTCACATGTATGCCCTACGCATTGCCAATGGCATCTTGCATTTCTGTGTTTTGAATGTCATCACGTTTTGATCCGCCCACCTTGTGAGTCTGTCCAGGTCAGCCTGAATTGCCAGCCTATCCTCTAGCATGACAGCACTTTCCCATAATTTGGTGTTATCTGTAAACTCAGCCTCTTCCATATCACCCAACAAATCAATGTGGTCACCTGTTGAAATTCAACTCCCACCAACTCTGAAAATCCATCTAGTATTTCACCTGTCCCTGATCAAGCCCTACACAGAAAACTCACTTCCCCACTGGTCTTAACCTCCTCCATCACCCATAAAGGTTCAGAGTGAAAAAGAATGCTTTGTCCACCAAATGCTAGACTCAAGGTGGAGGCAAGAAAAGTAGGAGGGGTATGGGTCGAAGGAGCCCACAGGTAATGTCCAGGCCCCCAATCTAATAAAAAAAATTCCACGAGGATCACCCAGGAAAGCCTGGACCAGAGCTTCCTAGAACAGGTTGTTGGGGGCAGGGGTAATGTTAGGCTGTAACCTTGAACTTGGGGCTTCAGCCTGCCTGGCAAAGCCACTCATCAGAAGAGCATTGGGGTGGACACAAGTAGCCAGAAACTTTCATCTGGGCCTAGCCACGTGCCCAGTTCCTGCCACTGGAAAAGCCAGCCAGGGTTAGCTGATCCCTGACCCCTTCCAATCATGGTTAGTAACTTATCGATAGTCTTTCAGTTAAAAGATGCACGTTAAGCTGATTCAGCAAAGTCAGACATTTTTGAACTAGGCAGTTGGAAGGAAAGATCGGGGGAAACACCTCAGTCAGGATCTGGTTTTTGCTTTCACAGGGAGTAAGAGAGATTCATGAGGGTATGGAACAGCAATGACTTTTTTGTTTCATCCTTCCCAAGGGTTATTTTGACGTGCGTGTTCTTTTATATTCTATTTATATGAATTTTTTAGTTATATAGCCATTCACAGTGTTACTTTATAACTATTATTTTATAGGGTTGAAAGGTGTTAGAAATTATTATAATAAGTTACTGTCCAAGCTTGGGTTTACCCAATAAGCAAATTACACCACATTACTTTGGGGTCTGAGATTAACATGTTTCCAGCTAAGTTTAATTCACTATGTTAATTATATCTTGTGATCACATTTGTTAGTTTTTTACTGTTTCTAAGCAAAATTTATAAATTAGCTATGTTTGCGATTATAGTTTTCAGTTCTGCTTTTTAAAGTTCATGCTGTCTGCAGATTAATACAAAAGCTATACATTTTTTTTCAGACAGACAGGAAACTGCTTCATCAGCCACTTTGCAGATAACTCAGAAGGCAAATCTTTATGGTTAAAGCAGCCCATTTGACCTTTGTAGTTCTGGCCATCACAGATATCTAACCTAAACTTCCCTTGCTGCAATTTGAGACCAATGCTCCTTGTTCTGTCATCTGCCACCACTGAGAATAGTCCAGCTCCATCCTCTTTTGAACCCCACTTCAGGTAGTTGAAGGCTGCTATTGAATCTCCTCTCAGTCTTCTCTTCTCCAGGCTAAATAAGCCCAGTTACCTCAGCCTCTCCTCTGAAGTCATGTGTACCAGCCCCCTAATCATTTTGTTGCCTTCTGCTGGCCTCTTTCCACTCTCTCCAATTTGTCCACATCCTTTCTGTAGTGGAGCACCAAAAACTGGGCACAGTACTCCAGATGTGGCCTCACCAGTGCCAAATAGAGGGGAATAATTGCTTCCCTCAATCTGCTGGCAGCCCAGTATGCCATTAGCCTTCTTCATAACAAGGGCACACTGTTGGCTTATTTTCAGCTTATTGTCCCCTGTAACCCCCAGGTCTCTAATGTATTTGTAACGTATTTGTATACGTTACCAAAACCAGCCCCAGGACTGATCTTTGAGGCACCCCACTTGATACTGGCTGTCAACTAGACATTGAGCCATTGATTACTACCCTTTGAGCCCAACGATTCAACCAGTTTTCTGTCCACCTTACAGTCCATGCATCCAACCCATACTTTCTTAGCTTGCTTGCAAAAACTGTTGTGGGAGACGGTATCAAAAGCCTTGCTAAAGTCAAGGTATATCAGGTCCACAGGTTTCCCTGCATCCACAGAGCTGGCCATCTCACCATAGAAGGCAATCAGGTTGGTTTCTGGTTTCCCATTTTCCATATGCTCCAGCTTGGCACGTTCTCCTCAGATCCTGGTTGCCTTTGACACTGAGATAACCCCCAGATGGGGCCACCTATGACCTGGCATGACAACTTTGGTCCAGTGTTGCCCAGGACCTACCCCTGGTTCAGTATATAGATGAACCGTATAGATAAACTACGTATGCTGATGTTCTCTTCAAATAAACACCACCTGCAGATAACTAAGGACCTCTGTGATGCATGTATAGTACCAAGCATGTCTGCATGATCTTTTTGTTCCTTTATCCTCTGTCAGTGTCTCCTTCCCTAACGTATTTATAATCGCTACCAGTCAAGTTACATCTTAACATGAAGCCGGATCCTGTGAACACTACTAAGTCTGGGGCTTTGACAACAAACCTGTTCACTCCAAAGTGTTACATCTGTTAATAAGCAGTTAAGGTCAGGCCTTTAGACTGTAAACACTTTGGGGGTCTGATTTTCCACATCGTTACACAATCTGGTTAAACATAAGACTGTGCCTGTTGCTATCCACCTGTGTATATGCTGTGTACATCATGGGAATAGCTGGTGCACACATGTAAATCATACATGCGCATACAGATTTCATGAAATAAATATGCTGTGTATACTTAGCTGCTTAACTGGAGCATTGCTAATAAGAAAATATGCACTCAGTAACTGTAACACTTGCTTTGTAATACCTAATATTACTGTTTGTTTTAAATTGTTTGGTAATGCACTACTTTGAGGTGCTCGCTTAGTATTTTAAGTAGCTAAAATTGGATGACCTGGGATGACGCGTGTGTGTATAGTCCTTTCCATTATGTGGACTTATTCAGCAAAATGGCTGATGCAAGAGCAAGGCATGTAAATCAGTGAGTGCTGCAAGAGGAACACTTAATTGAAGATTTATCGACTGCCTGCAGAACCTGACCTCAGACCAGCAGAATGAACTACACAGGCCTGGATGGGAGAGAGCCAGTAGTTTTCACTGATGATTAAACCCAGGTGTATGAAAAGGCTTTATTTACCAGATTTGTTTGCTTTACATGCAGAAACCAAACACTGCATAGCTCGAAGTGTCTTAAATCAGGAGTGACCAACCTGCAGCCCGCGTGCCGCAAAAGGCACAGGCAGTCTCTGTATATGGCACACAGCAGATCGGGGAGGAGATAGGCAGCACAGTGGCAGATGGGGCAGGAAGCAGAAAGCAGAGCAGCAGGTCAAGCAGGGAGCACAAAGCATAGCAGCAGATTGGATAGGGAACATAGGCCAGGAAGCAAAAGGTAGAACAGCAGACTGCACAAGGAAAGGGGATCAGAGTGGTACTCTAGGACAGTGGTTTCCAAAGTGCGGTGCGCAAGACTATCCATTGGGGTGTGGGAAGAAAATATTAGACCTATTTCTATTCATATAAATATACATATATTGGGGATACATGCTCAAAATTTTTTTACTGATAGGGGTGCGCAAATATAAATATACATATATTGGGGTGCATGCTCAAAATTTTTTTACTGACAGGGATGCATGATCAAAAAAGTTTGGAGACCACTGCACTAGGAGAGTGTGGGGCTAATTTGTAGCACAGATGCTGGAAAGATTGGTCCCCACTGACTTAAAACCATTCTGATTAACAAATGTAAAGCATTCATTTCAGTACAGATGAATAGCACTGCAGACATTTGATTTTGATAAGTCTATGATTTAAGTTATGAAGGTTGCCAATTGTATGGGTCAGTCAGATGATAGTAGTATGATGGTATTGAGAGAATATATGGCAGAGCAACAGCATATTTAAAGATCAGTGCTCTGTATTCTTATACTCAATGGTATAATATTGATACAGTAAAAATTGGTAGGTTTCTACCTATTTGTGATAGGTGTTGCATTGCACTGTTTGTAACTATATTCATTTGTCTATCAAAAAGTGGTGCATGATGAAATATGTGAGTGAACCAAGGCAGAGGAGGAGCTAACTAGATAACATTTCTGGGACAGAACTGAATCCCAAGGGATGTCATGATGCCTCCTGGTGGCTTCATGATTCTGGCCCTGTTCCAGCTCTCTGGGTACCCTCCTTTTTTACTCTCTCGCCTACCACATCTTGCTGGGATTATTTTATTGGAAGAAAGGGAGGCTGCCCCAGAGTAAGCTGTTGTCTATCAGTATCAGTCATTGGTTTCCTCCCAAACCCTGCTGATCCCTATCCTACCCTCGGGTGTTAGGTGGGGCCCTCCTGGCCCATCCATGCTCCAGCACCCTAACTGTCTTAAGGGCTAATTTTGTGGCCCTTCTAGCCATAACTATGCCTTGCAGATGTTATCGTTTTATCACGTAACAGTGAGCCTGTCCCCAAAACAGTATCAGGCCTCCTTAGGCCTTTATGCCCTTTTTGGGGGGCCTCAGCCTTCCTGCCCCCTCGCCCTTCCCTCTAGGTGGCCCCTTAGCCTAGGCCCACTGCAACTGGATCTAGCTGCTGGGACCCTGGCCCTGGATTTGCCCCTTCTTGGGTTAGACTTTGGTCTCTCTCTAATGCTGTAACCCTGCTTTGTCTTAAACCTGCTCTGTGTCCTGAGCCCCAACCCCTGGCAGGGCTCAAAACACCGGCCTGTCCCTAGCACCCCCCTGTGCATTAACTGCAGTGCACCACTTAAGTGCCCCTACTGTGGCCTCCTTGCGTGCCCATACAACTACACCTAGACCACTGGTGTAAACTATAACACAAGATACAAGCACTCTGGCTGAAACAAAACTGTAAGCCCACTGGCGGTATATCAGACCCTCTGCATCCTAGGTCTGGACTCCCTGCAAGCTCTCAGCTCCTTGCTTGCAGTTCCCTGGGCAGCTTGGGTATCAATCAGTTGTTCCCCTGCAGCCATCTTGCTGCTTGCATGGCCTGACTGACTGTCTGATCCCAGGTGCTGACTGTATGTGCCTCCTAAGCCCTGCCCCTTCCTGTGAGATGGCTCCCCATCTCTCACAGGGGTTTCCATTCCCTTGATGACCAATCTACTTTCCCCAGCATGGCTTAGCTCAGCTGCCAGCAGCTCTGTGCTGCTGAGCTGATAAGATGCCTGCCCTGTTGCAGTTTCCTGCTCTGCAGCTGTCTCCTGGGAGAGTTACTTACCCAGGGGAAGCTGCTACCTGTGTGGCTACAGGTCAGCCTGTTTGTTGGCAGCTGGCTTACTAGCAGTGAGCCTGATTTCTCGCTGCTAGCCCTCCCAGAGCCGGCTCAGCCTGCTGCAGTCTGTTGTTAAAGTAACAGGAGCCAGGGCTCCCTGTTACAACTTCACACATTTCGCAAAGCTGAAAACAATTATAAGCCAAATCAATCAGGAGGAAGAATTTTATACAAACAAGCAAAGAAAATGACTGCTGACAGATGTGAACAAAACAAAATAAAACAGCACTTCTTTCTGAAGAGAAAGCACCTTAGTTCAAGCTTCCCAGCCTCTGTATAGACTGTGTGCTTCAGCAGGGCTTTTTGGCGCTTTTATCTAAAGCTGCTTCAATCACCAAAGCACCAAAAAGCCCTCTGAAGTGCGTGATCTATACAGACGGTAGACCAACTGGGTAAAACTAACATGATTCCTCTCCTGGGCATGTGCTACGCTTGGTGCAGGGGCATGCCAAGCTTAAAGTAAAAACACTGGTTGTTTTTTTTTTTCTCACATCTGTAAGCAGCCAAGTCTCTGAACTATTGAAGAACATTTTATATGACAGCCCAGAAGCCAACGGTTACAATTGAGAAAGAAGCCCGCAATAGCTAAAAACTTAATCTGGCTAAGAAGGGAAGTGAAAATAGGAATTGTTAGGTTATATTGTCTGTGTATTTAGAGCTGGTTTGATTCCTACCTGAATACTGCGTCCTGTTTTGGTGGACATGGTTGCTGAGAAGTTGAACGAGAGTTCAGAGAGGAGCCATGAGAATGACTAAAGGATTAGAAAATGTGACTTGAATGAATGAATCAAGAAACTCAGACTTTTTATTGTAACAAAGGTAAAGTTGAGGGGTTATTTGTTGATAGCCTCTTAGTATCTACATGGGGAACAGGATATTCATAAAAGAAGGTTCTTCCATCTTACACATTTCTAACAAAAAACAATGCCTGGAGGTTCAAGGTAGAGAAATTTAACTGAGAAATAAGGTGCAAATATTATCAGTGAGCATAATTAACCATCAGAGCAACTTACTCAGGGTTGCTTGTTGCAGATTTTCAAACAGATAATTTTTAAATCAAGACAGGATGTTCCAAATGGGAAGTATTTCAGGGAGGTCCTGTAGCATGTATGACTGTGAATATGAAGGAGCAGCCTTAGCCTCAGACAAAATTAGTGAGCAACTGCTCTATGTTCAGATCATGTATATTGCCAGTCCATGGTTTTGCTGTAATATTGTGTGCGCGTGTATACACCCGCCCCATACATAAATTCATGCAGATGAACCGACTTTGACCACATTTTAGGTATTTGGGTTGACTGAATGGCATAGCAGTATAATAATTTAGGTCACCTAGAAACAGTGGACCAGCTTTTGTTGTCACACATAAATCGAAAATGTCTCCATTGTAGGCTCTAAGAGCAGAGTGTGGTTTAGGAAGTGTGAATTATATTGCTGTGGTGTCAGGTGCAGAGAAAGCAGGAGTGGTGGGAGATTATAGCAGAAGAACAAGAGTAATATTGGAAGGCAAGGGTGCCCTGAGGGGGAAAAAATAGGAGGAATGGGATTGCTGTATTTTCTCTCTCTATTCACCAGTTGAATAAATATCTATATCTATAGATATCTGGCTTCCATAACCACAGCCCGCTCTTTGGCAAGAGAGG
>NW_017729022.1:76076972-76085794 GCF_001723915.1 Gavialis gangeticus
GCACCTACATTGAACACCTTCAAGAGCAAATTGGATGCTTATCTTGCTGGGATCCTATGACCCCAGCTGACTTCCTGCCCTTTGGGTGGGGGGCTGGGCTCGATGATCTTCCGAGGTCCCTTCCAGCCCTAATATCTATGAAATCTATTAAATATATCTATATCTATATTGTATTGTCAGTATTGCTGTATTGTCAGAGATGCAGAGAAAACAAGTGGTAGGAGAGGACAGAAGAAGAAAAAGAGTGATATAGAGTAATGAAAGGGTGACCTGGTGGGGAAAAAGGAGGAATAGATAGATAGATAGATAGATAGATAGATAGATAGATAGACTGAATACAGCAATCCCATTCCTCCTTTTTCCCACCAGGTCACCCTTGCATTACTCTATGTCACTCTTTTTCTTCTTCTGTCCTCTCCTACCACTTGTTTTCTCTGCACCTCTGACAATACAGCAATACTGACAATATAGTGTACACTCATGTTCTCTCCCTCTCTCTCTCTATATATATTCAATAGTATATATAATATATTGGATACGGTAGTTCTTTGACTGGCTCCGACTTCAAAGTTTTTCATCTTTATATGAATATATATTATAATTATACTAATATTAAGTATGATCCTGGTTTTCCATTAAAAAGAGGAAGGGAAAGTATTAGAAAAGGAAGAAAACAGCAAGAGAGTGAGACTGAAAAAAAGGAATGAGCAGATAAAGAATATGGAAAGAGAAAAGAACAAGATGCATGCTTGTTAAGGTTAGTAAACTGTCTTTGCTGTTATTGATGTATTTTTTCCTATATTTCAAGGTATTTCCATGGAAATGATCTTGTTGCAGGGTACAAGTGAAGAGCATCATGCTGTTACTGTTGTTACTGAGGGATTTGATGCTGATCTGCAGCTAAGCACCTCTTCTGCCCTCTGCCATTAAATGATTAGGAATTAAATGTTGAGTACCTCTAATAACCAGGGGCTAATGGCTGCTCTGCCTGTTTGGAATGGAAATCTAATTTTTTCCTTTTGTAGGTCATAAAATTTCACCCTCTCTTCCCAGTGAGGGAAAATTCACCCTCTTTTCCCCCCACCCCTTCCCGTTCCAGTCAAATTCCACAGGCCGTACTTGGCTCAGGGGATATGTCACTTAATATAGAACTGCACTATACCTTATGCGCATAAGAGCTTTTTTCTTTTTCTTTTTTAAATAGAGACATAATATAGTTGTTGAATTTCTAAATAGATATTGTACCCTGTGCTACGCCAGAATACTGAAAAAATAGAAACCAATGCAGTATTTCAGTTGAAATATACCTTCCTTTGCACCTTTACCTAGCTCTCTTAGCTAGCCTGCAGGCTTTACTGGGTCAGATTTCAAAGGCGCAGCACTCCTGAACACAGCCTGGCATTCCAAAGTACTCATTTGACATCATCATCCAGGACCTCCCATTGTGACTCTGCTGACCACATTTACAGAACCAGGATGGGCACTGAGGATCTGAACATGTGGCCTTATAACATTCCCAACAAAGCACATTCTGAAGTGTCAGGATAAGGGTTGGTGTAGTATGAAGAGAATGGGGTCATGGTTCTGCTTTGCAAGTTATGAAAGACGGAAAGGGAGCCTTTATTTCATGTGCTGAAACTTCCTTGCTTTAGTACTCCTTTTTCTCCAGGAGAATGTGACTCTCAGGTGGATGATCACTCAGTCACCTTACGACCTTATTTCTGCCTCACTGTTCTGATATTGTGGGTCACGCTGTTTAATTTTCACACTTCAGCTTGAGGGGAACAAGGCATAAAAACAGTTAAAGAAAATGAAGGCAATGCAGACAGGAAAAGGACACTAAGATGACTGCAGTCATTTTTGCTCGCTGCCTGGTTTAAGGGAGACAAGATACTCCATTAAAGTGAAATTCACCCTGGCGCAATACTTAATCCCACTTAAGCCCTCGAGATAGGTTCTGAGAGTTAAGGGGTGCATAGGGGGAGGTTACCCCACACTCAGTCAAAATGCTGGCAAATCAGTAGAAATTCACATTTCTGACAGGGTAGGGTAAGCTTACTGGCATGTCATTGCTAGCGCATTTAATTTTCTCTGCTAGCTACCCAGATACAAGTTATTAGTGCCCAGGATGGGTGTTTTAAGGGAGTAGTCATAGTATATGGAGCCTTTATTCACAGGCTGGAACCTTACCCACATTACCATAAGATGCTTATAAGAAATGAATTAGTCCCTTGTCCAAATATTGGTAGACAGGTTTCTCTGTTACTAAACCACCTACACTAATGTCATTCTTTTTGGAAGGCTTTGGCAGAGCCAGGGTCTCAGCAGCTGGATTAAGCCTTAGCAAAAGTGCCAAGTTAAACAAGGAAAAACCTGCCTTAAATGTCATGCTTGTTTACAGGGCTTCCTTTTCTTAAGAATAATATAATAGTAGCCACAGGAAGTTACTGAAGCACAGCGTCAATTAGAGCAGTCGCGGGGGCTGCTCTGTCTTATGCCAAGGACTGTTCCAATCATTATGCAGCCTCCTCACTGAAATCACTGGAATGATGCTTGTTGATTTGCATGGTCTTTGGAGCAGACCCACACTGTGCATTTTATACGTGTTCTCCATAAGTAGAGTGACCTGGGTGCATGCAAATGTAAAAAACAAAACAAAAGGGTGCCTTACTTTAAACTTGGCGTATTCCTACATTGAGCCCTGTGCAGGCCCAGAAGAGGCAGTCCATTACTTCAGCTGTAAAGATCAAGTGCTTTAGTGGGGCTTTTTTGGTGCTTTTATCTAATAGCTGATTGAATCAGCTTTAGCTAAAAGCACCAAAAAGCTCCGCTGTAGTGCCTGATCTTTACAGATGCTGCAGAGGTGGGTTGAAGTAATGTGCTGCTGCTTCTGGTAAAGTGTGTTTTCTGTTTTTTTCCTTAATATCTGCAAGCAGCTATTTTATGTTTAAAGAAATCCAGGACATCTCGCCACCCCCAAGTCAGTGGTGCTGCTGGAGGCAGAGGCTGGTGGCTGGGGTGTGGGGTACAGTCTGGTGGGAAGGAAGAGTGGCATGGTGCATTAGGTAGGTGGGTGGGCAGGCATCACTGGAGCAGGTGCCACCCTGCCCACATATGCCTGACCCAGCTTCTCCTGAGCAGTGACTGGAGGTGGGGGCTGGGCTGGGCTTGGCACTGCTCCAGTCTGCCTTGCTCCCGTGCAGCTGCAGCCTGCCTAGTGCACCATGCTGCTCTGCCTCCCTGCCAGGCTGTGTCCCATGCCTCTGCAGTTCTGGGACTGTTGATTCAATTTTCACCAACCAGCCAGGATGGACTATGAAATCCAAGACTGTCCCAGCCAAACTAAGACATATGGTCATCCTGTCCATCAGTAACACTCCTATAAGTTCTGTGAGAACATGCTTCTGTCTTTACCTTGCTGACTCTCTAGGGGAACTCCTTCCCCAGCACTTTTCTTTCTCTAACCCAAGGGTTGGCAACCTTTTTGGAGCTGTGGGTTGAAATAATGTAGCTAGGTTTAAGGTGGGCTGGAGCTTTCGACCCAGCCGCCACTGCCACTGCTTTTCCCTGCTACCAAATTGCTGCTGATGTACCTGTGATCCAGGTGTTGCCCACTGCAGAATCTCTCTATTGCCAAAATGCTGTCACTGTCTGGGCTTTGTGGGCTGGATGAAATTGCCTGATGGGATGGATCTTGCCTACGGGCTGTAGATTGCCAGTGTCCCTTTTAATTGGCTCAGTGGGAGTGATGCTGGGATCTGAGCCCTCCTCATCCCCTCGTTCTGCTTGGTAAGATGACACCTCATCT
This sequence comes from Gavialis gangeticus, assembly GCF_001723915.1. Taxonomy (NCBI): domain Eukaryota; kingdom Metazoa; phylum Chordata; order Crocodylia; family Gavialidae; genus Gavialis; species Gavialis gangeticus. The sequence goes on from NW_017729022.1 coordinate 76,080,781, forward strand.
TATCAGAAGGAGGAGATGTATCAGTTCAAAGCCAAAGTTCAGAGGAGGATCCAGGAAATGAAAAATTGGTAGCAATAAGATAAAGCCAAGGAAATCCAGCTCTATTTTGACAAACATGCCATGTATAGTTTTTTCCAGGCAACAAAAACCATCTATGGTCCGCTTTCTTCCAGTCCTACTTTGCTGCGATCACATGATAGCTCAGTGCTCCTCAAAGGTAATGAATCTATCCAAGCTAGATAGAGTACTTTGCAGCACTCCTGAACTGTGAGTCAACTGTGGCAGATACCACCATTGAGTCTATCCCTCAGCACCCTGAAAGGGGATCCCTTGCCAAGCCTCCTATCCTAGAAGTCTGGTATGCTGTCAAGAAAACCAAGAACAAGGCTACTGGACTGGATGGCATACTTACTGAAATCTACAGGGCTGGTGGCAAGGAACTAGTACTGAGACCCTACAAACTTATATTTTGAATTTGGCAAAATTAAGAGATCCCTGGAGACCTGAGGAATGCCAATATCATGACTGTCTTCAAGAAAGGAGATAAGTCTGTATGTAGGAACTATCGAGGTATCACCCTCCTTTCCACAGCAGGGAACATCCTTGCCTGCCTCCTTCCTCCTGAACTGTCTTCTTCCTCTTGCTGAGAAAGTCCTGCTAGAATCTCAGAATGGTTTCAGACCTTCCCATGACATGATATTTTTCTTAGACCTAGTGGACAATAAGGGTTAGAAACATAAGCATAACCTGTGTATGGCCTTCACTGACCTTACTTAGGCCTTTGATTCCTCAGTCATCAGTTGTGGAACCTTGTGGAATGTGCTGGCCAGATCTGGATGTCCTGAAAAGTACATCAAGGTCCTGAGGCTTGCCCACAATCAGATGACTGCACTGTTCTGTATGGCAGATTGGAGACAGAACCATTTGTCATCTGAGCTGGGGTCAAGCAAGGATGCACCACACCACCCCATCTCTGTTCTCCATTTTTTGACAGTCATCCTGATTCTTATTAAGGACTACCTTCCTTCTGGAATTGACATTGAAGAACAAACAGATAGAGGGCTCTTCAATATGGAACATCTCCGCTTGCAGACCAAAGTACTCAAAATGCTGATGACTACACCATCCTTGTGCACACGGAGAAAAATGTCAAGACCATGCTGGATCTTTTTGGAGAAGCCTGCTAAACTTTGGGCATCTCTTTCAATACTGAGAAAACTGAAGTGCTCTATCAGTCTGCCCTGGGCCATGAATGTAATCCTTCCCTCACCAAATTTCTGTTGAGGGAAAGACCCTGGAAGTAGTTAAGCACTTTCCCCCTACCTTGGCAGCCATTTCTTTTAGAAAGTGAACATCGATGAGGAAATCTAGCCCATGATCCAGTGAGCAAATGTCTCTCTCCTTTGGGGAATTTTTTCAGCATGGCTTAACTCATCATGGTCTCTGGAAAGACACTAGGATCCAGGTCTACAATACAGTCATCATCCCTTCAGTTGGGAGGAGCTGGCTGCCAACAGATTCCAAAGGTGCTGCAACCTCAACCAAGTAGCAGCCCATTTCAAGGTAAAGCATCTTGCCCTTAAAGCAGAGAAGAGAGAGTGGAGGAAGGAAAGGAGAGGAATCCTAGTCTGAAGCCTACTCTCCCCTATGGAAAGACCTGCAACTTCTGCAGAGGGCTCTGTGGCTCAAGAATTGGATCTGTAAGTCACCCATCAACGAGCCATGGTGTTGATCATCCTCAAATCAAGGGATTTCCAACAACAACGCTTTTCACAGCCATAGGAATGTAACACTGACAAGTGTTAATACCCTAAATTTCCCAGAGGTTGACCCTTAGTCATTACTGATCATAACCGTAGAACCTATCTCTTGCAAGGAGAAATCTGGTCTCAGCCTCCACTCTTATTACCTCTACAGTTGTATAGACTACAGAGAACAGATAACTATCTTGGGAAGCTCTCTTCCTATCTCTTGTGTGGTAACCTTTGTACTGGGCCATGGGGGCCCCTTTGAATAACAGGATCTAGTGTCCTTCAGAATGTACTGTATGCCCATTGATTTGAAACACTAAACAAAGCACAGCAGGGCTTAGTTGTTTTATTTACTGAGGTTTGTATAGCATAACTGTCCCTATTCTGTCTGAACGCTGATTGCAGAGACAGCTGTGTCCAGCTGTTGTCAGCTTGGAACGGTGACACAGTCCTGACTGGCTCAGGAGTCATGTGAGCAGGCAGTAAGAAACAGAGCCACAACAATACATCTGCTCCTAAGTAAACTGTGGCAAACATGCTGTAGTGCAAAAGAAAAAAAAATGCAATGGTGTGTCACTGTGTATTTTGCTTTAGGCTAGTTGCACATGTTACTTTATTCATGATCTCAAGAAAGATCTCCCTAGTGCATGCACTAAAAAAGACCTTGATGACATTTTCTGTGAAGAGTGGCAGGTGATAAGTTGAAGAGCCACTCGTGGTTCAGGAATCACAGTCTGAAAATCACTGTCTTTAAAATAAGAGTAAGAGGAGGCTGTATGAGAAACAGCAGTGCTCACAGACAGGAGCAGGTGTTTTCCGAAAGTCACAGCAGCTAATGGGAACATGGCTCTCCTCTTGCTAACGGTGGGGGAGGTCAGGGGTAACTGCGTTAACCTGGTGTAAAAATAGCATAAATGAGTAGAGGATCAGGACCTGGATGTGTGTTGGGGAGGTCAAGCTGATGGGTCTTCCTCTCCCACTTGCACAATGGACATCCATTATTTGTGGCTCTGAGAGCTGTAGCTAATGAATGTTTTAACAAAATAGGCAAGCTTCAGGACACTGACTACCTGGTGAGAAAGCAACTGTTTGTGATTGTCTTTTTTAAGCAGTAATAAAAATATTCCAAACCAAAAAATGCCAAAACAAGACAAACAAGCATTCAGCTAGGAGCTGCCTTTTGACAGTCTGCCCCCTTCCCAGGCAGGGAAAAGGGCAGGCTGTCAATTAATGGTGTCCTGTAATGGCAGGGGTGACCCAGGGAACAGCCGTCTAGTGTCCCTTTGCTGGAGAGCTCACCTGTGTAACTCTCTAGCCAGGGGGCTGAACAAATGCATACTTTTGCTCCCAGGCTATTTTTGTACCAGCAAGAATTTCTGAGAAGAGTTGGACATGGAGTTGGAAACATGGAATACCATTACACGCTTTACACAGGGGGACCTGAAGCGCAAGCAGTCTAAGGCTAGAAATAACGTCACCAGATAAAGCAGATCAGCTGTGCCAGTAGGTATCCCAGCACAATTGATTTGCTTCACTGAGCATAACACACATCCCCTGTTATCCCATCTGTTGATGCTGTGGAACAACAGGTGATGTGTTCTCCCTGGCCTTGAGAGACCCAGTCATAGAATCATAGAAAATTAGCATTGGAAGGGACCTCAGGAGGTCATCTAGTCCAACCTCCTGCTCAAAGCAGGACCATCTCCAACTATATCATCCCAGCCAAGGCTTTGTCTATCTGGGTCTTAAAAACCTCCAATTCCCAAGTCCTTTACACCTTGGGAATTCCTGCGCAGGATCAGGCCCCTCAAGCCTTGGGAGTGTTTGCCTGGTTATCCCCACTTACCAAGATGCACTCTGGAGATCCTGGGGATGCATCTTGGAACATCTGCTCAGATTGGGTCCCTGGAGCATCTGCGCAGGGTGGCTGAAGAGCATAGGCAGTTCTGGGCTGCCTGTGCTCTCGTGCCATAAAGTAAACAGATGTCTGTTGCTAAATAGTGGCATAAATTGATACCACCTTTATTGCAACCACTGCAACCACTGCTTGTGGTGTGACAAGGGGCATGGGTGTCTGTTTGTTTGGCCTTATAGGCCAAATTTGTTATGGCAGCACAAAGTTGATATCTGTTTCTACCCATAGGCTTCTGGCAGATGTTATACTTCAGATCAATTAATTGTGTCTTTAGTAGTAACCCAGACACATGTTAAAGAAATTAATGATGTGATAAAACAGGGGTTAAGACACAATGTTATTACACAAAATAAGTGCAATAACTTTGTGCCTGGTTCCCCTTGTATCTGAAATTGAACATGTGGCTGTTTCCAGCCTTGGGCACATGCTGAAGCCCTTTGACTCTGGTGCGCACTGGTCAGCTGATCCCTGGCTTGCTATATGGTGGTGCAGGGGATAACTGGAATCATGATTCTGGGCTCCCCCTGCACCAGCAATAAGGCATGATTGGGATCTGATTGGGGCGTGTGTAAATGAAAGGGGGGCCCTAAATTGAAGCGGTGGGTTTTTAAAAACACTGCTTCAATTTAGGGTGAAGTAAACCCCTGTGTCGTGTACACACATGTCTCACCTGCCTCTCTGGCAGGAGGGAGGGGAGAGTGAGCTGCCAGTGGGCAAAGCAGTCCCTGGGCTGTGGGGGGTGGAGGCTGGTGCTTCCTTCCGTGGCAGTGGCAGCCCCCACCCCTCCAAGGCAGCACCCACCCGCAGGCACCCAGCTCGGGTGGTCCCAGGGGGCACCACAGTCATGAAGGGAAGGACCAGGTCCCTGCATAGCTCATGCAGGCAGGCGCCAGGGGAAAAAAAAAAATCAGGCTTGCTGCTTTTTTTTTTTTTCTTCGGTGGAGCCTGCCTTTCCAGGTTGCTGTCAGGCTGCCTGCATGGGCTGTCTGCACAGTCCGTGAGCCACATGGAGCCCAGTGCTTTGCTCCATGGCTGTTGGGCAGCAAACTAAAACTCAGAGTTTCATAGTTCCATAGTTGGTAGGGTTGGAAGGGACCTGAGCCGATCATCAAATCTGATCCACAGATGCATCTCAAGCAGGTGCAAGGAGGTGATCCTCCCCCTCTATGTAGCACTGGTCAGGCCGCAGCTGGAGTACTGTGTCCAGTTCTGTGCGCCACACTTCAGGAGGGATGTGAACAACATGGAGAGGGTCCAGAGGAGGGCCACCCGCATGATCAGTGGACAGCAGGGCAGGCCTTATGAGGAGAGGCTAAGGGACCTGAGCCTGTTCAGCCTCCACAAGAGA
>NW_017729022.1:76090794-76093665 GCF_001723915.1 Gavialis gangeticus
TGCACGTCCCCTGGGGCTTATGGGGGTCCCGGTGTGTGTGTGTGGGGGGGGGACAGTGACCCGATCCCTGCTCAGAAAAATGGAGGCAAGAAATTGTTAAATAGGTTGGCTTTGTCGTCTGGTGCAATGACCAGATTTCCTAGTGTCCTTGCAGAGGCCTCCTTGGAGGTGTTTTAGTTTGCTGCTCCCCAAAGTCATTTAAGGCACATTACGCCCCTGAATGTTCTAATGTGGCACAATACACCATCAATGCATTAAAAAAATAACACTATTAAAGCGGTGCAAAAGCATTTCACCTGCTTTAAAGTGTCGTCCACACATGCCCCTCATTTTGTCTACACACGCCCTTAAAGTCCACTTAGCCACCTAAATAAGTGGAATAGAATCTGGCCCTAAGTACCTTTGTCTGAAGTCGCACAGGAAATCTGAGGTACAGTTGGGAATTAAACTAGAATAAACTGAGTTCTAATCTGTTGTCATTAAACAATACTTTCTCTCTAATTAATAAAAGTACTGCAGTGCTTAACAAGAAGTAATATGAATAATACTACAGGTTTTACCATTAGCAAGGGAAAAGGAATAGAAAACACATCATTTGTTCAATAGGCTTGAGTTAATGTTGAGCAAAATCTTTTCAGTAAAAAGTAAATTTGTTAAAAATGGAGTTTGCACAAACCAAGACTATTTGCAAATCTGGACTGAATTTGGTGAATAACTTTCACTGAGAAAATGGGGAAAATGTTTAAAAAAAACTACTGAAAGATTTTGGTTTGTTATTTGCAACATGAAATGTTTCATTTCAGCATTTTGTAAATGAAACATTGATTTCTTGCTCAGAAACAACACTTTTTAAAGTAAAAAAATTGCCTTACTGTAGTAGTAGTAGTAGTAATAATAATAATGATAAAGGGTTTTATTATCCTTCTAAAAGCAAAACATTTCATTTGGGCTTGAATGAAATATTTTGGGAAGGCTCAATTTGCCAAAAAATGTCTATTTAACCAACTCCACTTCTGATTATTCAGTTTGGGAACCATTATTTGTGTACCTCTAAATGTCAGATCATTCTTATCAACGAGTATCCTGATTTTTCTTAGTTTGATCTTGTAACCTGAAAGCCACATCAGTGCTCTTATTTTTGCATTAATTTGTCTAGCTTATTTTTTAAGGAAAAAAAGTGGGGGAGGGGAGGAATAAAATAAATTTAAAATCTGGATGTTGTTCACTTTCAAAATGTACAAGCTCTGCTATAAGAGCCAAAGTACCTAACTCCACTTCCTTTCAGCTAGTGCAGCTTATGCCCCTGACTTGAGCAATTGGCCATGTAAACTCCTTGATCTATATCTATTCAGCTCAAAAACCCTATAAATAAACTTCATTGGCTTTCATTCTCTGCAGCTGTGCTTTGTGTCATAGTGAACAATGCCTTCAGACAACAGATTGACAATTACTCTTGCCTTTCAATTTTAGCTTTATTTTTCTGTTCTACTATTATTTAAAAAATGTAGGGAAAAATAAATTCAAACAGAAAATCTTCATTCAAAAAGTTAAAGTGCTGTTGTAGTCAGAAAAGTGACTTTGAAAAAAATGACATCACTGGGTTCCTTATTTATTCTCTTCAGTGGCTTCCAGATCAAATTTACTCCATTTTCAAGGTGATTTTTCAACCAGCCAGCTCTTTAAACTCAACTTGGGAGCTGAAAGTCAAGCTGTGTCCTTTCTGGCTCATGCACAACCACCCTTAATAAAGATTCTGCAAACAGAATTTAGCTGACAAGTTAGTGGTTGATACACACACACAAAAAAGAACCCAGCCCAGTCATCCATAGCTGGATTAGCTCTGCAGTGCTAACTAGCAAAAACATACTTATGTCTGTAAAGCAAGCAGACCCAGAATGTCCTGAAGACATTCAAGAAGCATATCTCTAAGTGGGATAGCCCCATGTCATCTAATCCTCTTGATCTTCCTCAGAAAATTCTAAGCCTGGTTCATTCATGAGCTGCAACAGATTCCACCACTATTGGCTCTAATATAAATTCCCCCCCAAAACTAGGGGTGCACCGATAGAGATTTTTTGGGCCGATACCGATGGCCGATTTTTAACTAGCCATATCAGCTAATACCGATCTGATTTCCGTGCAGCCCCAGAGCATGGAGAGTGGCATGCGGCTGGGAAGTCTGTTGTGGGGGAAGGGGTAGGGGGAGGAAAGGGGTGGGGGGCAAATTAAGGCCCCTGCGGTGAGGGAGGGAGTGGGGCTGGGCTGAGGCAGGGGCAAGGGTAGGGGCAGGTGCTGCCCTGCCAGAGTGGGGCAGGGCACAGGAAGGAGTCACAGCTCGTCCATGGGGCATGGGGTGGGGGGGTGGTTCCCACCACTGCATGCACCCTGAGAGGTCACAGGGGCTGTGTGCCCCTGGATCTGTGCATGGGGCAGGGCGGGCTCCCACTGCAGGCTGGGGCTACACTGGGCTCTTCCTGGTGGGGGGCTGGTCTGGGGCTGTGCTCAGGGAGGCAGCGCTGAGAGCAGGGGCTATGGCAAATTTTGGGGTGGCTGCAGGCCCCCCAACCCCCGCTCCCAGTGTCACTGCTGCTCTCCCTGCATGCTGCCCGGCCAAGCCCCCCACCGGGAAGACCCCAGCATAACCATAGCCCGCAGCAGCAGCCTACCCTGCCCTGTGCAGAGATCCGAGGGCGCATGCCCCCCATGCCCTCCCAGGGTACGCACAGCGGTGGGAGCTGCCTCCCCATCCCCACATTCTCTGGATGAGCCCTGGCTCCATCCTGTGCCCTGTCCTGGCTGGGCAGCACCTGCCCCTACCCCAGCCCCAGCCCCTGCCCCTGGCAGGGGGTCAGACTCGATGATCTGTCTAGG
>NW_017729022.1:76093693-76105576 GCF_001723915.1 Gavialis gangeticus
CTTCCCTCACCCCTTCCCCCACAACAGACTTACCAGCTGGCCCCCACTGTGCTCCTGGACGCCTGCGTGCTGTGCTGCATCTGCATGCATGCATGTGACATTTACTAGGTATCTTATCAGCTACGTCAGACAAAAGCTGATTGCCGATACTCTCAATTTTCTTCATGTAGGTGCTGATCCAATTTGGGACCGATGTATCTGTGCACTTCTACCCAAAACAGAAAAAAAAACCCAGAAGGGATTTGAGGGAATAGAAAACAGCTTTCTTGGGGGAGCTTGCAGAAGACTAGCACTGTCCCCAAATAATTGGTACGGGCCGGGGAATAGGGCTTGACTGTATTGTTGAGCAGTTCACTGATTTGTCAGTCTCAGAATGTGGATGCATGACACAATTACTACCCAGTAATTTACTCTGTATTTTCTTCTGTGCTAAATTCCTTCTGTGGTAAGGACTGGACACATGATAAGCTCTCTGCACAAGCTGCCTGCAATAGGTACAAGTACGCTCCCTAGCTACTAGCTGGAAAAGGCTGTTTTCAATTTGACTAAAAAAAACAACACACAAGTGGTCCCGGATGTATCTTGTGTCTGTGTACAGTTACTCGCTTGTTTCTAAGGGATATCTTTATCCCAGAGTAGAGTGTTTTACACCAGCAAAAGACTTTCAGTAAGGAGTAAAGGCAACTAATTTTGCACTAAATATGTTGTGTGTTTGCACTCTCAGTCAGCAGAGCCCCTCTGATTCTCCCAACCACAGCCTAAAAATGGTACCTCCCCTGGAGTGAACCTTGAGGCCTAGCTCTTGTTCTATTCCTGTCTGAATCCCCCTCAGGTACTGGGGACTTCCTTGGCACAGGGAGTATAATTTTACACTTCCTTAAACCATCTTGGATGAAGTCAATATCCCCAGTACAAGTTACCTCTTTACTAGGCACTTGTATTGCATCAAATATGGCACAGGCTACTGAGTGTCATTCCAAGACATCCAGAGTGTCCATGTGTACAGCCAGTGTATGTGTGCTGCAGACTTATGCACTCTGACAGAAACCATTAGCATTCTGTGCTGCAAGCTGCCATGCTCCAGCTCTCTGGGGTGAAGTGAGGACACTGTTTCAGCTTGCATGGAAATCTTGCTTCTTTTTAATGGCTGTTAAGTCCCTTCTTGAACATTATTTTAATCCACTTCTCATGTACTTAATGCACTGAGCAATCAGGAAGAAGTGGTGGCACAGTCTAAATTGATATCTTTCACTTTGTGCATGTTCCTATCATTCCCTGTTGACCACACCTATTTTGTTCTCTTTTGCTGATAGACATATAGGGAAATATCGCAGGGTATATAACTTTTCTGTAGTCATGAAGGTCATAGTAGGAAACTGGAGAAGCAGTCTTTTCCAAGCCAGAAGAAAAATTATCACAGTTATGTGGGGAGCAGATCAGACCCTACTTATTGGACAATTGACTTTGCTAATAGAGCAGTGGGTTAGAACCTAGGATTCCTGGGTCCTGTCTCTGTTTTGCTGGGCGATGTCAAATAAGTGACTGTGTTGCAGTTTACTCATCTGCAATACAGGGACAATATTGTAATGCTCTTTGAAATCTATGGATGTTCTTCACAGCATTTCTGAGGCTGTCTAGCAACAATTATCATATTCATTGTACCTCAGAGGTCTAAAACCACATTGGGACTCAAGTAGAATCTCCTCAGTGAGGACTGTGAGTCTATTGAGCAGAATGTGGGCAAGGATCTTCCTAGCCAAGGACAGGAATGCAATGCCACGATAACTGCTGCAATCCACTCTATTTCCTTTCTTGAATATGGTAACAATTCTGGCATCTCAAGCCAGTGGAAATCTGTCCGTGTTTCAAGATTTTCATAATAACGATGTATTTGGTGAGAGCTGTTTTTTCTGCCTTGCTTATACATTTCAGTTGATATTCCATCAGGTTCACATGCTTTGTTGTCCTTCATCTGCTTAATGGTTTCCAAGGCCTCCTGATAAGTTGGTGGATCTGCAAGGTGGTCATCAATGGTGTGTTGTGCAATGGCTTTGATGGCATTGTCTTCAACATTAGAAACTCTATTCAGGAGCTCTTGAAAGTGCTTCTTCCACCATGCATCGATAGCAGAGTTGTCTTTAAAGAGCATAGGTTCATCTTAGGAGCTCAAATGTCTCCTTGCATACTTGACCTATAGATAGCTGTGGTTGCACTGAGGAAACTACTCATGCTGTGGCAACACTGAGATCTTTACATGGCCTTCATTGACCTAAAGCCTTTGATTCAGTCAACAGTTAGACTTCATTTGTCTCCAGAAAGAGGCAACCATTTTCCTGCAGGTCTTTTCCGGGTCTGTGCCTGAGGTCTAAGGAGCCCATGGTTTCTTTGTTTAAATTAATCTGTCCACCCAGAAAAGGCCTTATGTTATAGTCAGCATTGTATCAGTCAAGCAGGACTGCATATGTGACTCCCTCTGGAACCTGATAAAGCCTTTCTAGAGTGTATTTGTGTCTGTCATGAAATGTTCATGCTTTAGGGTTTGGGTACACAGGCTTCTGGCCTGCAGACTGGGATTGAGACACCTTTCTTTTTAGTCTCTCTTTATTCCTATTCTTCCGAGGCCTTTAATCCCACTCTTCTCTGCTCCCTCCCTTTGACCTACTCTTCCATATAGCACTGATGTCCTCTATTTGGCACTGGTGAAGTCATATCTGAAGTTTTTTGTCAGGTTTTGGGCCCCCCACTACAGAAAGGATGTGGACAAATTGGAGAGAGCCCAGCAGAGGTCAACAAAAATGTTTAGGGGGCTGGGGCACATGACTTCTGAGGAGAGGCTGAGAGTGCTGGGCTTATTTAGTCTGGAGAAGAAAAGACTGAGGGGGGATTTCATAGCAGCATTCAATTTCCTGAAGGGTAGTTCCAACAAGGATTCTTTGCAGTGGTGACAGATGACAGAACAAGAAGCAATGATCTCAAGTTGCAGCAAGGGAAGTTTAAGCTGGATATTAGGAAAAACTTTCTTATGAGAAAGGCAGTAAAATACTGGAACAGGTTACCCAGAGAGGTTGTGGAATCTCCATACTTGGAGGTTTTTAAGACCTGGTTTGACAAAGCCTTGGCTGGGATGATCTAGATGGGGACAGTCCTGCCTTGAGCAGGGGGTTGGACTAGATGACCTCCTGAGGTCCCTTCCAACCCTTATTTTATGTGATTCTTTGATTCTTTTATATATGGTATTACCCTTTCTAGTCTGACCTTGCACCTTCCTCTATGAATAACACAGTGTAACTTACAAGGCTCCTGATCTTTGCAGTGTCAGAGATCTCATTGTAAGTGTCATGATGGTGGCTACAGACAAAAACAAGCTCAGAACAGGGTAGCAAAAGATCAAATAGAAGGGATGCAGGGAAGGGAGGAGGCGGTGTTACAGTACTCACTATCAGCATTCCTTGCCTCACTGGGAGGTGGTATGTAATATGCATATTCACTCTCTGGCACTCAAATCCATTGGGAGGCATCAAAGATTTATTTTTCTTACTTTGTATTGCAAAACTGTATGCACAAATCTTATGGAGCATGAAGATCTCTGAATCCTGGGGAAGGAGCTCTATCTTATCTTGACCAGTCCTTAAAATGGCTGGGATACAGTGGTGGGTGTGGCTTGGAGTGGTTCCTACCTTCAGAATGACATTACCCTTTCTGCCAGCCCTGGCCTGGTGCAGTTCCCAGCCTGGAAGATCCTGGAGGTGGAAATTGAGTGCCTGAAATCTCAGGTCTGGGACTCCAACAGCCCATGAGGCAGATAGGCAGGTCTGGGGTTCCTTCCTGGACTATTCCCATATACCCACACCTTAGGAATGAGATTGTGACCCGAGGCGACCCTGTTTTAGAAATGTTAGCCAACTGTTGGTTCCTCGCTGTGTCCATCGTGTGTCAGTCAGTGAGACCCCGGGTTCAATATAAGCATGCTAGGGTGCACAGCTTTCCTGTGATCCTGTGATATTGTTCCTTAGTGACCCCACTCATCATGGAGGGGACAGTCATGGGCTTCCCCTCTGGGGGACCAGAAGGTTATAGAGAATTTTGGAGTAGCTCCCTGCCTACTGCTGAGCAGTCTGTGGCTGTGGACTCTGGCAGCTCTTTAGAGCTCCAGATGGACTTGGCACCCACACAGAAATTAGTTTAGGATTTGGTCCTGTTAGGGTATGTCTGCATGGTGCGAGGCAGTGCTGTGCAGAGATTCCTAAACTTGTTTTGTATGCCCAGGCTTTCAAGTTGGAGGTAATCTGGGATACTGTGAGAAGCAGAACTAATTAGCTTGGGCTCAACACCGTGCAAACATGATTATACTGTTTCTGGTTTGTGTGGTAGCGTGGGCAGTTTTGCACAGTAATGCCTTGTGTTGTATAGACATGCCCTCAGCTTTTCTCTCTGGGGACCAAATATTGTGAAGAATTCAGGAAGTCTGGTCAAGACCCATTTCTGATTTGTGTAGTTTATTCTGATGGAGGAGTCTTTGTTGAGGACTGTTGTACTGAGGCATACATTCTCTCTCGTCTATCTATCTAGTGATAAATGGATTTTCATGCCAGAAAAATACAAAACTGATTGGTAAAATAATCCTAAATGCACTTACTACTCAAAAGGGTGGGAAAACCTTGCAAGTAGTAATGTTGAAACCTAGGGACAGAAGTGTAACAAGCAGTTTTTATGCCTTAGGCCTCATGAGTGTATGGGCTGCTGCCAGTGGAAGCCACCAGTCTTCCACCCCTTCTTAGCTGGCTTCTTACCTAGTGCCAGAGTAGTTATGTTACTCCCTAGGGGTCATAGTTAGGGACCTACCAAGTTTGTGATTGCGTGATTTCATGGAAACCACAAATTCGGGAGGGCTCTGAGAAATAGGTGGGCTCTGCGATTCTGGTGGGCTCGCTGCAACCCCCCTCCCGGCAAAAGCCTTACTCAAAATAAAATGTTCTTCATGGCGCTGTGGCCTGGCCACACAGCCCACCAGGGGAAAGAGGGGAAGGGGGCTGCTGGCAAGATGGGTGCTGCCCCCACCCCTTGCTGCTGATTGGCTGATGGCTGCCTGTCTTGTGTCCCCATTCCTCTCCTCCAATCAGCAGGGAGGGGTGAGGCCATATGATGGACAGCCCTCACCACCAATCAGTGGCAAGGGGCAGGCTACTGGGGCCCTTTGGCCAATCAGGAGGGGACCTGATGCACTCAGCCCATGCAAATGGTGGCTGGCCCTGGCATCTGCCCATGTAATCAGCTGGCCACCTCCTAGAGTTATGCAGACCCCTAGTCATATACATTATTAGTAAAGCAGCATGTCTACAAAAAGTGCCAGAGCATTTCTGAGCTCTACATATGGAGTTGTCATTTCACAGAAGAGGGTGGCAATAGATTTATTCTATACAGTTTTGATGCATTCATACCTGAAATATCACACTGAGTTCTGCGCACCACGTTACCAGAAATGTGTTGACAAATTGAAAGGAGTTCAAAGAAGAACAACAAAAATTATCAGGAGGCTGCAGGATTGATTTATGTAGAAAGATTAGAAGTGCTAAAAGTGGCTAAGAGATGATTAAGGTGGGGATGTGTTAACAGACTACAAATATTTGGAGGGTGTTAACACTAAAGAGAAGGAATTAGATGGTGTGATTCAAAGAGGGATAACTAGAGAAAAAACTAGATTGAAAGACTAGGCACAAAATTAAGTAGCAATTTAGGATGAATATCCAAAAAAACCTCCCTGCTGTGAGGTATATCATATTCTCTTTTTTGTTGTCCAGGATACATCCCCGCGGTTCTTTTGTGGCTGGGGTGCAGTCTCCCATGAGAAGGCCCAGCACTTGGTACTTTAATAATTAGACTGGACAAAACTCTCGAATAGCTGCTTATAAGAAGCAACACTTCACCAGAAGATAAAATGAACAAGAAATGGTCTAATAGCTGGTTCTGTCAGTAATTTCAATCAGTCTATGATATGTGTCTCTTACCTTTTAAACTAAGCTCTATGCAGTTAATTACAAAGCCTTTTTTATTCCCACACCTTCCTTTATAGTTCCTGTTTTTTTCCTGCAGCTTTAAACTAAACTAAAATCAGCTAGCCTAAGTGAACCATTATCTCTCAGGGATCATAGATTGATCAAAGGGCAGTACTTTTGTTATGTAGCGAACTGTACCTTTAAGAGGCTCCCAAGTAGAGACAGCTGCTGGATTGTGCAGAGGATCATATTATACAAAACCGATCAATTAAAACTTAAGATACCGAAGGATACATTTCTCTGACATACTCTAGGTCTGAGTGATGTCTGAACAACCCACTACATGCGCTTGCAATTCTAGACAGATGCATCTTGAATTGTTTATGTAGAGTGCCAATGCTCAGTAGCTCATCACACTGAAATTTTGGAATAATCCCCTTTATTTTAGTTCCTACCCCTCAATAGGCTACACACAATTTTCCTGGATTTGATCTGATGCAGTGCTGGAGGCCATCTGACATCTGAACAAAATAGGTTTGGAGCAGATAATGATATTCCTTTACATATCCCCTCATAACTGATTTGGGCTGCAGTTTCATTGTGTGTGAAACCTTTCTGGGAATTCTGGGAAGACAAAATGCCAGGGCAATGAGCAGAGCTACCCCCTAGAATTGGGAGTTTGTTTCTTGCTGTTTGTAGAGGGAACAAAAATATGAGTAAAGGGCAGAAGCAAAGCCATTGTATTGGTATGTTATGTTTCCTCTATTCTCGGACCTTCTTCTCTCACTCTTTACCTGATGACCCACTTTACTTTCACCGCTTGATATGTGCTTACTTTTGAGGAAAGTTAGAATAAGGCCCCAGGCTAGTGAGTATTGCAACTACTTCAGAGGAAGGCTGTGGTTAGACTTGCTTAACTTTTGTTTGTTTGCTTTCTGAGGGGAAAAAATCTTTCATCCCTGTGGCACAGAGGCCAAAACCTGAGCTGACATCTGTGTTGTCCAGCGTGCTGCCACTCCAAGAGAACTGTGTAAAGAAGAAACCTTGTATTGGCTGCAACTTGAAACTGGGCTCCCTGAGCTGTCCTTTGTGATTTATAAACCAAAGCAAACTGGCCTGTTCAGTAGGGGCTTCCCTTGGCATCTCTTCTGGGGCCACTCCCAGCAGCTGCTGTCCCCTCACTGATACTTCTATTCAAGCATTCCCCTGAGGGCACCTGCTGCGTCCTAAGAGAAGGGCAGAGGGTAGCTTTTAGCTGCTCCTCGCTGCCTGTTTCCTTGCTAGGCTGTGGGAGCCCCAAAGAGAGTTGGACAAGAGCCTGACTGGCACTGCCTGAGTCTAGGGGTCAAGGTGAAACGCACCCTACGGCTAGGTACAGTGTTTGGATTTTTTTGCCCCTGCCCAGGTGCGAGTTAGAAAAATCTCAGAGATGATCCTATTTTGCAAATCAAAACCAGCTACATCTAGCTGGTGCAGGCAGGTAAGAAGTGCCCAACCAGGGTTAACAAGGTGCAGCCAGCACCAGCGACTTCCTTGTGATCTAATTTGGCATGATGGGAGAGCAGGTGGGTGCTGTTATTCTAATCCAAGTGGCTTCTCCTCAGAAGAGGCATGGTGTCTTTCCCAAAGGCAGTGCAGGTGTGAGGGGGGTTTTTTGCACCTGTTTTGAGCTGGTACTGACTTGATTGACACTGAGAAGAAATGGCTCAAGGATCCACTTTTTGCTTATTTGGAATTATCTACAACCAGACTGAATAAATAGATGAGAGGAATTTATTTTAGAAACAGGGCCAGATTCTCCACTCTGATGCAGCAAAAGACCTGGAGATTCTTCCTAGCATAGAGGAAGCTCCTGAGAGCATACACCTAATGTAGTTGCTCTATTTGAGGTGGCACTGCTAAGGGAAAGGGGATCTGTCTGGAATTCTTTTATTCTCTGCCTATTCCAGATGCGGAAATAGCAGCTTGGAACCAAGGGGAGCCTGGGAGAAGCTATAGTTTCCCTGGAGCTGTTTTAATTTATCCTGGGAATTAAATTCTGGTCTAGCTAACCTTAGTATTGGAGAGCTGAAAAGATGGGAGCCAGAGGCAGTGGCAGATTGTACTGTACTGGGAAGGCCAACTAGACTAGTGCTGGTGAAATGCTACAGTTTTTGGCTTGCATTAGTGCTTCAGGCTCCAGCTATGGGATACAAGAGTGGTGAGCCCTGCTCTGAGTAAATGCAGTGGCAGTATTGCTAGCAGCCTCTCATATGGACTCAAGGGACACTGTAAGCATGGCAGGTACTTGCTGCAGTTTTTTTTTAAATCTCTGCTACAGGTAAGGTTTTGCAAAAGATCTATCATGAAACACAAGATCTGGCACTGCAGCTGTGGTTTTTTGCCAGTCAATAGTACTTCCAGCAGCTCCCGGCTGTACAGTCTGGGAACAGAAAAACCTGCAATAGCCTGCAGGCAACAGAGTGTGTTCTCCTTCTGCCATCCTGGCTCTTATCCCTGCCCAGGAGGGCATCCTAGCCAGGGTGTGGAGTCATCTCCTAAGAGAGATGGTGGGAAGGTCATTGATTGGGCCATAAAACTAGGCTGGACTGTGCTAGTAAGTGGACAGTCAGAATAATGATTCTGTGGAAGGGAGATGAATTAGTTGGTGCACCAGGTCTTCTATAAAAACTTGTTTTCTATCAGAAGAAAAAATTCTTAATTCTTAATATTAAAGCAAATATTTTCCTCTGGAAAGTTAATAGTTGTCTTAAGTTTATGCAGCCAGTATGGTAATTTGAAACGTGGCTTACTGACTCCTTTGTTAGGCTACCACTCTCAACAAGACATTACATAAAAGTAGTGTAAGGGTCATATTTTAGCCGTGATGGTCCAGAAATGCAAGAGGCAAGGATTTCTTAGGGTGATATCTTTTATTGGACAACTGGGTTGTTGGGATAAAGTTAGACAAGCTTTTAAATGCAAGACATTCTTCATCAGGTCTGTGACCAATAGAGAGACCAATAAAGATCGATTAAAATATATGACCCTAAGAAATCCTTGTCTCACATTACTTTTTAGGCAAGATGGCTGACACAGCTTGTTGCCGGCTCATAATTGCCAGCCCACACAAACTCCCTCTTTTCAAATACTGTCTCTTTTTTTTTTTTGGTTCTATAATGAGGCAGAAAAGTCTCTTCTCCTGTGAAATTTCAAGATTAATAGGATGAGTTAAATGGGTTTCTCTTCTTTTTTTAGTACACTAGCAAAAACATAGTGACAGTTAAGATTGCAGTGCACCCCAACCACCCAAATGTTTAAAAGCAAGAAAATAAGAGGGAAGCCTTACACACTTCACCTTCATGTTGCCGACAGCATCGTTGAGAATATATTCCTGTGCTTCATCAGGCTTTTGCTTCCTTGTCCAAAATGCACCAGAAACCTAAACATAACCCATTGTCATCAGACTCAAAGTGTCAGTGGTGATGTCATTCTTCTGTTCCAATTATATCAGCAAGCCAGCACATCTGACAGTCATCCATCCATGCATTTAGGAAGTTGTTCTGCCCATGCACTGTTGAGGTAACTCTCAAGGTTTTACATTAGGGTTGTTAGCTGCTCTACTTTTACAGGCCTCTCTAGCTCTGTAAGGCCGTTAAGACAGCAGTCAACAACTGTACATTATGCTTCCTGTTTGTTTTCATTTATGAGTACATAAAGCAGATTAAATAAACAAGAAATTCGTTTAAAAAATGTCTACTTAGGTCCCAGTTCAGCAGGACACTTCAGCATCTATGTATTTCCCATTGAAGTTGATGGGACTAACTACATGCCTGAAATTAAGCATATGTTTGAATATTTTTTAAAGCCTGAAATTATTTAGTGAGATGGTGATACAGGGAAAGAAAACTTAACAATCTGCAGCTTATATATTGAGCTAACCTATGCAATCTTGTGCCCTTACTATCTATGTCTTTCCTGTTATCGCTTCTCTCACCTTATCCTTATTTAGGTCAACGTCCTGCAAGCACTTCAGCAGATGTTCTAATAAGTTTAAGCATGAATAGAATCCTCTTAATTTCCATGGGAATATAGGTTTCCCTCGCTTTATGCGGGTTCTGTATGTGTGAATTCGCTCTTGTGCAATAACTTTTTTTATACCAAAAATTTGTTATATGTGAGAAATTCATTCTTATGTGACTCGTGTTTTGGAAGCCCACAGTCAGCTGCTTTGTGTGGTGCATTGTGGGAGTGACATGCACCAAAGTATAGTCTCTTGTGTGAATGTGTGCTCCTTGCTCATTGTCTGCAGCATGTTTCTGTAGTTGCCACCCTCATTATGATAGTACACACAAGCATAGGGCACTATCTGCTGTTGGTGAGTACCAAAATTGTCTTGTAAAAGTGGTAGAAATGGGTCTGGAGGTCAGTACAGTCGAGGTCTTGGAACGTAGCCCTATTTGTTATGTTGTAAAGTGGGTTCCCTTTATGCAAATTTGAGTTATGCACTGTTTTCCAAGAGTGCATGTACAGCATAAAATGAGGGAAACCTGTAATGATATGTACATGCTGTAATATGTGTGTGAAACTGTGCCTGTGCAGGGCCACAGAATGCAAAATCAGTGAGGCATCTGTGTCACTGTAATATAAATACTGTAATAACCTAGTTTATTACAGAGATAGCACTTCTGCATGTCTTAGCATATGTCTCTTAGCCTCTCTAAAGGTGTCTTTACCTTCTGATGGCCTCTGGTGTACTGTAATAATGAACCTTTTGCCAAAGAGTAACAAAGAGCAAAGGCAGGAAGTCACACCTCTCTGTAAACAGCACCATGAAGCCATATTTAAACCTACCTAATTGAATGGACTTTTCCTGGTATTATAAATGAAAATATTAAATAAACACTACTACAATGTATATTACCTGCTGCAAGATATTTTATAGACTCCTTGGGCCTGATTCTTCATGTGCCTTGTGTGGATGGGAGGTATATTATTAGTATGGCAAGTGCTTACAGTGCCAAAATTCTCACATCAAGCCTACATTGACTTGTGCATTAGTCTATGAGTCATTTGGGAGTGTTGACCCTGAGCATGCAAAATTATGAGTCAGGCCTCAAAAAATCGTGAGATCAAAAAAAAAAAAAAAGCGGTGTTTTATTTTTCTTCTGGGTTCTGAGACTCTAAGATGCACTCAGGCCATATTTTTAAGTTTTTTCCCATAAGCATAGTGGCTAGATGTGGA
The DNA here is from genome assembly GCF_001723915.1 of Gavialis gangeticus. Taxonomy (NCBI): domain Eukaryota; kingdom Metazoa; phylum Chordata; order Crocodylia; family Gavialidae; genus Gavialis; species Gavialis gangeticus. Next base: position 76,104,911 of record NW_017729022.1, read on the forward strand.
TATATATTTTGTTGCAATTGATGGTTGATATTCTCAGATAATATGAGACTCCAGGGGCTGGGGCTTTATGAAAAATCTCCAAATATAGCAAGATACCTGATAAAATCACAAGAATAAACAAGACTGGTTATCCCATTGAAATGTATGGGATCTCATACAGAATAAGATACTACATTATGTGAGTAGATTATTGAAATCTGGCCCAAAGAGACCAGTTGCATGTGATGTATCACCACCATATTGTGACTGGCAGGCGTGTCTACACTGGGGCAAGCTCACTGGATTGGAGTTGGGGCTAGTAAGAGAGGATTTGGAAAAAAGGAAGTGTAATGTGAATGTAATGTGTGTAACAACAGAAGGAACCAGGGGATAGTCTGCAGAGCTGTGCTGACTGTTCATTTGGACTACAACTCCCAGAAATTTCCTGGGGGGCAGGGGAGGGGAGGGAGAAGAGACAAAGGAAGAAGAAGCCTGAGTCTGGAGTAAGGGAAACCTGGATAGCCCTGCACAGAGGAGAACACACGGAGTAAGAGAGCTCACTGGCTTGGTCAGCCAGGACTGTGGACTGAAGGAGCTGGACTCAGACTTGGGGGCAGCTGCAGGTTTCTGTCTGAGCTCTCTAGGGACAAAAGGCTTGTTTGGGGACACCTCTGGAGGTGATTGTCT